>NC_049204.1:9704857-10012357 GCF_013347855.1 Anguilla anguilla | reverse complement strand
TCCTTTTCAGACTCAAAGAATATCCTTCAATTATCCACAGTAAAAGTGAGATGTTTTTCTTCTGAAGTTATAAAATGTGTTTTTTTTCCTGTAGTATGGGCCCCAAGAAAAATTAAGGAATTTCAATATGTTTGAGTATACTGTGAGATAAAATGTTTTTTTGTTATTCAAGTAGTTTTATTTCAGAAAATAAATTGTGTATCTTTCTCCATGGTGACAGGCCTCATATGCCTTCTTCAGGCTTTTATTAAGGGATGGACAATGATATTAGCATTTTTATCTGAGGATATCTTACAATAGTGCCTTCCCTTCACATCTGTCACTTTTGTGTGTGTGTGCATGTGTGTGGGTGTGCATGTGTGTGTGTGTGTGTACGCATGTGTGGATTTGTGTGCGGATGGGTGCATGTGGTGTGTGTGTGTGTATGTTTGTGTGTGTTGTGTGTTCATGATGTGAACTAAGCCACTTAGTCCGTCGATTAAGTATTCTTTGTCTCCAGAATGCTGGGAAGCCTCGTGGCTGTTTACGTGAACAATTTAGTTCAGGAATCTTCCCCGACAGTGTGCTGTCGTTTCAGTCTGCATGGACAGGCGGCATCAAAAATCTGAAGTTAGTGTTGTGTGTCATACAGTGACAGGGGTGTTTCAGGCCTTTCAAAAATACCTCTTTTCTTTTTTTCCCTAATATGTTAAAAAAAAAAAAAGCAAGTTTACATGACAAAATTTGTTCAATCTTATTTATCATTTCTGGGGAAAAAACTATATTGCTACCACAAACAATATGCGTTTGTCATTACTTCTCATATTCTTGTGTTTCTATTGAGTTTTTGTGTGAAACATCTGGAAAACGGATCTTTTTTTTGTCACTTAAATTATTTAAAAGCATTTCTGAACCTGCCATGACTGGTGTCCAGTGAAGTAAAGAAAAGGAGTAATTCTGCTTTTTTTCAGTGGGGTGAGGTTTAATGGTTTTTATGCAATGCTGTGTCTGAATCAGAGCCCTATCTACTGCATCCTGTGTCCTGTGTATTGCGTCCAAGCATACTGTACTAGTTACTCCATACTGTGGAGTATGTGACAGGCAGTATGCAACAATATCTTACATACTATTTTCCAACCGTACTGTATAAGACTTGTAAGATGTCCCACCCTTGATCGCGTCTTCATTGTTGCTGTTGAAGGAAAACGTCAGCGAAGCTCTGCCTCATTTTTGAAGAGAAGCTGCACGTCATATTTATGGGACCAAAATTGACTTTGTGTGGCCGAATCTGTCCTGGTCAGTTTTACCCACAGCAACCTATCTCTACAATTCCTCTCTGTAGTGTATGTTCCCATTAGCCCATTTAACATGCCATTCTGCCTTCCTTTTTCAACCAATCAGGGCTGTCTCTCAACAGATAGTTCTCTTGAACATATGCAGAACCAACTGCATTTCCCTGTCAAACACAATCCTTTCTTACACATTTGACCTTCCATTTCTTTTCACTTTTCATATGTTCAAACTAATCAGCCCTCTAATCAGACCTTGTATAAAATTAGGTGTACTTTATGTGCCCTATAGGTCAAATGAGAAGTCATATGTCTTCCATTTATTAATAGCGACTGCTGGATCTGTCTGTTTTTCCAGTGTGACCTTTCCATATGTGAAAATTACACCCTCCTTTTAGTCTTCCATTGGTCAGTGTTTTCCTGTAATTGCATTCCAAATTCAAAGTTTGTTGATTTATCTCTCTATATATCCCAGGGTTATTTTATATGACTATTTGAATTCCTGGTTTTAAAAACTGAAAATGTATTGAATTTCTCAACCTGGGCGAGAGGTATACTGTATATCCCATGTGAATATTTGGAGATCTGAAGACAGATCACTTATGCCACTTTACATCACATCATTCTAAACCGATATCAATTTAGAAATTTTTTTTTTGATACCCAGCCAAAAAGGTATACTGTTAGCTATCAAAGATGGTGATGCAAATATGCCAATCGAACAAGATGCATATCTGCTTTCTTAAATCACTTCACACTTTTCAGAGTTTCTGTCATACACAATTAATACATAATGTTTCATGCAAATTACACAGCTAGCATTAGTGATAAAATAGTTTTTCTTTGATTTATTCAGTGGTTCAAGACAGACACCTGGATTGATATCAAAATTCTTCTGAAACTGTTCACACAACTCGTTGCATTAAAATGATATCAACCTGTCAACACCACTAGCACAAGCTTCTTGATAGCTTTTTTTCTTTTCCTTTCTCAACAGCCGTGCAAATGAATCAAGGAGGCAAGGTTAATACTTTCAGTGACTATCTAGCTGGAATCACTTCACAGATTGGAGAGAAAAAATGGGCAGGACAAAATGGTAGTTCATCTGCTCTCTGAAGCTAGGTTCTCAATATTAGATATTTCTGTGGTGGTGAATTGCTCAGAAAGCACACTTCTTCGAATCAGATGCTTAATGTTACAGGATTTGTTTTGATAAATGGCTTTGTTGGTGGGAGAGATGGATTTTCATTTTGTAAACAGGTTTAGCTAGCTTGAATAGGTTGTTGTCCATTCAATAAAAAACACATATGCTTCTAGGCTAGGATAATTGGACAGAATCCACAAGCTACCTAATAAGTAATTAGAACAATCTTTATTGGCAGATGTGTATTTTATGTTTATTTTGTATTTGATTAAAAAATGCTAAAATGCTGAATGTATTATAAGGGGACACATTTAGTGTACATACATACATACATATGTATTTAAATACATATATGAATAAATAGATTGGTAGAGAAAAAATATATTGATATATACTGTAGATATTCATTTACATTATATTCACAAATATCTTCAGATATATTCACACATTATTCAGGTTTATTATTATTATTTGAGTTTTTCCTAGGCTCAAATAAAATGTATATCTGTCACAATTACTAGTGCATTGGATGTTAATTTATTATTGAATTATCCTGCCTACCACTTAAACTGAAATTAACATGCAGCAACTAACAGTACCATCGAGAGTGCTGCTTCAGGTGAGCTACCTGGCTGCGTTTAAAATCGAAGCACGTGCAACCGAAGAAGCTGAAAATCTTTACGACCACGGGCCTCATTGGACAGCGCACACCGGAGTACGGTATATGGCGTAGCGGCCCTATTTAGTGGAAGAAAAAGGAGACGTTGAACGGAGATGAAACCCAGGGAACATGCAAGGGACACACGAGGTGGAGGAGACAGAGAGGTCCTGGTGGGGGAGCGGATGGAAGATGGAGTGTCTCTGCAGAATCTCAGCGCTGTCCAACCAGCATATGTCAAGCCCTCTGCAGTGCCAGCACTCATTAAAACACTGAAGGCCTACATGGGGGGGGTGGGAAATGCGAACCAGGGTTAGCCGCCTCGCTGCTTCATCAGCAGTAAATTGACAACAAGATTTATCCGAATCCATAATTGTAGTTCTCTTATCCACAGTTATGGTAGTTAATGATGGAGAAAACTTGAAGGCCTCTCTGGTAGTTTTAATGAGGACTCCTTTTTTAAAGACCACAAAATGCCACCAATTTAAGTTCTGCCAATTTTCTCCACTTCAACTTGAGAACCACCCTGGGAGAAAAAAATCATCACGTTGGTCGGCAGCGGCTGCAGCTAAAGAGGAAGCCAGCATGGGTCTCTCCCCTTCGAACAGCGAAGCCGAGATTAAAATTCAGGAAATAATGGCTTTCTGTCATGTGCTCATCACGACATCTTTCCAACTTTTAATTAAAACAGAAAATTGTAACTTTCAGACTGTTTTCTCTCTCTGCAGACTGGGGGAAGGAGATGACAGGTTTTGCGGTCTTAATTGTACTTAACAAATGTCACCATTTGCTCTTCCAAACAACTTGTCTCTGCTTTTCCCTTTTTTCTATCGCAATATTATTCACCTTTTCGCCTCTGATGCTTCTAAGTCCTGAGGCGTGTGCTCTTTGTGCTATTTTAAATTATTTGAGTCGGGAGAGGCGAGATGAACTTATCGGCATATTTAGAATTTTAAAAATTATCTATAAAAAGGAGGAGGATTATTCAGACTGAACACTTCCACCTTCTACCACCCACTGCTCGATTTTATTCGAAACGCAGTTAATACAGAAAAGATATTAACCTGATTGTGCTGCTAGCTTTCCTGTGCTGAAATGGTTTCCATAAAATGCAGCTCTCAAATCAGCTGAAACTGTATTATGACAGTATTTGCTTAAGATTGGTGGGTTTGGATGGTTGTGCTAATAAGAAGCACAATGCATTTTCTTTTGAAGACATCATATTTCACTCTTTTTTTATTAGACACATTTTCTGTCTGAGCTTAGAGAGAATCTGATCTGGAATGAGGTTCAAAATGGATCCTGATCCTTTTTTTAACAGCATGCCTTACTATGCAAACCCTGTTTTTGAAGCAAGAGCCTTTAGATATCAAAGACTTTCATAAACCTGTTTCTCCACTTGATGGGGACAAATGAGTCTTAAACAAAATGTATGCCATTTTAATGCAGTTGTTGTCAGTGAGAACATAACTGGGCTATATGTCACAGACTCTTTTCTGATAGTGTGGGTCTTAATACCCTGATGCACAAAATCATTGTTAATATCATTATTACAATTAAAATAGTATCACCATTTACATACTTGTGTATTCCTAAAATTGTACATAATTTGTATATTTTTATCTTTTCTACTTTCTAGCTTCTACATACAAATGTCTGCCAGAAGTTTAAGCTGCACTGTGCACTTGTGTGATGATCAAGTAGACTGAAATAGTGGTCATTTAGTTAGCAAGTTACTTCCATTTATTTAGTTATACTTAAATGTAGAGAAATTAACAAATCTTGTTGGCTACAAAAAATCAATGAGTAAATCTTTAATATTTTCATTTAATAGTAGACATTTCTGACAGATACTGTTATATGGCTATGATTTGTCATTCAGTAATTTTGGCTTGTGATTTGAACATACTTAATGCAGTCAAAATGTGTTCACATATTATTATATATGTTATTTTATCTGTGTCAACATAAAACACATGTTGTTCATCTTTGTTAATAAAACTGTAAATAATATATAATTAGATAAAACTACAAAAATAACACGAGCATTCCTATTTTGCTGTGATGTTTGTCTCTAGAATGAAGTTAAATTTGGCTATGGGTGGGGGGGGGGGGGGGCTCATCCTGTTAAAGCACTATTCTAGTGCATGGATGGGCACCGCAGTCTGATACGAAATCTGGACCGTGTCGGTGCCTACTGTGGCTGGCAGCCCCGTAGGGCGATGCAATTGGCCCTCGCAGCACCCTGGTCGGACGTGGTGTTTGGATGAGGTCAGTCGGCTGGGATGATCGCACGTCCTCACACACCAGGGACCCCGCCCGTCGAGCTGCAAATGAAGTGTCTTCCTCCGACTCATGTCTGTGCCAGCCCAGCTCGCAAAGCACGGAGTGATAGGAAGCAGTGGCTGACATCACATGATTTAGGGGAGAGCACGCCCTTGTCTGCATTCTCCTGAACTGAAACTGAGTGGCGGTTTTGGCAATGAGGGCCAATAAATACGCATTCCAAATTGGCCCAAACCTAAACAAAACATCTGCCACCATTTAGGAAAAGCTAAATACAAAATAGAACCTCACATGAAAGTAGATTAATGGGTTTTTTTTATGATACTGTAAAAATTAAATATTTTGTTCTTGAAACTGCACCACATACATGTGCAATTGTGGGATTAATATAAGGTATAATAGCCAGGCATAAGTATGTGATAAAAATCATGCACAGCATAGTCCTGCTACCTAGAATTATACATTAGAGTTGGGGAGGCTAAATAAATGATGAGAGAAATAAATGACTTGAATCTTGAGATAGTGACAGCAGGGGTGGTGGTGGAATAAATGGGGTAACTGCAGCCATTGAGCACCTGTTTACAGACTTTCCATACTGTGCCTAGGTCAGCATTAAGTGGAAACAATGTCTATGCTATAGGATATATACATATACTTGTTATATATCAAGTTTTTTAAAAAATCCAGTAGTCACTGTTATAATTAGAATGATGGTAGTGGTAATTATCTTATCCGGCTGACATACAGAGCAATAGATTTAGTGCAGATATGAAACAATATGTTATTTTGGAAGGCAGGATTTCAGAGTGCTTCTACAACAATGAAATGCATATTTTTCTGTTGCTATTCTAAGATTATTCTAATGATGCTAATTCTGTGACACTATTTTTATGTAACAAAACTTGAAGCCAAATCATACTTGTGAGTCTGGAATTTATTACACATTCAGAACCTGAACAGTTTGGAGTTAAAATATGCTGTAATTAACAGTGTACCTTTCTCTGAAATGTTACAACTGTAATGTATTATTATTGCTTTTTTATACAAAAGTGAAAAAAAACTGTTTTGGCACATTCTGTGCACACAAAAATGAATCATTTATTTATTTATTTATTTATTTATTTATTTATTGCCAAAAATGCAATCTTCTTCAATTGATCTATTTCCAGTCTTCTTTTTTGTCAGTGCAGTATGAAAATGTTGCCAGTATTAAAATAAATTAGCCGGTGCATTGGGGATTTAGCCTCGCCAGATTTGCGTTTTTAAGCCTGCGTTGGTATTCAGCCATGACAGCTGCTGTTCCACCCTAGGCTCTTCTGCGGAACAATATAAAGAGATCTTTAATTCTCCCGCACAGGCCGGGCCTTCTACTGAAGCAGCATAATGCGATGACTGGGAGAAAGGGGTACTGCAAGGATCCATGCTCGTTCCCTCTCTGGCAAAAACCAACCTCTCGCTAATCCACAGTCAGTCCGACTGGATTTTGAGAGGATCAAGTCGTTACGCCGTCATCAGGCTTGCTTGTAAATGGCTGCACTTCTTTTAAAAAAAAAAAAAAAAAAAAGAAGAATTATGGTTATTGAAATTTTGTTGTTGTTGCTGTTGATGCTGTTGTTGTTATTTTGTAATCGTGAAAGTTTTGGCAGCAGAATCAGCGTAACAGATGGTTGTGTGAGGAGCTATGTTTTCAGAAACAGAAGACCCCTGCGGTTTAGGGGTAAAGCCTGCTGCTCATACTGCTCTTGGGTGTCAGGTGGGAGAATACCGTGCTTGAATGCCATAACGTTGAGTATACCTTTTTCGCCTGAAAAGTAGCGAAAATAGACTAAATTCAGCACTGTTGAGATTTTAGCACCCCCACCCCCCCTTTTGTCTTTTTCTATTTTAACGGAAAGGCAAATGCACATTTGTGGCCTTCAGGTAGTTGTGAGGGTACAGATTGAAGCTATGATATATGACATGTGTTACAAGAAGTCGTTGTAAATTTCCCAAGGACCTGTCATAATTCCAACACACTCAGTTTAAAGGCTCAGTAATACTCACTTTAATCCTCCATTTAGGATTTGAATTCCATTGGCAAACATTCAATGCAAAGATGCTTTTCCTTGTTAATATATTAATGGACACCTTTTAATGCTTTATGTTAGGGTATCAAAATAATTCAATACTGTAAATCGTTGTCTATGATATGAATGTCTCTTGAATTGTATAATGCAGTCATTTTGGAAGTGATGTGCGTCTACATGAAAATGAGATAATATTGTTCAAACAGTTAATACACACATTTTATACAAACATGTGGATGTTTTCAAGAAAGAAATAGCATATGATCTGTTGCAAAGAGTGGTGCCTATTCTTCATTCTACATTGGATTTACCATGTGTACGTTAGTGATTGTTCTCCATTACATATTAAAAGAGGCTTGATTGACAGCTGGTGGACAGCTCAGAGCCATGCCTGATTGTTGGGGTTAAATTACTCAGTCGTGTGATTTCTACAAGCCAGTCTCAGCCCAGCCCTTGTTCAGCATGCTTTGTTTTAGGAATAAAAATACACTAGTACACGCACACGCACACACACACAGATATGATTAGCAATGCCCTTTTTTGTAATTCGGTAAAGAAAAACATTTTATTTAAAGCCACTCACCGATAGCTTTAGCCTGCATTTCACAGCCATAAGGAGACGGGGCTATTTTTAATCGGCTTGCCAAGCAAGACCAGGGTCTGTTTCTGCTGTAGCGAGGAGGGGAGAAATCTTTTTGATGCAGTTTGAAGGTGTCTCTTATTTTGAGGACACAGCCCTATACATGACATTCCACCAGGCTATCCGTGGATGGCAATTCCAGCGGCAAAGGGAGTGTGGGGGGTGGTGGGGGCTTCTGAGCACACTGAGATGTGGTCTTCAGAAGATTGCTGTAAAGCGGAACGTCTTTCTTCAGACCCCGGGGCCCACTGGTGCTGACTAAGCCTGTGCATAAGATGCTCGGGCGCTAATACTTCCTGACAGTAAATGTCATCAGAATTTAAATTACACTGGCTTCTTTCTCTCATAAGTGTAAGAGTCTCCCTTAACCTATATTGGCCACCACAAATATAGGCTGAACACCCGAAGGGGCATGTTTTGCACTTCAGGATGTCTCCGGTTTGAAAGCACCAGCTCAGTGCTTCCCGTCGCCTATAAACCGCTGTGGATCCGCCAGACGCACACATGGCTAATCAGCAGATTTCAGTTAAGATGATCATTAGCGTTCCGGACAGTTCCACTGCGCCACCCTACCCAACCCCTCGTTTGCCTAGCATCTCAGCACTCATCACAAAGGAAATGCAGATGGAGGGGAATGTGCTGGAAGGGCATTTTTTTCAACAGCCTTTTTTCATCCAATGGCTGGTCCCTCAAATGTTTTACGTCAAATACCTGGTACAGTTTTGGATTTCAAGCAACAAATTCATTATTGAATCCTGTGGGTTTTCTCCAGTGGATGATGCTAAAGAGTAGGACATCTAGAAATGTCAGTGAGTCTGTTTACTTATATCCTAAGGTGACTCACAGTTCCTCACATCAAGCCTGGCATGCACCAAAAAAAAAAAAAAAGTAATAATTTAAAAACTTCCTATTTGCAATGAAAATGTTAATATTCATTTGTGGCTTGTGGATATAGAACTCTTATTTTACCTCACAGCTTTGCCCTATACTGGATTTCAATATTTTTATTTTATCTTTATTTTTGTATTAGATTCCCCCTATAAATAATATTTTGGAGAGAAAGGGGCAATACATGATTTTATTTCTTTTTTTTCTTCATAAGACACTTAAGAAATCTAGTCTCACGCTGAACCTAATTTCAAAATAGGTGGGAAATGTCAATTCATCGGCAGTTGGGAAGCAGTGGAGGAGTATTGATTCCACAGATGCCAAAAAATAAAAAATAAAAAAAATCACGTGCTGGGGAATGCGCCAATCTGGAAAAAAAAAAAAAAAGAATCAACTTTTTTGTTTTCTTCGACAGACGAGGCCGTCTTAATAAAACACATTAAAGCTTGTTTTGAAAGTGTGGCGTGCTGGAATACCAGGGGTGCCCGCGCGCTCCCCCAGTGGCCGAGGCTAAGCTCTCTCTCCAGCAGACCCTTTCATCAGCCGGGGCTGCGGGACTTGACTTTATTGGATGGGGCAGCCCTGCCCGAGGAGCTGCACTGTCTTCATGTCTTCAAATTAGACTCCTTTGCCTGCTGCTGCTCCCTCCTTTAAGTTTACTTCTCCTTTTTTTCCCCCTACCTTCCCCTCTTTTTCTCCTGGGCAATCATTTGCTTATTATTTTCTTGCAATTGCCAGGTTTCTCTCTTTCTTTATTCAGATACTCGGTGCCCTCTGACAGCAACAACAAAACAATCTCTAATGGAGAATTTTTTATGGGCTCTTTTTTTTTGGCTGATGCCGAGACTTGTTTGCGTTGCCTAACTTGTACTTTCTTTATGTTTGCTGCCCCGCATTCATGCTCATTTGCATGCGTGTTTGTTTATACGTTCGTCTGCGCAGCACTTTATTATTAGTCTTCAGCGCGCAGCGGCGCAAAATTATATTTAAAAGCAGTTCTGCTGTGAAGCATGGAAAGATTGTGAATATTTATTTTTAATTTGCTAAAGGGAAAAATGACTTACGAAGAGATGATAAAACCTGAATAGCCTGTGTTGTTAGCTTACTGACTCATCCCTGATGTTCGACGGTATTGTTAAAGAAGAGTCTGGCATGTGGACATCTCTGTTTCTTTTTAATTATGTTTTACCGTGCTTATAAATGTAAACACTTGTACATATACTTAAAGGCAGGGTATCTGAAGCAATTTTGCAAAGGATTTGTGTGTAGGAAAGAATGAAATGCTATATAGAGAGTTCTGTCTTACTAGGCTGCACTTTGACTTCCAAAAGCCTTCAGTAATAGCTGCCAAAAGCACACCGCTGCCAAGAAACACATTGTTTCTTCAATTTTGTTGGTTCTCTGAGACAGTAAACCCAACAGTAAGTATTTTATTAGATGTACAGCACTAAGAACTTATAAAGTTTGAGCTCGCAAGGTTCATTGACTTGACTAGGGTGTGCGTTTTCTGGTTCAACCGAACACATTCCCTGGGGTTCAATTTTAAATACTTATTGACTTTTTTTCTTCCAGAAAACACAGCACATTTTTCAGGTTCAAATCAAGAATACACAGATATAAAATCATCATTGTAAGGTGATGGAATGGCAATGTTTCAGAGAACAGCCCTAGGTGCCCTTCATGACATATGTCTGTTCTAATATTGCTGCTGGGCAACAGCATTGTGGAGCGAAAGAGAAAAGTCATATATAAAGGAGATTTATAAATCGAGATAACAAATACAAGTGTGGCACAGACTCCCGCTCTCATTACAGCTTCCCACTTTATTGGTCTGTTTCTTATCACGCCAAAGGAAATCTCGCATTATGGCCTGTAAACGTCACCTTTGAAGAGAGAGCTGAGTTGTTACTGAAGATATATTTGCGGAAGCCCCAGAATGAGTTATGTGAGCGAAATGTATTTGCTTAATATTCTTTAAAGCTTGTCTGTTGAGATACGTCCATCTGTCCTGAAGCTAACTGTGCTGGTGAAGTCGCAGCATTAGGAATGTCAAAAAATATCTCATGACCTCAAACCACTTAGCTATGGTAAGCTAGGCTTTGTCCATAACTGCGCATAAAGGCCCTTGTTTTCCCCAGTTTGAAGTAACAGCAATGTCCAAAGCATTAAATGTAAAGCTCACTTCTCCTTGTATTTGTAATTTCTGTGCAAATACGTGTTTTGTTTACAGAGGCAAAGGCAGTTTATTGGGAATTCAAGCATGAAGTGGAAAAAATATGATTCTGATGGAGCGTGAGTGGTCAGTTTGAGATTTGGATTTTTTCTCCCCCCCATATTTAGATTATCCTGAGGTCATATATTTGATTCCTTTAACTCCCGTTTCTTTTTCTCCCCATTATTTCTTCTTGAGTTAGGCTCTTTTTTAAATAAAAAATGTGGACATAGGTATACATGGTGAAAATAATAAACAGAATGTTGGTTTCCTCGCTGTTCGAGAAACGAAGGGCTCTCTTCATGCCTTGGTGGAGATTAAAAGGCGATATAGGACTCCGCACGTTGAAACGTTAGGCGAAACGACTTGCCCGCGGTGGGCGACCGTAATCCATGACAATGGCGTGTCTTGGCGGGAAGATGCACATTAGGGCTGAATGTGGAGCCGCAGCGCTCCCTCACAATCATTACTGAGCTGAGAAGTAAATAAGATCTGATCACCTCATGCGTCGGCTGCACGACTGCGCCTTGTCTGTGTCGGGCGTAGGCGGGGCCAGATTAATGCGTTATTACATCGATTGCACATCTTATCCACGGCCCTCATGCGCTGTGTGGTCATAATTTAGGCACTAACTATACCTACTGGGGTTCTCATTGCTAATAACTTGCTTGTTAATAATACACCATGTTTTTCAGCCTTTGATGTGACTGCATTATTGACACTCAATCATGTTGTGAAACTAAAATGTCGGCATTAATACTGCAAATAAGTCTTCGGGAAATACAATGAGAGCATTATGGCATATCATTTGTACAAAATATCCCAGATAGACACCACCCATCAAATGCCCCCCCCCCCCCCCCCCCCCCTTCACCTTGGGGCCTAGATATGGTCCACAGAACATATAATTTGCCATTTTATTTAAATCACAAATCCATACATGGCTGCTCCCATGCATTATTTGAGGTGCTGTTTATGTACTGTATGTGGAATAAAAATACAAAGTAAAATGCAAAGGATCTTATTTGAAACCTTCATCATGTAGAATTTTTTGAGAACTTGGACAACACATTTTCAAATGGCAGAGATTTCCTGTAAAGAGCAGTGGTACAGTACGGTGTCACATTTCCAAAAAGGTAGGGTCTGTATTCCCGTCTGTGTTGAGGCCACCTGTGTTCCCCCTGCCTGGCTACCTGAGACCCTGGTGCTTCGTAGACAGTAAACAGGCTAAACCTTCCTATCCTGGGAGGAGGTAGCAGCATAGCCGCTAGCAAAACACACAGTGCCCCAGTTTTTGTTGAGCTTTCACCGCCAGAACCCCACAACAGGTTAATGCCTCCGTACAGGACGTCAGCCAAAAGCATCTTCTCCTGCGGACACGAGTTTCAGCACTGCGCCACTGGCTACTTGGTGCACAAAACAGCCCGCTTGATCAGTGCTGCTGAAAATGGCGGTCTCCCGGGGACCGTTGTGTGTATTTTAGCCTTGGATTCTTCGGAGCGAAAACATTTCTCCAAGCTCCTTAACCTCGCAAGACAAGCAAGCAATAAAAAAAAGACCTAAATGTGAAATTAAAGCTGGGGCGCTTCTCTTTTCATGAAGAAAGATGCTGTCTCTCTCCAATGAGCGCGGTAATGGAGACAAACTATAAAGAGACAATCCTGTCTGCCTTTGACTCCTTGCCATCTGTGTGTGTGTGTTAGACCAGGGCTATTTTTGTTTACTGGCTCACTTTAATTTCTACAGAGCTGGAATGCGCTTAATTACCTGAACTCATCTACCTTGACCTGGCACACATTCCCTCCTAGTTCAGGGACATAATTGTTGGCTTTGACCCCGGCAGATGACATCACGGGAACCCCAAACATCTTCCCCCTTGTGGCGGGTGGGGGGGGGTAATGAAACCCCAGAGGGCCCATTAGCCTCTCCGGTGAACGCGGAGGCTTCCAGGGAGACAGGAATTACAGGGGCGGCACTTGCTCAACAGAGTATTTACAGTTTGTTAAACAGTGTCACACCGAGCCGCGCGGGACGAAAATTAAAGTGAGTCGTTGGAGAATGTTCTCCAGGGTCCTCCAGCTCCATTTCCCACGCTGTTCGTGACGAGTGCAGACTGACAGCGCACTGGAAGCGGTAATCCTTTCACGCGGCAAATCTCCGCAATTTTTGACGGGGGGGGGGGGCTCAGAAATTCAGAGCGTCGCCGGTCAAATGCACCCGTTTACATGTCCCGTGGACTGTGTAACCTTTAAGGGTAAGCGGTCATTTTCTCGTGAGCAGATTCGGCTTGGTTTCACGCCACGGAGGCGGATCCGTCTGGCTAAACGGCCTACGAGTCCACTGACCATGCACTCGCGCTGATTGGTCATTTATTCCACATATGGAAAGGAATTGTGCAGAGGGAGATTTACGTGCTTTACCGAATGTGAAATCGTCCTAGAATCGTCCTTTACACGGCCACTCTGCTTATCGGCATCTTAAAGAACGGCAAATTCACAGAGCTTTGAGGAGAAAAGAAATCTGGAGACGCGAGAATTTTCCCTTACACCCCATCTTAATCTCACGATCATTCACTTTTTCCCTTTCTCTTTTTAATTGCTACGAAAGAGAAGGCTAATTAAAAAAAAAAAAAAAAAAGAATGGTCGGGCCGTCGATCGGAACAATGTCTTCGCTGTCCGAGCGAGAGCTCCCCATTGGGCATTGAGACACATGAGTGGGCGTGAACCGCGGCGCACTCCGCTCCGGGAGGTGGTGTGAGACGCCGGGGCGAGACGCGTCCGCCGAGCGAGAAACGACGCCCGATGTGTCAATTATGTCACCGCGCCCGGATACGTTTCTGCCGCCTGCTTAAACCCTTCAGCTTGTTTTTGATTTTAAAAAACGGGAAGTACAACTGGAGAGTTAACCCCCTCACCTCCTGTTTTAAGATATGGCCCTTTCAAATTTATACCATTTCAAGAAAACCATAGCCTTTCTTCAATAATCAGAAATTGAACATTTCTAGTCCCAGTGAATGTATAGGTATAAGCACATAGTAGCCTTAATTTCATAGGCTTGTTTGTAAGCAGTGTTTTAGCTGTATATGAAGCTTTTCGGGAATTGTTTGTATGCCGGCTTAAGAACTTGACTGATTCATGTTTAAGATTTTATTTTTTACAATCTTCTGTGTTCTATGTTCAATTCACCGAATCTCCTCACACCATAAGACGTCTGCCAGGAATGATATTTCATCCTTCACTCTGAAATGAATGTGTTTTGCAAGCCCTCAGCAGGAGAGAAGAGCAGTCAGGCTATGTTTCGGTGATGATATGTTTGTTTATGGAAAACTGGTAAACACAGGACAAAAAGCAAGCGCGGTCAAATGCAGTGTCCAGGGACAAAACCTGAATAAATCTGTAAAACAGCAAATATAGAGCCTTGCTATATCCCAAAATATGAACATTTAATCAGAAGCTGAACTGCTTAAAGTATCAGCATTTTTCGTAAATAACGGGTTTAGGGTTAATGCATTTCAGGCCTTGGTGGTCTTAAATAGTGTTTGGTGTGTAAAGAGAGATATATGCCCGAGCACAGTTTCTCAGATCTGCCATGATTACACTGCTTAACAGTTTAGAGGATGCTTTGAAAGTGAGATTCCTCCTTTCTTGGCTCATTGTAGCATTGTTTTCAAGTCCATAGATCTGGCTCCTAATCTGTTTAACTGAAATTTAGTTAGCGGTGTTGACACCTCTGTGCTTCAACACTGGGATTTCTTTCTTGGGGACGGAATCCCCTTTCACGTAACTTAATATGCCATCTTGGTCTCTCAGGGACAATAATTGAGTTTAGGCGAAGTTTAAATAGCTTTAAGGACAAGGACTACAGATGGGCATTTCTCTGATTAACATCAACTTCGGCCTAAGGCCTCTGTGTCAGGCGTTGGATTAGGACATTACGAAGAGAATGACAGAGTTTTGGTACTTTATTCCCTCTCAATAACATTCTTTCACTTATTAAGTTAATTCCACCCTAGGTAGCTACTTTATCATGCAGAAGACCTTAATCCACTGATGTGAGTCTATCTGCCGTGTCTTTGATGCCGCCCCCTGTTTGTGGGAGCAGTGCGTCTTGTGTAAGACAAAGCGCCCGTGAGAGGAACAATCACAGGCAGCTCAGCTACAAAGGTTTCATCTGTTGAGTGGAGAGGGGTGGCAGAATTCAGAAGGCATCTTTAAAAAAAAAAAGAAAAAAAAAAGGGGTGGGGGGTGGCACTTAACGTCAAACAGTAAACAAAACAAACGAAGACGTTGGTTGCAAATCACGGCATGGCAAAGAAATATGTTCTTTTTAAAAAAAATATATTTTATCCAAGAAAGGCCCGGCCCCTACTGATCTCCTTGTACGGCACTTTATCTGAGAAGCACCTTTGACCTCCCGCTGAATGGCTCAAGAAGATACGGTGGGCGTAAGCCAGTGGTGTTCTTTCAGAAGTGGGATTTCCACGGTCCCCCCGCGCTGGGTTTAAGCGGCCGTTAGCATCGGTGGCAAGGTTGTCCTCAGCTTCTGCACCCTCCCTGGGAAAAAAGATTAGGGGTCAGTCCCCAGTAGACGGCCACAAAGGGATTCAAGCGTCGCGGGGTTTTTTTCAACATCCGAAAAAGATTTTGCGAAATTTGTAAAGATCTGATGTGGCATTACTGGATGTTTTGTGTGCTCTGAGAAGCTCAGAGAGATAAGTTACGGGGGGCCGATGGAAAAAAAAGATGGAGTTATAAAGTTTCCACCTCATTCCCCCCTTTTTCTCTTCCAAAAACTAAAACCTCTCTGATCTGACTAACTGACCATTCATCCCGAAAAGCAAATTTAGGTTTACGTGCCTTCGCGATTTGACGGCTTTTCGCTTTGTTTATGTGGAGAAAATAAAGACGATTTAGATCATGTAATGGAGTTAAACTGTTTTGGAGATACACTTATATCGTCTCAGCAGGCAGACCGACGCAAGTCCGCGACCCTCGACTCAGCGGTTCCTGGTAACAAAACCCATATCTTGTAAACTGGCTGGCTCCTAGCGCTGGCCAGCGTCCGCGCGAGATGTTTGGGGCAGGAGCGGCGTAGACCGCGCATGAGCCGCCTGCGGAGAGGTGGGTTTGAATACGAATGACGGCGGTTCCTCTCGTTAACGCCGAATTAAGACCGCTCGCCTTTTTTTCCCGAGCCGTGAATGCATTAATGAATTCAGTCACCTGTCTGAACTTAAGCTGTCCATTTGATTGTCAGCACCACAGAGAGCCAGGGAGGTTTTGATCCTCCTAGCACTAACAGATGGTTGCTCCTGCTCGGGCCGGACTGGGAATCGCTCCTCGTCTCCAGACAGAGGGTGAGGGAAAATCCCCTGTTGCCGGCCCTAAGAAGACCATAAGCTTGAGCAGAGAAAAAGAAAGGGACTGATACTGGTGTTAATTACCCAGAAACCACACAGAAAGTACCCACTGTCACCCAGTGAAGAGGTTTGCATCCCTTCCTCCACAGATAAAAGGCGTGGTATGAAAACATTTTGCGGGGGACAAAAGAGAGAAGATTAACATAATCTTGGGTTTGTATCCCCTGTAAGCTGTCCATGTGTGAGCCTCTCTCTCTCTCTCTCTCCCTCTCTCTCTCTCTCCTCTCTCCCTCCTCTCTGTCTTACCCCTCTTTCTCGTGCTCTCATTTCTCCCCCTCTAATGTCTGGTTTTTAAGGAATGGCACGGCGAGAATAGGCTTTGTCGCCCGAGCCTGACAGTTGTGTTTTTTCCCTCCTCCGTGTGATCGTCCCTGTTGATGGTGGGCTGCTGTTGGGGCAATCAGACAACGGCAGCAGAAATAACGTGTCACTCCGCTGACAGACCCCTCTTCATGTCGCGTTATTGTTAATCTCGAACCCTCAGCCCGCTCCCTCCGCCACTTTCATCTGGCAAGCCCCAGTTGAAGGGGGGAATAAATACTCCGCCTTCATATTTCTACATATCAAAGCCGCGTCGAGCGGCTGTTTTCTCCTTAAACGGAGGGGATTGTACACAACTCGGAGCAAGAACTTTAAATGAGGACATCACAGGAACTGCAGCGCCGGCTCCCTCTCCCAGAAACAGGAAGCCAGACCAAAGCCGGATGAAGCAGCGGCGGCGGGAACGAACCGGCGCCTTCGCTCGCTCCCCGTAAAACGGCTGCTTTTCTCCTTCGCCGAGATCGCTACCGGAGGTTTGATCCCTCTCACCGCCACGCTTGCCTCCGAGCGGCTCCGCGAACGGCGGCAAGGCGGGGCGGCGGTGGAAATCGTTTCAATTAGGGGGTGGGGGTGGGGGGGGGGGAGCGATGGGCGCCGCTCCGAATGCCAGTTCTCATCAAGAACAATGGAGTCTCCGTCGTTCATTATCCCGCCTTTTAAATCCCAAACAAAAAAGACGGAGGAGCATGCTCCGAGTCTGAAGTAAAATATAAATGCCTTCACTTTTCACAGGCCTCTCTCTCTCTCTCTCTCTCTCTCTCGCTCTCTCCCAGCTCTGAGGAGGATGCATCACAAAAAGTGACACTCTCAAAAGGCGTACGCGCATAAAACTTGCTGGTTTTAGTAGAATCCGACATTTTACAGAGTTTTGGATGCCTTTCTTTTTCTGCGGGAGCATTTGCATTGGAGAGCTTTTTAAGATTGATTCATTCCCCTGTTGTCAGGATGAATTCTGTTTGACGACTGCAAGTGTGGCTCGTTCGTTTGCACACACACTTTGTGGCTCAGGATAACGCTGGCAATGTTTTAGTGCAGCTAATTCAGTCATTTATCTTTTTTTGTATCAAAGCAAATTATTTTGAATTGTGAAAATTTGTTTAATCACCATTAAGAGATTTTCAGTAATTCATTTTTCCTGTGAAAACAATTTTAGGAACACTGTAAAACACTGTGTGTGCAAAATACTACTACTACTACTACACACACACACACACACACACACACACACACACCAGAAATTGTTGTATATGTTTATTTGCTGAATCCTGTGGTACATTTGAGGAACGCTTTACTCAGCAAACCCTGGTGCCTCATTTTGCCTTTACGCGCGCAATGGATTTGAATGGAGCAAAATTAGCCTTTTCATTTTTTATTCCTTGCTGTGCGCCTCGCATGTTTTGAAGTGATGCCATGGGTCCAATTCCATTGTGTGTGAGCTAAGACGTTGCACTTACGTTATTTTGACAGTCTCAGCGTGAGTCTGATGTATCAGAAGGTAGACGCAATGCTCTTGGTGTATACTGTGTTTACAGAGCCTCTCTGTCAATCCTCAGCTCTGAACATCCCCAGCGCACAACGCAGCCTAGTCTCTCTCTTTCTCTCTCTCTCTCTCTCTCTCTCTCCCTCCCTCCCCCAAAGACACGGCATATCCCATAATGCAAGAGTGCGAACAATCGAGAGAACCAGGATAAATGAAAGGCCTGCAATTTTTCTCAGCCTGAATGTGGATCCAAGGTGAATGCAGTTTTATATGACTCCATGCTGTGAACCGCCACCTTGTAACCCTGGTCTGAGGCTGTGCCATTGCAGCTTTGGTGGCAGAGTTTCACTACTGCGGTTTAAATTACATTCACTTAGCAGACACTTATCCAGATCAACTTACAAATGTTGGAAACATTTGGGTTAATCTCAGAAATACAAAAGTGTGACATCACCAAAAGGTGGATAAGTCCCAATTATAACCAGTATTGTTAAATAAAGTAAATACTGTTGCACAGCTATACCTATAATATTCTTATCCAATCAGACTAGTAGCTAGTTGTGCTGTTTTCAGAGTCCAGTGCAATTGAGTGCTTAGAGAATGCAAAGACAAATGGCGATATTGTATTATTGTGAGTGTTCCGACAGTGCCTAAGCATACATTATGCAGTGCCATTTGCATGATGCACTCTTCAAAATCTAATATTGATGTGCAACACAAGTATGTCAATACGGAGGCAGTATATATTGCAAGAAATCCAAAAACTGATGAAATGTAAAATGTAAGATGTAAAATTAAGGAATATTTGCAATTGGATGGCTTAGCGATACATGCGATCAACACACATTTGTGTTATTGCGTGCATGCGTGTACATGTGAGCTCGCATCCACGCATGTGCTTATGCGTGTAGAAAAGGGAATTACACAGTGATTTACACTTCGTCTGAAAAGATTCTAAGCAAATGCACGGTTGGACCCGCACCAGTTTGTGTCGGCCTTTATCCTCAGGGTGCAAAGAGGGATTTTCTGAGGAACACAGGAGCAGTTGGGATTTTTTTGTAACATTGGCGAAGATCACTAAATATTAATCAGGAGAGCTTGGCACGGGTGGGGCCGTATTTCTCAAACAGAAAACCCTGAGGCAGCTTCTGTTCTCTCGACCACCGGCCAGCATGGAGCCTAGTCCTGCTGCTCCCAAATCAGCTACGAGAGAGGGTCACTTTCTTGAGACACAGTCTCACGCTGCCTGTGATGTACTGGAACATTTACTGTGAATGGCCACCACGGTCTTGTCCAGTTCAAGTGCAGTCATGTCCCCTAGCTTTCCGGTTTTAAATCATTGTTATTTGCAGAGAAATTAAAAGTAAGTGAGGAGAGTAAATATGACTGGCCTGACAATGCTGATTGGCCGCAGCATTTACATGGATATCTAATTCAAGCCCTTATTTAACTGAGAAATATTTGGACTTTTATTTGACCAAACAGTGCTTCATACCATTAACATATATGAAGAGGCTCAACTCCAGAGGCATGCTCACATAAGGAAGCTTAGAGAGCTATTATAAATCATGACACCAATCCTCAGTTTCTCCAAATTAAAATCTATGAAGGGTGTTTCCCTCCACAGAGAATGATGCCATTTTTGTTTCAAAATGTAAGAAATGCAACCTTAGCATGAAATAACAGACATATTGAGGAAAAAGAGTGGGGAGCATAAAAGCTTGTAAAATATTTAAAGCTCATTCTGTTGCTGGGGTAACAAAGCTGGCCTTTTCTGGATTCTCATTGCTATCTCCTGCTTTGCCACTGACACCGAGAACTTAATTAGTTCTTTCTCACTCTTTGATTGTTCTCCGATCAGACAAACCATGATTAAACATATATGTGCAGGAAACTCTGCAGTAGTCTGGAAGTTTATAATGGAAGTGCACTACCATGGTGAAAGTTATTTTGTAAAATGTTTAAACACTGCATGTATTTTTCATACTTCTCAAACAATAATGGGAGAGAACAGAATTTCAGTGTTTGTTAGCAATCTGAATAAATTACACTCACCATCCATAATTGAAAACAAGACGCATGGAAAATGGTTGTACAGCATATTTCATTTTAGTGACAAAGCATTACAGAATGATGTGCTCCTTGTGCTATATTCAGTAACGGTGATCTTTTATTTCAGATAATTTAACGGCAGAATTCATTGAATTAATTCAGTTTTTATTATGACCCTACCATTTACGACCCAGGGAATATTTGTACAACTGATTTTTGGATTGCAATTTGAGATGTTGTATGGAAAGCACAGTGATGTAAGATCTCACCCACATATTTATGAAGGAGATTCAAACACATTTATCGACAAGAAATAATTGAGAATAAATTTTGATTGCCCCCCCCCCCCCCCCCCCCCCCCCCCCCCCCCCCCCCCCCAAAGTGAGCTTAGACGGCAGGAGAGACACTACTTTCAGGATAGAATTGCTTAGCAAATCCTGAGTGAATAGATGACACTTTTAAATAAATAAACAAAATGGTGAGTTTTCATATGGTGGATACAAAATATGTGCTAAAATCTGCATAAACATGCTACTTTGAAATAACCCAGAAACATAAAAATGTTTAATTTTTTATATTTGATAAATTGTACACGGAAATCTCTCTCAAATTAGCTCCCTTTTGTGGATAGAGTTATATTCAATGATGAAAATATTACTGCAAAACCGTTCCAAATAAATTGACTAAGATTTTATTACAAAACAGATTCATTTGCATGCACTATGGACTTGCTTATACAAATGTACAAAAAAGAGGTGATTTCATTCCAACAAAAGATAACAAGGGATGCATTTCTTGCCTATTAAATCCTTCTTCAACAGATGGGGTGTTTTGTTTGACGGGCATTCTCGCTTTGTTACAGACAATGACAAGTTGGTCCATCATTGTTTGTGGTTAAGAAGATTGGGATGGCATTTATTGCATCTATAGCGGTGTCATCTTGCTTATGAATGTTTATGTCAGCCCATGCACAGACTTTTTTTTTTGGTTCGGTCTTAAAACATATGGCCCTAAATCAAAGTATAATGTGCAGACTGTCACCCAAGTTTTCTGGCAGTCAAAGGAGGGAGTCTACATTATTAAAGAGGCTCTCAGTAGAGCTCTGAAACATGTAGCTTTTGACAGCGAGTCTTAACCTTACTAAACAAGTAAATATATTTGGTAGTTTGTATGTAAAAACGAACATTGATATGGTGAAATTGAACACTGAATCAAGATTATTTTCTTTGTTTGAGAACATAAGTCATTATTAAATATGTTATGCTTAATGATGAGATGTAGCGACTTACATTATTTAACATTATGGTTCTGTGAGTGACAGACACAAAAAAAATATTAAAAACTGGAATGGCTTTCATCACAGTTTCTGCATAAAATGTCCCTTTGAAATCCGGCATGATATGATGAACGTATCTGGCCAAGCTGGAAAGGGACTAACTGATGCAGCATACAGATAATGAGTAATATTAGTAGACTTTTTGTTGAAGTTTTGCCATCGTCACTGCTAGATGCTAGCAACTGCAGTTTGTGAAGCAAGTAGACCACATTCTTTACAGTAGTTGGTAATGTTTTACAAACATCAAATAAATCCTTCACATAATAAGACTCAGCTGTTTGATGACCAAACACTCACCGTTATAGGGCTCATCAATGTTTCCATTTATGTCCCTACAATTCCAATAGAAGTTTTGCATTGTAGAAAAAAGGTCAAAGAAGTGGTGGAGTACATTTTATGTAAGCAAAAGTGTATTATAACCATATTTTAAAGTATTTGAAACATGCTGTCATGGAAGTTGTTTGGCTCTCTGAAATGTTCATAACTTTGAAAATTAGGTGAACATGAACCCCCTTCAAGAATTAATCTAAAGAAGGCTACTCATATTAGTCATATCTAGCCTTAACAAGCTGCTCTCATTTTGTTACTGCAAATCTTAGTTTAAGTTAATAGCCAGTAATCAAACAAGATTAATGCAGGATCTCATTACAACACTATTTTTTCTATGTAGGCCTTCCAAAATAATTGCTTACATTTCCTTTTCATAATCCAGATTGTGCTCTCAGAAACAAAAACATTACGAACTACCATAATGCTCCATGAGGTTAGTGATGGGTGATCAGTAGTATTTAAAATAGTATTTGTTACTTAAAAACATAATTACATACTCATTTGCGTCCATGATATGGGTTGACCACATGATCAGCAATGGGTGATTAACATATTTAGAGCCTTGAAATGAGGTTCAGCTTAGAAGTCATTCAGCAGGGTATTAGAAACTATTGTAGGATTTCTTACAGAAGTGTGGCCCATATCAGACCCCCAAAGGAGAACAGACTGAGTTTACAGTGCTGACAGAGAGTCAGCAAGGTTTGATAAAGAGACAGTGCTATTGGCCCAATACTGCCCTGTTGCAATCATTCTGCTGGGTCTGCAAACTTCTTCACATCTACTGAGTTTACATAGAATTATATAAACCTTAGGTTTTTCATATATTGTGCAATCATGTTTGTTGTGGTTGGAAAGCCAATATTATAGGGATGAAGTTGGTGTCATTGATGGTGTGGTACAGTGGGTATGCTGAATAAAGATCTTGGAACACCATTCAAAAGTGAACAGTAGTTAATGCAAGTTACCTATGAGTCAGCAGCCAGCTGTGCTACAAAGGTTAACCTGGTTTGACAGGCTTGTAGAGATAATGCAAACAGGGTCATTGATTTTGTTGTGATTGTGTCTTTCACTACTCACATTTTACAGTGCACCAGTGTATATTGCTATTATTGAACATACTGCATAATAAATTGCATTCACTTTAACCTGTCATTCCTCTTTGACTCCAACCCACTACACAGCTAGCAGTTTTACGGTCCTAACATACACATAGAACTCAGGATATCTGCACCCTGAAGTCACTCGCCTATACACTAGTGCCATCACAAGATCATTTTATCTTTGTAGGTTACACATGCTAGCAGCACGTCCGTGCCTAGAAAGGTAGATAGCAATCCACATACAGTATAGCCACACTACTGTTGGAAAGAAGCCCTAGTCTCCTTCTGTGTATAACTGTTAGCACAGAATAAAGGTTAAAACACTATTCTGGAGACAGATAACTGAGATAACATTAAATGAATCCCATTCCGGTAGCACCAGGTAAGGCTACACACGTTCTTTCACCATTCAAATACGTCCGCTGTTCAGTGTGCCTGAGGAGATTCTTACCCTGTTTACTAAACATGTTCCAGGATTAAATACAAAATAGAGATGCAAAAATTGCCTGACAGACTTGAATGTGCCCCATGGTTATACATTTATAGGTTAAGAGTGTCCTAGTTGGTTTTTGGCAGAATTTTGTCAGTCCTTGCTGAAGCCAAAGGGGGTAGATAGGTAGGGGGTGGTTGGGTCCCTTGTCCTGTGTCAAGGAATGACAAGCTTCGACCAAAATCCAATTTTCCAGGCAGTCTGATTATGATGGGCAATTTTTTAAAGATTAGCTAGAAGGTATGGAGCCATGCTAATAAAGGTCATGCATGTCAAGTGGAGACATGAAACTCGAGTTCATTTCAGAGCCTGCCGATATTGTGTTCTGTCTTACCTTCTACATATGTTCGTCCTCCTCTACCAGACAGGGTGTTTTTCAAGCAAGGTACTCAGTGCAGTCCAAGTCATATTCATAAATTCAAACTATGAGCCAGCACATCAATGCACAGCCAAACCACACTTTTTCAAAATTCCAAACAGAGCTGTCAGTTTTGTAAGCAAATTAATGAGGCTGAATTGGTGTTAGGTGCAACAAACTAAATGTGCACAAGAACCGCCCGCCAGAAATCGTGGTGCCGTCATGCAGTTGGACTACGAAGGTTTTCTAAATGAAACTCAAGCGCTGAAGCTAAACTCGTTTAATTTGTGATAAATGGAGCTTGTTGAAAAGCAGTCAATGACTCGCTTGTTTCTTTTGACAAGGATTTTGTATTAACTAATTGTGCTTAGCCCTCTTCTTCCTCAATTATAGTTCCAACGTGCTTTCTCTTCAGGTGCTCGTGCATCACTGTTGTGCTCCTGTGCCACGCAAGTTCAGCTTTTTAAATTCTTTAATGTTTTATTTTTTATTTAACCTTTATTTACCCAGGTTAGGTTCACTGAGCACGGATGCTCTTTTGCAGGAATGCCCTGCTTCACACTCATACACAGTCACACCTGGGAGCTGCCCAGTACAACCACTATCCTCTATAGATGGCCACTGAGCAGAGGGAGAGAACTTTTTTTTTTAGCCAATTAAATCAGGGGATGATTAGGTGGCAAGTTTTTGCGAGAGCCAGATCTGGGATTTTAGGCAGGACACCAGGGAACCCCCTACTCTTTGCCAATAGTGTCATGGGACCTTTAATGACCACAGTGAGTCAGGACCTCAGTTTAACGTCTCATCCGAAAGACGGCATCTCCAACAGTACAGTGTCCCCATCACTGCACTGGGGTATTGGGGTTTATTTGACCAGAGAGAAGATTGCCCCCTGCTGGCCTAACAACACCACTTCCAGCAGCAACTCAGTATTCCTTGGTGGTCTCCCATCCAAGTACTAACCAAGCTCACACCTGCTTAGCTTCAGCCAGTCAGCAGGAGCAGAGTGCGTGGTGGTATGGCTGCTAGTGCTCCCTTACTTTGGGTTGCACACAAGTTTTCACCAGTAGAACTGCCACCTCCGTCACCGAAATCTTTCAAATGTATTTTCATTCACTCAAAGAAGTAACGCAGCGACTATGTGGTCAATGTGCAAGACCAGTGTTCTATCCAGAATGGCGCGATTCGGTCTATTGCGCTCTAAATAGGACACAGCTATACAATTTGGAACACAGCCCTACAAAATTTTTCAAGACTCAACTAATCGATAAAAAAATTAGTTGACAACACATTTTTATTGTCAGTTTTGTCGACATCATCGATTAGTTGTTGCAGCCCTAGAGTCCTCCCTTTCATTTAGGACAATTAAACTGACTGACAGTCTTTAGACTGTTGTCTCACGTTTTTGTATGGTGACAAAGGATAACCATAGTCTGTAGACCTCATTTCTCCTGGTAATGGGTGAGTGAATCAGGTCAGCAGCCAACTGCAGATTAACATCTAACCATATGGCTATAAGACAGGTGAGGTAAATGGCATTCAGGAGACCGGCCTCTCACCTGGAGACGAGTGGATGAGACTGAAAAGCAGGACATGCCTTTTCTACAATGCGGAGAATTGGATTCCTTTCTCTCCTCTCTGTGGTGAAGAGAGAAAGAGGACGAATGGCTTTTCTCTACCCGGTGTTGGGCAGAAGCCAAATCTAGAAATGCTGGAGGCAAAGAATCACTGCTAACACTTTCTGTCTTTCTCCTAAAGAGAGAGCAGGAGACTGAAAAAGGGTTTTCCTCTACCTGCTGGTAGAGAGGAGGGGAGAAATATTGAGAATCACTGTGGGACTCCTCAAGTTGCTTTTTGTAGCAAACAGGTAAAGCTATTGAATAGCTCTCATAATGACAGCTAGAGTCTGGAATCTAAATCTCTTGCTTGACTTTGTGCAGCTGCCTCTTGGTGCAGCTGAGGTTGGGTGCTGCCCTTTCCTTGCCTTGAGCTAGCACATATTATTTCTGGCTATGTGCAGCTAGCTCCTGTTGACAAATTTAACCTGCTGGACAGTAAGTCCTCTAGATGGTGTATAGTTGCATGTTGATAGGTCATAGCTTCCTTGGTGGTGGCTGTGAGCTCCTTTTGAAGAACCTGGTTCTAATAAACTAGGCTCCCGTTGGAGACTCAACTGCTTGCTCATTGCTTTTATGATCAGCAGTGCTAACTTGTGTAAGGAGGTTCAACGTTAGGTAGGACCAAGGTCCAAGAACCAAAGTTGAGGATCATATTCTTCATTAATTAGATTGGAGATTTAATGGCAACAATCACTTAGCTGTGCTTATCTACGGCAAACGGCATCCAGCCATGACCAAATTTCTCCATGCTAACGTGGTTCATCGTGCTTACTAGAATAAAGAATATATTGAACCGTTAATTCACTTATCTAAAGAGAGGATGTATTTGTGGAAATCATCTCAGCTCTAGCGGTGCTAAAGAGTAATTGCATTTTTAATTGCATGTTTGGTATTGAACCCAGTTAACACAGAAGGCTGAAGTAACAAATGTCGTGAATCTTTAGAGTGGATCATTCACAGTTTTGTATTCATGTACTCACCAAGGGAAAATGTCAACTGCATTACAAAGGAAGCTACAGTACTATGACATGGCCTGGGTTTCAATTACAGACAGTATTCATCTACGGGAGCTTGAGCAACATATTTTGGATTGAACACTCAGAGTTACCATCTCTTTGTCTACAACAAATGACTTCAGATTTTGATCCATTTTTTGGGAGATATTGCCAAATAAAAGTCTGTCAAATGTCTTAGGAAAGTGGCTTGGACAACATCCCTGGTTTGGGCTGTCTGTAGAAGCCGGTCTAGATTGTGGTTTTCCTTGCTTATTCGAGAAAAGGGTCCTTAAATCCTGTCAGGCAGTTGTTCCTGGAAGCTGTGCGAGTTCACCATCACAGGAAGGTAAACAGGCTATGTGTGTTCACTTGTTGCTATGTTGCAGAACGATGTGTAAAATTAGTAAATAAACTGATCCCGTAGTGGATGAAGTTTCATTAGCTACCTGGCCAGGAGAACACATTTACTCGGAGTTAGACACCAATGGCCTTGGCTACAACCCGAGATAGATATTGCATCTATGTCTTTTGTTAACAATTTGTTAATTAATTGTTTGTTTTACAAATTGTCTTGACTCTTTATTCTAATAAGTGGGCTCTGCCAATTAAACTAACTCAAATTAAAGGTGTCGCTAGATTACTAGATTCCTATATGTTACTAGATATTTATTTATGAAATGTATTAACTGGTGTCTCATGAAAGGACGAAAACTTTCATTCACCTCTGAGGTAGGTAACTCAGATGGATGAAGCGGCGATAAAATATACCAAACATAACTACATCTTTAAGTTCACTGTGTATCATATGTTATGCGAATTTGGCATAGAGCTGGACAACAACTTCATGTCTCCTGTTCAAGGTATGTAATTTCCTTTGCTGGCCCTTCTAATTAATGAATCACTGCATCTAATTAATGTGGTGCTGAGAGGATATGGAACTAGTGCCTTTCCTCTAGTTCCATATTGTCTCAGTGCCAAAGTGCTCCCTCTTGCAGTGACCTCTCTTCAGCAATTATGGTAATTACATAAAGAAAGAGCATTTGGCCTTCCTGTTTGACCCGTGGCTGTGTTTACAGTGTCAGTCACCTCCAATACTGTAACAGCTAGTGATGATACCTCTGTTCCAGCTGGTGTTACCATGTTTTCTGCTGTCTTAATATCGCAGGAGGTTGCGGTGATCAGAGACATATTTGGTTATTGGAAATTTAAAAGCAGGCTGCTTTATCAGGAGCTGTCCTTCCATCCAATTAAGCGCAGAGTTTCGTTTGGCGAGTGGCCAAGCCATCCAGTGGCAGCCAAGCCCAACGATGGGCAGGCTGCCTGACCTTGCTCCACTGACAGGCGAATACTATTGCTCTGTGATGGCATGCCAAATGCAAAACAGGGCCATATTCCATTAGCTGTCCCTCCCCTTAGTCAACAGCATTCCATTGTCTCTGTTTCACTATTTGACACAAGTTCAATTGCATCTGCTGATGTGGAGGTATGAGGACAAATTCCGCTGTTCAAAAATGCATTTGAAAGGTGACAGTTGCCATCGTGTATTCTTTTGTGTTTTGTATTTGGGCCTGTAGCAAGTAAAATATTACCTCAGATTGATTGTTTATATATGGCTAATCTGAATTGCGTAAACAGAATAGATTAACCTGTGGTACTTACACTATTTTTTATTTTTCCAATATAATATATAATTCTGCTGTATCTCAGTAGTAGTGCTTTACAGTTATACAGTGCCTTTTTGAAGCAGATTGGTTTGATGATTGCAACAGCTGGTGGAATTTTCAAGCCAGTAACCCCATTATCTTTTTTTTAGTGAAATCAGGCTAATTTTCTGCTTGATTCTGTAGACAGGGCTTGAAATTACAGAGATGGCCAAAATGTTGTTCTTCAACCCTAAGGTTTGATGTCTGGTGTTGCATACATTATTGCATGCAACACCAAATACTGCATAAATCCCTTGATTCTCAATTGAAATTAATATAGGTTTTGATTAATATTAATATTAGTTTGGACAAAGGCTTGCTACACTACAAAGACTGACAAGATTATACATTTTGGGATTACATGTACATTTTATTTTGTGTTCCAGTCATTTCAATATTTCCAGTTAAATTTCAGCAAAAAAAAATAAATATTCAAGTATGGTTGCAACAGATCAACGTATAATTCTTAATACATGTGTTTACAAGTTGACAAAATATAAGACCTAGTGCTAATCATAAGCTTCTAGTATGACAAATCATTATGAAAGAGAAACATAGTTGAAGCAGGGAGATTTATGGATAGGAACTGTGTGTGCGTGTGTGTGTGTGTGTGTGTGTGTTTGTGTGTGTGTGTGTGTGTGTGTGTGTGTGATGACTTGTATATTCTAAGCAGCAATGGCTAACTAATCAAAACAAGGCCCTGAGATCTGTTGCGTAGTTTGCCATGTTTGTCTCACAGTGAGTGGGTCAAGACGGGGGGGGTGGGGGGGGTTTGACTCAAGCAAGGGGGCTTTAGGCGTGGAGGCAGCGTGACCTCTAGGCAGCGGCATGCCAGTAGGGTGTGTTTGTTGTTGAAGCGAGACAAACACAAGTGGAGTTATTTTATTGAGAGGTGGACCCTGGATAATTTCAGCAGGCTTTTGTCTCTGGGATGAGGAGCGGTAGGGGGCCCCAGCCAGGGGGAGAACACTCAACTCACTACAAAGCAAGAGCCCAGATTAGAAGAGAAGCTTAAGCGACCTTCATCATTAGCTGATAGTTGGGGGAGATTAGGGATCCCAACGACGAGATTACAGCGGGAACGAGGGCTATTCTCTGGTAATTATACACTAATGCACTAATGCTGTGTTCTTACAACACGCTTTATGCAGCTTAATTAAAGGCTACGGCGTAATATCACAGTCTCTGGAAGCAAGCACGGCTGGCGCGTTTGATCCTGCTGGCCGTCGATACCCTCACGACATACAGGGGTTTCGATGATGCTAGCATTTCGGTTGGATGACCTTCCCCCCTGCTCCAAGACACATTCGGTAAATTCTCAGAATGACCAAGATGGTCACGTTCTATATCATTTTTGGACACTGATGTTTCAAGTGCCTGTTTGAAAGCTTACCACAGAAGGTTCCCCCGTGTCTCAGCCCAAGCTGAGGAAAAGCCATCCCTTGATTTACAAAAATAATACTTGGGGCAATTTCATTCCCAGACCCAGGAGAGGAATTGCCTTGGTGGTAAACCAGAAGTCCTCTCTGATGTGGGCTTGTTTGCCTTCCTGGACTAGGCACAGCCAAAATAACACCAGCATTGTTATTACTGAGCATTCTCCTCTTTGCTTTACAGCAGAGAGCCTTCTGCTAGGTTCGTGGACGGGCGATGAATATTTCAGCAGCAACACGTCAAGCTTCTTACCAGGCAACTCCCATTTACTGCAGCCATTAACTTAACAAGCAGCATTTGTATTTACCACCAAGCCTGGGTGGTTTGGAGCAATCAAAAGCCAAACACAGGAAAGGTGCAGGTTGATATGTCAACAAAAACTGAGGTGAAGTGCTGACACTCAGCCGTCTTAGCAGATAACAGTTAAATCATTTTTTTCTTCAAACTTCAGTCATAAAAGTTCAAAGGGATATAGCCATAATACAAATTTTTGGAGTAAGTACTAGTGTTTGAAGTTACTTTATGGGATTTTGCTGTAAGGCCCAGAATTGATTTGCGGTGGGATAAAAGGAAGAAGCGTTATCTTCGAAGCTTTGTCGGAAAAAGCTTAGCATCCATTGGTAGTTCCGCCAATATGCCTGCAGGGCACAGGGGGAGGGTGCTGGCATTGACATTATATACTAGAATGGATAGTGCTGAGTTTACACCTCCTGCTGCTTACGAGCTGCTCTTTCATAATCTTTCATGAACCATACAATGTTTTATTTAATGTACTGCGTCAGAGCAAAACTTGAGAAAAAAACATATTAATAATGAAACATATAGTACTGGGTAGGGAGGAAAAAGAAGTTGGTTTGAGGCTTCTCGGCAAACAGGTCAGAGGGACCTTTGAAGTCTGCTGCTTCAGTGCAGTCAATAGTTTAAAAACCTGTGTTATGTCTGAATGTGAGGCTAGCTTGGAGTTTGGGGTTTTTTCCCTCCTCATCTGACAAATGGCAAATACTGTACAGTACCATGAAAAAGTATTCGTCCCCTTCCTAATTTCCTCTATTACTGCATATTCATCACACTAAACTGTCTAATCTTTAGACAGCTTCATTACTCAATCAACCAATTAACCACATTTAATCTATAATCATATTCAGCTGATTGAACACAGCCAGACATGATTTCAGCCAGCCCTGTTGAATATGAACCGCACTCTTATTGAACCTTACCATCAGCGAACTAGTCACCAAAAAGTTTCTACAAGCACACTATACCACGATTTAAGGAAATTCCAGAAGTGATTGTTGAGGTTGCTGAAATATATCAGCCTGAAAAGCAATTTCTAAGGCTCTAGGACTCCACTGAACCACAATGAAAGCAATTATCTCCAAATGGAGAACACTTGGAACTGTGGTGAATCTTCCCAGGAGTGGCTGGCCTGGCAAAATTTCAAGGGCGTAGCAACAACTCATCCAGGAAGTCACAAAAGATCCCAGAAGAACATCCAAAGAACTGCAGGCCTCTCAAATTTGCAAAAAAAAAAAGCACCAGGATGTTTCCCAAGCCTTTTGGGGTAATGTCCCATGGGTAGATGAGTCAAAAGTGGAGGTTTATGGATGATGTGGGTCCCATCATGTCTGGCATAAAACAAATTTGGCATAAAACAAAACAAGCATTTCACAGTACGAACATCATACCAACAGTCAGACATGGTGGTGGTCGTGTTGTGGTGTGAGCAAGCTGGACGACTTGCCATTATTGAAGGAAGCATGAATTCTGGTATATACCAGAAAATTCTTAAGGAGAATGTCCAGGCATCTGTCTGTAAGCTGAAACCAAAGTGTAATTGAGTTATACAGCAAGATAATGCTCCAGCACAAAAGCAAGTCTACATCTGAACAGCTGAAAAGGAAAGAAAAAGTTATGGAGTGGCCTAGTCAAAGTCCTGACCTGAACGCAATAGCGATGGGGCAGGACCTGAAATCAGCGGTTCATGCTCAAAAACCTACCAATTTGTTTGAATTGAAGCAGTTCTTCTGTAAAGAAGAGTGGGCTAAAATTCATCCACAGTGATGTTAAAGACTGGTATAAAATTTTAGGAAGCATTTGGTTGCAGTTATTTCTGATAAAGGTGGTCCAACCAGTTGTTAAGCTTAAATTACCTTTGCACATGGGTGATATGGGTGTTTGATAACTACTATTTGTTAAATAAATAAAATAATTGTTTGTTTTGTGTTTACTCTCATTCCCTTTGTCTAATATTACATTTTGTCTAAAGATAATATGCAATAATAGAGGAAATCAGGAAGAGGGCAAATACTTTTTTGCAGAACTGTATTTCATCCTCACTGCCCAGTGCTTGACTGCTCCAGTCTAGACTAATCAAGAATCAAACTATCAAGGACCATTCATCTGGCTTTGGAATTAATTCCTGGCTGGACAGTAGCCAAGTTGGAATCTATCACTATAATGTCAATATGTGTGTACCCAGTTTAAATTGCACCTGCTGGAAAGCACACAGTTATCTTGCAGCAGTCCACCTGCAAACAAAGCATAGTGCTCAACCAACTCTATAGTCATTGATCTAGTGCTGGAGAGTGAACAAGCTGGCTGGTAATGGTATCGTTTTCTGATATTTACCTCATGATTTTTTGTGTTTACATCAGGTAGATGCCATGCTCTTGAGATGCCTGCACATATGTAGGGATGCCTACCTTCTCCCGGTCTATTCAGAAGACTGCAGGGCTAAGAAATGAAAAACAGATTCCAGACTCTAGCCCTCTCAGACAAAGTCCAGGAGCACACAATTTATTTATGACTTGCTCAGATCCTCTCCTGCTCCAGCCAGAAATTCCTCTGCAGGGCAGTGAAGCGGGTCCTAATAAATTAATAGATAGACAATAGATTTGTGCAGGGGCTGATAATTCATGGGGCCCTGCTGGAAATAGGTTTATGTGCAGAAATTGGATTTTGCTCTCACAGGCTGAAAAAGACAAACAACACCCCCTCTGGACACCTCCCTAAACTACAGACATCAAGTCAGAGGTGACAAGACATGAAAAACTTAGTCTTAACGGGCTTATTTTTTACTGTATTCTGATTGACTGAATGGTTCAGTAATGAAAGATGAAAAAATGCATTTCGTTCCATTTCATTTATTAATGAAATGATTTCATTAGTTTTTTCCATGTACAATTATTGAAGAAGTTAAAACTTTTATGAGAGTCATGCCTCAAATAAACATTTCTTATTTACAAATAAGAGCCTTTTAAATAGCAATCCCAGTTTTGTCACTGACAAATTCTTTGTAAATGTATGACTTTATGAAACATGGGATTTCGCAGTGCAGCTTTAATAAGCATATGTTTATGCTGTACAGGGTATGCATCCAGTATTTATTCCTATAATTGCTTTGTTTTCTTTGTAATTTAATATGAGTTTTGTAGATCCTTTAAAAGATTAAAGTAATAATCTCGAAGATCTTCATTAAAATAAATGTCTTTTAAGTTACTATCTATCGCTGCATTGGGTAACACAATGGTGATTGAGCCTATTTTTGTATTCATTTATACTATTATTATCATCATAATTCATGATTAAAAAATTGGTGTCTGTGGCGACATTCCCGGGAAAAAATCACAAGCGGTGCACAGTTAGTGACGCGTTTTTCATCACCCATCAGTGGTTGGTCTGCCAGAGAGGGTAGGCGGAACTAATGCAACAGGCTCGTTCTTCAACTCACTTGTGTGTGAGCGGTGTACTGTTTTTTCCGGTGTCTGCATGCGTTACAATAACAGAGAAAGGGGGGGTTGGGGGAGCCATGGAACCCTAAAAAGTTTTTGTGTAACATGAGAGATCATATTATTTGTTGATGTAGATTTCGTATTACATTTAATGACAATGTAACTTTACTAAATTACATAGCTATTTGCACAGCTAACGCTAGCTACCGGACCATGTCAAGAAAGACAACATTAGTTTAGACAACGTTGCGCACAGTATCCATCTCTCATATCAGGTAACGTTGCGTTAGCTAGCTAATGTAATTAACACAATCTAATGCCGGCCAACAATTAGAAAAAAACGCTAGCTAACGCTACCGATCGGTACCGACCTTGTAAACCGTCTCTCGAATGCAATGCTACCTTGTTGCAATGTTGCAGTTTCGCCTCGTTGCGAATCATTGATCTGAACTGGCCTTAACGTTACCGTTATTTACATTGCCATCGAGTTCATCAATATATTATAATGATCGGAATAAAGCCGGGGTATGTGGAGCAGAGCCGGTTCTGATTTCTGAAGACGTCATGCAGGAGAAAACTAAATAAAAGAATACGGCAGTATGGATTAGCATTGTTATTATTTTATTATGCTTCCTCATATGTTCCTTCAGCCTTTATGCCCTTTTTGATGAAATCTCCTTTGTTTTTGTTTTATTCTTCTTCTTCTGATTGCTAATTTAACACCCAGCTCAACTTTATTCTCGAACAGTTTAGCTAGCAAAACCAGAAACACCAGGGGTAACATTTTGCAAGGCAGTTGTTTCAAAAATACCACACAACAATCATTCACGAAAAAGACTGCTTATTGTGCACGAGATACATAATTGCACGAGCCACAGCGAATCCCGCAAATTCTTCTCTGCAATGTAAAGATGTTCATACCGGGCAAAAGGTGGATAAAGAACATTTGCAGAAATTGATCATCACTAATTCTACCCAAGGTTTGCTACAGCATTTTAACCCGGCTCGGCAGTGTAAAGACATCTTGAGTTAGCCTAATATTAGACAACGAATGAGTATGTACATAACGTTACTTTTATAACAACCGGTTTTTTATTCAGTAAATAGTAAGTGTTATAGTTGGCGTGCCAACTGACTGACGTCACACAGGCGACACTGATTGGATCCGGTTGGATCTATGGGAAGTGAGGTCCAAAAACACACCTGCAATTACCGCTTCTCGCCATTGGTACCGCCATAGAGAACGAAACTGAAATCTTCGAGATTGTCACTTTAAGACAATCAAATTAAATTAACAATAATGTTATTGAGGAATATATTATTTGGCACATAAAACAAGCATGTCTCATGTGGCGAAAGTTCTCCTTAGACGAAGGCCCCATCATCAAAAATAAATACCAAACAAAGAGCTCTAAGTGCTTAATAATGTTAGGTGACTCTTGAAGTCTAGCTGAAGAAAGATGCTGTAATTGATAATGATGGAACATAATTTAGCATAATGTTGGATAGATTTATAAGATGTCTGAAATATACTTCAGTTTATTTGAACAGGTAGCTAATGTTCCATAAAATTATTTTTGCAATTTGCATCATTCAAGGCCCTGCATTTAGTCATCTCCCTCTGTTTAAGTGCATCATGCTAAAATGTTAATTCCATATGCCTTTCCGCAGCACTCAGATTATTTTTGTCAGAAGCTTTTGTACATAAAATATGTTACTAATGGCTTATGAATTAGTAAATATCCAAACTGAATTTGATTTTTATACGCGGTGATTCTGAGGACCAAAGCCCTGACAGGAGTGAACGTCCACTTTTAGTCAGATTTCCCTGATTTTCTAGTTGAGTGCATTCCCATCTCACAGGGCTATAATGCATCCTTTGTCATTATTTCCTGGACAATAATGCAGCCAAGATGCATGTGGTGTAATTTACTTACCCAAGCCGAGCCATTAATTTTCTATTATTGTAAAAAGATGATTCATGTTTCAGGGGCTGTCTGATTATTTATTTAGATACTTGGTGGAAAACGTGAAGCCATAGCTAATGGAATATAAAAATGCAGGGCTCATATTTATTCCAACATTTAACTGCAGCAGATGCACTTGTTAATGTGTCTTCCCCAGGAACCTCAATTCAGCTTGAAATTCCTAATGGAACTTGCTATTGGTCATGTGCCTTTGGAGCAGCGACATCCCAGCTTAACACATAAAATCACTTGTCTCAGTCATCAGTATGAGTCTGGTGACTTTAATGCTCCAGTAGCCATGTCTAGTAAGACACCAGGAGGCTCTGTTAGCAGTTGTCTCTGTGGGCCGTGGCCTGTTTTACTGTCTCCGACATGTTTGTCCACATGCAGGGCTGCCGAGTGAAATTCCCAGGCTCAGGACAAAATTATATTATTATATTATTCCCAGGCCCAGGACAATAATATTTACCGCAAGTCAACAGACCACTGTCCCCCCTCGCCCTCCCCTGCCCCCTTCCAGGGCCTGGGACAATATTGCACCTGACTGTCCCCGGCTGACAGCGGTCCTGTCCACATAACTCGGCTTAGTGTCTCCAGTGTGTCCACTTTTCGAGAGTACCAGATGTTTCCAATAAACCCCTGGTGTGTGAATGATCTAAAGTGCAATGCCCTCCAAACTAATTCACACCCTTGATAACGATGAGCAAAGAAGGCTTTATAAAATAAACAATGCTGGGCATGAGCTAAGCTATATGCTCCAAAAACGTTATATTCTTTTATTTTAATACAGTTGCTCAGAATAGAATATTTTGGTTAGCAAGTAATATTTCCTTTCATCAAAAGAGGATTGGTTTCACAATTATTAACACCCTTGTTCTCAGCACTTTGTGCACCCACAGTTTTCAGGGATGAGACAGTTTTGAACTTCAGTTGGATCTAGGTGCTGTGGCCAGATGAGATCAATATGGAGTTTTTTAGTTGGAAGGACATTTATGTGGAAAAGAACATCATACCTACATTGAAATGTGGTGGTGGATCTTTGATTTCATGTACTTTTTTTGCATATACTGGTCCTATGGCTCTTGGTAAAGCAATCCTGTCAGGATTTTTTATGAATGTTATTTTAGCTTTAGTGCATGTTTTTGACATGCCTTTACGTGTCCATGTGCAATAGAGGATATTTTAGATATTTGGAGAGGTTTCTGATGACATGCAGACTTTAAAATTCTTTGTATAGGGGCATATGTGGTTTTGTGGTCTAATGAAATTATATATACTATATAACCAAATGTAACTGGATACCCCTTGGTCTGGGGCTGTTTTTCATGATTTGGGCTAGGCCTCTTATTTCCAGTGAAAACAAATCTTAATGCAATTACATTTTAGACGATTCTGTGCTTGCAACTTTGTGGAATCAGTTTGGGGAAGGCCTTTTCCTGTTTCAGCATGACAATGACCCTGGGCACACAGCGAGGTCCCTATTGAAATGGTTTTGCCAAGGAAGGTGTGGAAGAACTTGACTGGCCTGCACAGAGCCCTGACTTCAACCCCATCCAACTCCTTTGGGATCAATTGGAAAGCCAACTGCAAGCCAGACCTAAATGCCCAATCAGTGCCCGACTTCATTAATGCTCTTCTGACTGAATGGAAGCAAATCCATGCAGCAATGCTCCAACATCTAGTATAAAGCCTTCCCAGAAGAGTGGAGGTTATAGTAGCAAATGTGGACCAACTCCATATTAATGCCCATAATTTTGGATGAGATGTCAGGTGTCCACATACTTGGCCTAGCTGAATAGTCAATTCTGATTGGTCCAAGGGTGTGCATTAAGTAAGGGACAATCCACGATGAGGTCTACAATTGAATATTTAAGAATATTTAAATTTCATTTACCACTCCGGGCTTACCGGGCTCAGAAATTAATGCATTTCAGGGGTGGTAAGCAAATCTCAGCTTTACCCCAGCCGCATCACCACCCAAAAACAGGACAGCCCACCATGGTTTATTCTATATATACACACACACATCAAACTTGTACAGTGACATTATGTTTCCGGAGGCTGTAATAATTATCTCCTTGAGCACAGTCTTAGGTTGCATGTGCCATAGGACATGGATCCAAATGAAAATAAGATTTAATGTTTTTTTTTAATATAATAAGGTCATATACAAATATACTATCTCTAGAGGCATAATGGAAATATATAATCTACTTTGGAGTTACCTGAATATTATTTATTGTTTTAAACCATTATCTCATGGACAAAAGCCTTCTTTTCTCAGATTTATCAAGGCCGTGAATACTTTCGGAGGGCACTGCATGTATTCTCATGCCTGTGTTATGACTACATCAAAGGCATACAGTGATGGTGAAGTCCAAATAAGTTTCAAATAAATATTACCATAAAAATGATAATCCATTTCTGAGATTTTTTAAATTTACAGTTCCAAGGGTGATGGAGATGCTTGAAATCTGCAATTAAAACAGGCCATGAGTCACAGGGAAACAGCTGTATAGTGAGAGGTCTGTTCACACGACAAACCCACTCTAGAAATCTGACAAAAGTATAAGCTGTCATGTCCTTGGCATATCTCTGCCAGTGTTTTCCTCCGAAGATGAGGGGAGTGTTCCTGGAGATGTCCTGAGATCAAACTGTCTGGGCGCCATTATTTCCTTCTCTCAGACGATCCTGTCATCACATCATCGGAGTGATATAATTACGGTCAATTTTATTGATTCTACCTGTGGATTCCAACTGTGTCCAAACTCAGTAAATGTTACACTCCAAGTCCTTTGATAATTGCATTATAAATGCTTTTGCTAGGAAAAAAGAGGACGCAATTCAAACCCATTTAAGGCCTCCCTCCCGCCACCCACTGAAAATCTTAAAGGATCTCCCTCTGAGTGTTGGAGTCCATGTTGGAGGCCATGGATCAGAGAGTGGCCCTCAATAGCAATTAACGCTAATGACTCTGCCTCCGTGCGCCATCTCGATTTGTGTGGTTTGACACCGCCAGCGGGCTTCGTCTCCACCCGCGCGCGGAGCAGAGTAGCGTCGGGGGTCAGCCGACGAGTTTCTCCGTGCGCTCACCCCACCCGCGAATGACGTCTAACGGTCAAGCAGACGTTCACAGCGGCCCACACAGGCCTTGCACCGTCTCGGCGAGTGTCTGCGCTCGGTCGGTCTCCGGGGCTCCTCTTTGGTCCGTTTGAGTCGCTCGGCAATAACAAAGAGTCACGGGTGGAGTCCTCCACTGCAAAAAAAAAGTGTTGCGAATCGAGAGGCCGTTTTTTCATTAAGACCGAGTGCGCAGAGATGATCTTTCATCAAAAATGCGATCAGATGGAGAGCTGACTGACATATAACTAATCTTTATGTGAATGCAGTGCCAGCGTGCCTGATAATTAAAGAGACGGTGGTATAAGGACATGGCTATTAGCAGGTTAATTAGGCAATAATGAAAGAGATACCTCAGGTTATCATGGCTTTAGCACAGTAGGTTTTCTTGCGGCACGTTATAAAGTTGAGTGTTAAATTTAATCCTCATGTGTTAATATAGACTGGCATACCTTCAAGTTAATTATTGCCAAAAGACTTCACCTACTCCTACAAATTCACAAATGGAAAACTCAGAATAGATTATGTTTGGTGGCTGTCCACTCAGATTAGTTTGATGAAGCTTACAAGGCTTTTAGAGTAAAGGATATATGAAATCTGAGTAATGAGTGGTGGAGGCATTTTAATATCTGGATCATTCTAGTAAAATGACAAGGCCACTTTTCATTCAAGACGGAATCCCTATTTACTATTTTACCCAGTTTTTGCATTCTATATCCACGGGTATCCATAAATACAAAACATACTGCAGACAGGAGGAATAATTGGTCCTTTTATAAAAAAGAACGAAACTAGAACAATGTTTGCATAATATCTTGATGTGTCCCTTCAGGAAGTGAATCGTGGTGATTATGTGATGGTATACTCACGGATTTGGATTCATTTTTCGAAGTTAAGGTGCACCAAGAAGGCCAAGACTCCCTTTTCATTAATTTATGTCAGCATCACTTCTGATTTAATCACAAGGTGTTATCTCACGGGTCTAAATGATGACTTCCTTGATTGCCTCGCAAAATGGAGGTTACCTTCGAAGTAAACTGCAGCATTTGAAAACAGCATTGGGGACAGTTTGGATTTATTACTGGTGAGCAGTTGAGGATTGTTATGTGCTGGTCCCCCTTCAGGCTCTGCCGATCTGTTAGTCAAAGACTGCTCACATACCTACTCTGCCATCTTCCAATCTGGAATTATGTTTTTTTTTTTTTTTAACTTTCCTCCTCAGCTGGATTGATGGCCAGTTAATTCAACATTGCTGCAAAATAAATAAATAAATTTCTGTCCATAGATCTTGCTAATCCATGACTCTGACCTTGGCTTTGTGCCACAGAATCAGAGGGGAAATCATTGGGTTGTTACTAATAATTGGATTTCCTGCTGCTTGTTAAAAAAGGGTAACAAACAATGTCCTCATAGGACAAGGTCCCAAGTGCTTAGGTTCCACATATAAAATGATTAACATTTATGGTCTGCTTAGAGCCCCCTGTGCTAAAATCTGCTTTGCTTTTCTGATTAGGCTCCATAATATTTTATAAGTGTGTTCTAATTCCTCATTATGAGTGCTGAAAGGACTGAGATTAGGAATGAGAAAGAATTAGTTATCCAGATTAGACCTGTTATGGTCCAGGTTTCCGGCAGGTGAAAGGTCAGGGGAATTAAATTAAGAGATATTTCAAATGCTTTGGAACAGCCAACAAAATGAAATATGAGGATGTTTTTTTTTTTTTTTTTTTAGGAAACCCTACTGCAGGAAATACAAGGGAGATACTGTCGGTTACTAGATCTCAGCTGAGCCAGTGCACCAACCAAACCACCGCATCAATATGAGCTTCACCAAATATATTAAGGATATAAAGTGTTCCTGAGAGGAAGGCAAAAGAAAAATCCATTGCTGTGTGAGAATATGTATTCAGCATGTGTTTCGATCTTGCGCCCTCCCCCACCCCAACATATTTACGTAAATAGACCCTTAATCCAAAATGGAGGAAGTAAATGAATCTCTATTAGGCTTGATCGTGGTCAACACACATGATTCAGCTAACTTTCTTTTCTCGTTTTTGTTTTTTTGTTTCTCTTCTTTGGAATATACAGAGACGACACGCCGAGCCTCGCGTTCCTCGCCCAAACCTTGTCTGAATTAAAAGAGCCCGTAACCTCGCCAGGTGGCTTTATTTACCGCCATTTTTTGCAGCTCTGCGGACGCATGCGTTGCGCAGGGGGGCCCGCGGTCCTGGCGACACGGTAATTAGGGAAGTCGGCAGAGTTTACGGGGGAGCCGGCTCAGCTATGGAAATCGCCAATCTATCGCGCGCCGCTCGAACCGAGGACCGCGTTCCCGCAGCGGCTTTGAGACGGCAGTAAAACTCTCCCGTGTTGTTTAACAGGAGATGAAACTTCAAACTGCATTAAAGGAATTCTGGAGGGTACCCTTTACCAGTCTCTCACTGGTGAAGCACACCCCAAAAGCTATCACCATGTCACCTTGATAGCTTTGCTCGGGAAGCCATTAAGCCCAGAAACATGCTGTTTTGGCAATATGGAATTCAAAGCACCAGCATTGCACACAAGGTCTGTGTCACTAAAGCAAATCCACAGGCTTCCGCAAATATCAATATAGAGCCCTGAAATTTTTCCATCAATTTCTTTCTGCGGCCTTTTGACATTTTCAACTTAAAACTATATTGCTTAACATCAAGGCCCTGGACAGAAATAAAGAAATAAACATCGAAGAGGTGAAAGAAGGAAGCTCAGATGGAGAAGATAATAGTTTTCGTGTGAGACTGGCTGGAAAAAGGTAATTTTTCACTGGACTTTACTTGAAGTTTACTTGTAAAAGGTAATTTTCAGAGCCGCTTGCTACATTCTTCTCTTCGCTTTGGTCTGTTTTTTTTTTTTTCTAGAGAAAGCCCATTGTCTTTCACTGGCGGACCGTGTCAATGCAGCAACACTGTCCAACTCCTTTTTGCGAGGGAAGTTTACAGAAATCGCAGCTTTTGGCAATGTTATTTCAAGACTGTGAAGATCAAAGAAGGCAATTTCACTTGGAAGTTTCATCAATTTTGCATCAATTTTGAAGCCAGAACAAGGGTCCTGTGCACTGAATCATAATTTCTCAGGAGCAAAATTCGCTTCTTGATGGAGGTCTAATTGCATGTGTGGAAATGCACAAAAATATCAAAATAGGCTGATAAGGTTGCACCAATTGCATAGGACTGAGATGCAGGTGAGGAGGTTTGGGCCAGCTATCTGCTCCCCATCAATTTCTATATTACTGCACACTAAAGGTCAGAGCTAAAAAATCTTCATGGAATGACTACAATTACATATAATTTCTGAAAGTGAGGGAACAAAGAACACAAAGAGCCTAGACCTTTCCTGCTGTAATTTTCAGAAAGATCTAATCGTGTCATGTGAAATAAGGGCAAGTTAGAGAGACTCGATGGTCATTCATGTAATGAAAAAACATCCGGTAGATTATGGAGTCTGAAATTGGTGTGGTATTGAAAATTGGCAGAATGTTCAAAAGGTGTACAGGCGAAAGCGTAGAGAGGCACACATGTATATAAATATGAAATGTACATGGAATGCAGATGTGTCCTTTTGCCTTAAGCGCAGTACTCAGCGAGAAATGGTAGTGCTTATTGCACATATATCCTCCCTCTGAGTCAGATTTGTCAGCATGACCATACAGGTAATACAAATTCAGACACGGCCATACATAATGTATGCACATAAAACAGAAACGCTTCGCATAAAGAATCGCACGAGATCACAGGTACTGCATGCTAGCACTGCGGTAGCATATACCGGTTCAATTAAACTCTGGATGTTTTCAAGCTATAATGATGATAACAAATGTATTATATGTGTGGCATTATCACTGCTTCTTAAAGTTAATGCATGAATATGCATGCCTTATATGCTACATTTACTGTAAAAGAGTAAAATATAACAGCAAAGCAATTACTGCTTTTTATATTAAAGACAGCCATAATGATAGCCAAGAATTTAAAGGGTCTTTTAAAATATGATGCAAAAGATGTAATAATGTAATAATAGTAAGAAGTGAGTTTTTATTGTCCTAATAAATATATTTTCCTAATCCGAGTACATCTAGTCGGGGGCACTCCACACGTACTGTTCACACATGGTAATTGCTGAGAAACTGATTATGAGGTACCATGCACTAAAACGGAGAAACCACATTTTCCGCAGGAAATAAAAAAGCTTTGGTGGGGGATGTTATTTAATCAGTGTTTTTAAAAAATATATATAATACGGAAGAAAGGAAGCAATATGACTTTGTTCCCTCACAGTTGTCCAAAAAGTCCTCTGCTAGGTTTTTTTTTTCCTTCCTTTTTTTTTTTTTTTTTTGTTATACAGACTACTGCCAAGTCCTCTCGACACAAACAAATCACTGTTCTTTTATTTGGGAGTAGAACATAATTAAAAGGAGGCTGAATTGTGTACAAGCTGAGTCCTCTGTTCGGTAAGCCACCTTCATCTGAGAGTAGCTTACTTTCTCAATAATATTTTCTGTACTGCTTAAGTCTGAGATCAAATGCCTTCTCAGAGAGAGGGGTAATTAGATTTTGCTATGTAAATGGTCTTTAATATGCACTCTGTGAGCGAGCGCTGTGCTGATATTTGTTCGTTGCTGCCTCCCTCAGGTCATTTTCGCATGAGTCATTTGGCATCCCGGTGCCTCGGCAACGCATGCCACTGCCACGGAAACTGTTGCCGGGTTTTTAATAAAACAACACCAACTACACCATCTTGCTAATGCTGTCTGCTCAACGAGTCATTTTTAATCAATTAGAGTGGCAACCATTATGAATAATTATTGGGGAGAATTTGAACAGAACGTCATCCATCATTAATAGATTTTAGTTTTTTTTTTTTTGCATCAAAATCAAGCTATGGGTTATTCTTTCATTATTATTAAAAAAGAAAAAAATATGAAAGAATACTTTAAACAATTATTTATTTGAAAGCCATTAGGTTAATCAGGAAAGTTTTCCATTTAGAATTTTTGGACTGCCTACAAACTTCATCAAATCTTGTAGGCAACTCCAATATACTAAATGCAAAACTTTCACAATTATCTTCTAGCAGATAGGTATTCCTAAATGTAGGCCTATTATATGTTGCATGTTATATTTTGTTTTGATATGTATTATTTTTTCTAATAATTGCACAGCTATGTGGCCTTTCAAATTTTCCTTTAAAAATATTTTTTCATTCATTTAAATGGCTGTTGTATTAAAAAAAAAAACTTTAAGAATGATGTTTTACAATCTTCTAAATTCTACTTTTGCAATGTTTAAATTTGTGATCTACATTTGCGTTTAATATTTGAGCATGTATGCCTGAGCTAATGGTGAAAAAATCTGTATGCTAAATAATGCTTTGTGTATGGACCTTGACTGTGCAATGATTTTCTTGCTGTGGTGTCGGACAGACTATTCATGGTCTGAGGAAACAAAGGAGGAGTGACATCACTAATTTAGAAATAAACAGCGCGATCCCATTATGTAGCTCAACTGAACCTGGAAAGGGGACCATATGCTGAGCTCTGGGCGACGCTATTGCGAGTAGCCACAGATTTCATATCAGTGACAAGCTTTTCTCCCACAGCCTTGTCATGCCATTGCTGTAAAACGATTAAGATCCTATTAACATATATTTTATTAATTGCCCTATTAACGTGCAACACAAAGACATGTAAATGCCCCAGCCTGGGAGAATTAGGAGCAAAGCATGGCAGCGTTCTCACAGATAGTGACAGCTGAAGGAATCAGGTCAGATGATATGAACATGGACAACTCGACAGATTTGCCTGCCATTGATAGCTGCAATCAGCTAAAGTGGCAAATCATCAGCAGCGATAAGTATCCGTAGCTTTGAAATTGTATTACTTTCTTCCCCTTCATGTATGTTATGCATGCATTTTTTAAAATATGAAATCATGGCATTATTTTTTTTTTTTAATGATCATTTTACAATTACCTTCTCACAGCTTTTGATTTCCTCTAGAGTAATTGGGCTGCCCTGTTAGATTATCTGGTCTAAACTGCAATACTAATTATAAAGCCTAACAGTTGTGCTGCATCAATAGTCTATTAGGATTAATTAAGATAGGAAGTGACAGCTGACTATTAAGCACATCATTTGCAGTTCAACAATGTAGAGGTCAAATGATCAAGTTTCTTTTTATTGTAATTACATTAAGCTACTGTATAATTTCACACAAAAGGTAAGCATGAGTGTCAAATTCATTATTCAAGAGCACATACAGTTTCATGGTTTAATTGCATATGCTCTGAATTATTTTTGAAAATTGTGCCATATTCCAAGGCTGGAACACAGTGTTTCATAATTGATTATACTTCTAATTACTAACGATACAATTAGTTGAAGTTATTGATAGATCTGAATGTGCCATTTAACCCTGGAGCTGTCTCTTCCCAGAGGAAATATATGTCCTTCCGTTTTAATGATGTGGGTGACTTTTAAATAATTAGGTGGTTTGAGAAAGTGAGCACTGTATCCAGATCAAATTGGACTTATTGTATGTGATTCACAATGAAATAATACTTGTCCATACAACTCCAAGTTAATGTTACATTTATGTTTAAATGTACAGTGTGGAACTGTATAAGTTTACGTTTGGGTGCATTTCTTTAAATGTCAGTTTATCTATCTATCTATCTATCTATCTATCTATCTATTTATCTATCCAACTGTGTGTGTGTGTGTGTGTGTTTAAACAGCTGTAGATGGTTCTAAAAAGTGTACTCTGGAGTCTTTAAGTAAGAGCTCTCAATGGATATAATAGCCTGATGGTAGTTCACTTAAATGTGTAAAATTAGATATTTTGAACTGCCTTGGTAAAAGAGGATCAAATCTGTTTTTGCTACTTGGGTCTTTAGAATGAAGTGGGGTTGTTTCAAACGAGCTGCACACATTCTTTTTGAAAGCAAAGTCAAATATAATTCAGCTGCAATTTTCATAAACAAAAGGTGATGAATTATTTTGATCCACCAATGTGCCCACGTTTTAGATTTGCTCTTAGAGATTAGTTTTTACATCTAAATCGTAACCTGCATTCCAGAAGATTATTCTGTATTTGCTGATACCTTTTTTTTTTTTTTTAAATCTTAGCTTAGCTTACATCTGCTACTGCATGTGTGAGTAGTGTGAGTAGTACTTTCAAACAACGAAAACCTGAAAACAGAAAGCCATAATAGCCTTTTAAAAATCTCTTAACATTTTGTGAGGAAACGTATGTCAGAGTTTCTTTAAATGAAATTGGTCGGAATTAATGAAAAGCACATTCTATTACAAAAGGCACACAATGGAGGTATTATCCTGATGTTATTTGAAATTTAGTCCAGAGGTATCACTGCCACCACAAAGCTGAACAGGCCTACCTTGATATATCTCTCCTCCCAAAGCTTCTCCAAGAGTGTTAATCTGTGGTATGTTAACCCAGTCATCGTAACATCTGGTGTGTGTGATCACCGTTAACGTCGATATGCATTTGATCTGCATTACATTTTGCATTATTTTTTTATAGTTTTATCGTTCTATGTTGGCATAAATTAACTTACATTTAGTGCTTTAATGATGAAGTAATTACACTCACTGGTCTGGCAATGTTGCTCGCATAACTTATGTGGATATGTTTATGTTCTCTTGCATTATAAATCATTGTGAATCAATGAATGTAATGTAACATAATGTGAACCCTCAGCAGTCCATCTGTTTGCCCCGTCACCACGGTGACCACACAGTAGTGCTACAGTGCCTGAGCTTGCGACAGAGCACTGAAGAAGCTGTGTAGATAAATGTTGGACAGCCACTGTACTTACATCACATCCTGTTTTACTGAGAAATTCTGAAAAAATTAATTTATATATATATATATATATACATATATATATATATATATATATAATTTGATGGGTTATCTGACTGTAGTTGCCATTCTAGGAGAGAGGTTTTATTGCATTATGTACATGGTCCTCCAGGGAATCTGGTCATCCTGCCTTAAGGTCCTTAATTGACTTACACTGGAAAAGATCTGACCATCTAAGGAGCTTATCGAACACCTATATGATGTAGAGTTTGAGCAATGGACATCACCCTGAAAATATGTTAGCTAAAGGGCATCTAAGACTGCTCTCTGCAAATGATCAATATTTCTGCTTACTGATACTATTCAACATTTATATCTTATAGGAGTTTGCAATTCCTCTATGGTTCCCTGTAAAAAAAAAAAAAAAGTCAATAAGTATTTGAGCATTAAATTCAAGGAAAGTGGTTGGATGTGCCAAGGACACACAGAGTAGATGGCCCTTTCAAGGCTGATTAATAAATACTTCAGTTCAGGTCAGTTTCCTTGGGTCAGATTTTTGGTTGCATTTATGCAGTCATAAAATGTCTTTCACTTAGTCGTTTGAATTTGAGTAGCTCCCCAACATAATGGCAGTACCTTCGTAATACCACTAGATGGCAAAAAAAGCACTAGAAAGGCAAAAGCAATACATCTTGTTCCGCATTCATTTAAGCCTGCAATACATTGATAACAACTGCTTTGAGAGTACTTGACCTAAACAAGATATTACTGAAATCATCTCTGATATCGACAAGAACTGTGGAAAGTTTTGCATTAATGTATGCATATTTTTATATCTGGCCAAACCATAGTATTGACTGTTCCTTCTAAGAGCATCATTAAAATATAAGATAAGAAAACGTAATCCAATTGTAACTGTTTCATTTATAAAATAACTTGCAATTCAATGTAAAACATTCTAAATCAGAAATCCTTCCTCCTGTAGTTACACTACAGGATAGCCAAGCTTGTAGGCTACCTAGCTAGTATAATACATTGCTTACAGAGGAGAGACTTGTTGCTTGGCAAAATTAGCCACATAACCAGTGGAGCCCCTAGTCATAAGTCAACACGCACTGTGAACATATAACATAAAACATACGTTTCAAAGCAGAAAGAAAAAACAACTGTATGATCAATATGATCTATGATCAGTATCCTTAAAATGCAAAAACAGAATAACATCTGGCAATAACAAAATATGTACCAAATGTTGCACAAAACACTACTATACTATGGGCTATGTTTTGTCAATTGAATAGAAAGTTCACTATAAACAGTTTGCTATGTTTTCAAGCACTCCTCGGGCAATGTTTCATAGCGACTGGCTCAACTAGGTAGGTGAAGGTAGGTATTGTATTTCAAGTTTGCAATTGGCCAATATGTACAGGCCAAAGAATCTTGGATATGATTCTTTGAGATTCATTTCTGGACCTTGACTCAGGGTTTGTGTCTGTACGGTGATTTGAGACTCTGGGTTGCTATTACCATATCAGCATACTCTGTATGTATTGTGATTACAAAGTGAACATTAGCCAGCTATAAGGACAAGTAAAAGACAACAACGTAAACCACATATTCATGATAAGCTAACTTGGGCTAGCATAGTCAGTCTGTCCAGAGAATATTTTTGTGGTGAAGTCGGTGAAACGCTGTCTAGACGTTCAGATAAAGACCCCGCCACATTTGGCTGAAAAGTGAAAGTTCTCTGGCCGACTATGACATAGACAGGGTAAACCCTAAGCTATATTGGTGCTAACCTATTCTGTTTAAGTCAAATCGTCTCAACCTAGATTTCTACCCCTCTTGACATCTAGATTCAGGCTTTATCGCACTGGGTCTAGTCGATATGTTAACTAGCTAGCTGTAAGGGCTAATGTTATCCAGAAAATCAACAAAATCCTTTGCTTAATGCAATATACTCGGTGAAACAGATATCACACATTGCTGACTAACAAAACAGGGCTCACATTCCCTAATAGAGTAATCAAAGACAGATCTCTCTCCTCTAACAACATTTACAGCACCTAAAAACAATGTCAAAAATAAAAAAGGGGAGTTGATTGCTGTATGGCCAGAGCATCAGTTGGTTGGGATGACGTTGCAAACAAAATAATATTTTTTGATGTCAAATGAGAAATGAAGCAACAGTAATTTGTTGTGCGCAATAAATCATGCATTTGAATGCATCCTTCGACACAATTGTATGCAAGATGCATTTTTTAAATTACAGTGCTGGATGAACAATACATTCAAACACTCAACCGACCAATCCCAGTCGACAGTTCCTTACGCCACTCCCATTTTTAATACAGAGTCGGATCATTTCGGTGGTTGAACAGACACATAGAGTACTGTCTCTGTACACCCCCTCGAGCACCATTGCAAAAGCAAACGAGTACTTTATCGACATTCCCTCAGGTACTTAAGCACTGAAAATCATCCACATGCCCATCCCTGCCAGGTATATCCACTGCTTCCTAGGCAGGTAGAAGGTCAGGTAAGGCACCACAGGTTTTTGCAAGTAGTGAGTAAAAAGAAGATGGTTTTAGTTGTACTATAAAAAAATGAGAAGATGTTTTAAAAATATGTATAGTACACTTCCACTGGTTCTACATTAAGACTTTTCTCTGTTGAAATAATCTTTAAAAAATGCCCAATAACTAAGTGCAGAAGTACAAGCTGTATATATATATATATATATATATATATATATATATATATATATAGGTTTAGCAGTATCTTTAGGATCATTGTCATGCTGTAGGATGAAGCACTGTCCAATTGAGTTTGGAGGAATTTGTTTGAAGCTTCTGTACCCAAACCATAACACCCCCCACCACCAAGTTTCACAGATGAGGGCGGGTGGTGCTTTGGACCTTGGGCAGTTGCTTTTGGTCTCCACACTTTTCTCTTGCCATCCCTCTAATACAAGTGCATACTTGATTTAATCTGTCCACAAGACCTTTCTCCTGAACTCTGCAGGCTCTTTAGGTACTTCTTAGCAAACCATAGTCTGCCCTTTTTTGTGGTTATGTAGTTCTGTTTGTGAAGTATTCTGTGGACACATCCATGCCAGCCTCCTGAAGAGTGTTTCTGAATGTTTCTGTTGGACAGGTGTTTCCGGGGTTTTGGGGATGTTTATTTGGCCATCGACTGTAGAGATCTTCCATGGCTTACCAGGCCCTTTGTCAATACTAAGCTCACCAGTGCTCTCTGTCCTCTTAATGATGTTCCAAACCGTTGATTTTGTTTAGCCTAATGGTAAGATGATTTGATAAGGTTGATTTTGGTAAGACTCCAAAGGCAATCAAGACTAGATACTGAAAGCTGTCTTATACCCGAATAAGTAAGCATTTGAACACTTCTGACTTATCAAAAAGACATATAAAGCCATTTCTCCCAAACATTATGGTCCCCATTAATGAAGGGACTATGTATAAAAAGTTCTGTAATTTCTACATGGTGAAGCCAATATGAATATTTATATATAAATATGTGCACTTTAACCACATGTGAATTGTGTGATTACAAATCTAAAATTGTGGAACACAGAGCCAATGTCTCTGTCCCAAACATTACGGAGAGCACTATATATATATATATATATATATATATATATATATATTGTTTTTTGCTTTGTACTCCAGTACAGTGGATTTAAAATACAGTCATGAATATGAGGTTAAAGTGCATACTGTCAGCTTTAATTTGAGGGTATATGAATATACATAGAGTGATTTGTTTAGAAAATCCCACCCTTTTTAGACATAGTCCTCTATATTAGAGGAACAAAAGTACAATTGGACAATTGACTGCTCAGTTGTTTCTTGGCCAGCTGTCTGTAATTGTGTCAGTGTTCATGCTCAAGAAAACTAGCCAAAGATTGACAGTTGATGGTTGGTGTGGAGTTTGCATTTGGAGACTGTTGTCTCTCAACATGAAGACCAAAAATGTGTCAATGCCAGTAAAGCAGGCCATCACAAGGCTGAAAAATCTGAATTAACTGATCAGAGACTTTGGAAAAATATTTGGTGTGCCAAAATAAGTTTGATACATTTATCAGAAGTAAGAATACACTGGTGAGCACCATGAGCTCAGCAATAGCAAATGGCCTGGCAGACCACTGTAGCAGATGACAAACGAATATTCTGTTGTAAAGAAAACCCCCTTTTCAACTGTCAGACAGACAAAGAACACTCCAGGATATAGGCATAGATGTGTCAAATACTACCATAAAAAGACCACACCAGCATAACCTCAGATGGTTTACCACAAGATGAAAACGACTGGTAAGCCACAAGAACAGAATGGTCAGGTTAGGGCTTACTAAAAAGTGCATGTAGAGTTAGAAAGACCACAGAGTTCAGGAACAAACTCGTATGGAGAGAGGTGGTGAGTATTAACCTTCACAAAAGTGATAGAACAAAGTTATCGAGATATGTTGATTGCTAAAGAACAAATATAGTCCCCATGAATCATAAGGATCTATTGCTTTGAATAAGGCGATCTGCTAAAGTAGTTGGTTTGCTCTTGTTGCCTTTAAGTTTTTTTTTTCTTTTTCGAAAACTCTCAATGCCCTTGAAATGTGCACTTTTTTTTCTTTCTTGACACTACCTGTGTTGTATGGGATATGGCTTCAGGAAAGCCCAGTTTGGTTCTGGATAGCTAGAAATTTTAGAAAATGTGGCAGCCTCACTCTGACTGCATGTATTATTTCATTTTTGCAGGGTGTCTTGTTTGAAATGATACCTCATCTCCTTTGCGGTCTCCCCTCTTCTATTAAGTAGTTCGCAGACTAACAAGTCAATGGCATAAGGGAAATGTAGAACACACTGGTGTTTTGCCACTGTGTACTTAATTCATGTTTTAAAATGTTTCTTATCCCAGACTTTAGAGGATTGTTGGATGACCAGGCAGACTTCACTTAATGTCTTACATTTTCTTTGCGCTTGCTCTTGTAATTAACATTAAGATTTTTCCTCACTCAGGGTATTGTTCATTTGGTATAGTTAATCATAACTATTTACTGGATGTATCTTCATGTTCACATATGTAATATGTTCTTCATGTATTTAGACATTTTATCTAGGATGTGTTGTATCTCATCATATGATATCGTGTCATTGTACTGCACAAAGGCTTCTGGTATTTCATATCACAATTTATAAAGAATAAATAAATAATAATTATATTAGATATAATAACAACAAAATACTACTAACATTACTTCTACCATTTCTACTACCACCAATAATAATAATAATAATAATAATACAAGCCGAAGACCATGGCACATTTCTCCATACAAAATAACAAGTATAAGTTGATATACATAGGTTTCTCTGATTTGCTGTTTTTTTTATTGATGCAGGTGATTGCTTGCGCAGACTGTTAATGCCTATTTCAACTGGCAAACATGATTCAGGTCATAGAGCCTTTTAAAAAAAACAGTGAACAGTATGTTCTCCCCTTATTTGAAAATGCATGCTAAACTGGAAATTGTAACTAGTTGGTCAGAAGACCATAATGTTCTAAAAATTAAATACTGATATGTGGTGGGCTTGCCACAGTCTCAGAGCAAATATGTGCTTTTTTGCTTTTGTGTTTGCCTTGTAAGAGATTTTTCTAAATGCAGTAATGTTTTGTTCATGTAAAATGATATAGTGAAGTTTTTAAAAACACATACTGATGCTACTACAGTTACTACTACTAGTAGTAGCTGTACTACTACTACTAAAAAAAAAAAATTATATAAAGAGTAGTAGATAGTAGTAGTAGCAGTTGTTTATGCTGATTGATATTATTGAAAGTGCAGTAGTTGTACCGAATACAAAACATAGCCATGCTGAAAAATTCCAGACACGCATGGAGCTTTTGCTGTTTTTTCTTCTTCTTTTTAACCTTGCAGTTATATGGCAGAATGAAAAGTCGCTGCCATAATGATTTTTTATTTATCAGCTGTAAAAGAAACCTAACGTTTGTGCAGCGCGCGCTTGCAACAGAGTGAAGGAACTGAAAGGCTCGTATGCCTCGGCTTGCCGGGTATTCTTTTAAAGGACTTTAGTGCTGGGGGGCATACTTACCCCCTAGTTCCCAGAGGAGCAATGTTATTATTGCTAATAAAAAGCAACAAATACAGCAACAGGAACTCCGATGTCACTGTAGAATGCAGCCCTCTCAATGCAGGCCCCTCTGAGATTTAGAAACGTCTCTCTTTCCGCCCGAATCCTAAATCCTTAAAATTGTTGCAAACAGATCAATAAAGTGAAGAACGTGGATGACGGGGGATGTGAAAAACACTGTGTACAAAAGGAAAGAGAAGCATCTTTACATATCACAATTGGGATTGTTAATCTTTTGTTAAGGGGGGGGATGCTAAACTACTGTCAGGACAAATATTTCCAACAAAGCCCCACTTATATAATGAAACTGTGCGCAAGCACTAAAAGTGTTTTTTTTCCACCTCCCAGACCAGCTCCCGGCGCTTCTCCTCGGCTTCTTGAAGACAAAGAGCGCATTGTTATCGGGGCCATTACTGGCCCACTTGGCTGTGCTGGGCGGCGTACGGCTCAAGGGAGACGGCTATAGATTGCAGCGGAAAAGTCCATCAGACCTATCTCATCTGACCTCCGCCGCTTCCGGGGGAAGAATGCACCAGAACGCTCGCGCTGAATAGACAGATTTTCCAAATGTTTTAAATCCGTTTTGAGACAAAAAAAAAGAGAAAAAAAAAAAAGAAGCAGGCACGGTGCTGGAAGAAATGGATTTGGCCTATAAACATTAAGTGATGTGATGCCCATTTCACCAGAAGGATGACATTAGGGGCCCTTTCATGTTGATGGTTGGGCGAAAGGGGGAAAAAGCGCCCACAATTAACTATCAATTGAAGGAAGAGCGAGTGGAGAGAAAAAAAATGGTTATGTATTAACCCAATTGCTTTAAGGCTTTTCATTTTGGGACATAAAGACAGAGGGGAGAGTGCAGTTTTCCCTCTGAAATGCCTTCTTTTTCTTTTTTCAAATGCTAACTCTGCCCCCGCTCGGAGAAGATGTATTACTTATGACATTCCAGTTTTCATCCGTTCACAATTTTACATTAGAGTTAAATCTCTGCAGCTTGAATCTCATGGCTGAGTTAGCCGGAGCCCATAAAATATTGAAACCTTTAGAGCCGCAGCCGGGCAGGTTGAGAGAAGTTCATGTCCAAAGCCAAGCTTCAGATTCACAGACATCCCAATAGGAGTGTTGTACAGAAAAAAAGAACTGATAAAATTTTCATAGAAATGAGCCAAGGATATTGCTAGCATTCTCCCCAGCATCTGTATGAAAACTTAATCTGAGTTAATGGAAGGGATATGAAAGCCTTTCTCAATTCAAACACAGGCGGTGCATAATTTATAAATTATTGTCAGAAAAAGTGATTCCGCTCTGAGATTTATTCTCCTCTGGATAGAAGTAAACCCGAGGAAAAAAAAAAGGTTCTTTTTGACCTTATGATTTCAGCAGGTTTTACAGTAGAGCTGTCAATATAATCAAGCGCCCTGGTCATTTCTCAACACTGCAGCTAAGCGTCTGCCAAAGGCTAATCAGCCCAGGCTTTTTTTTTTTAAAGGTTAGTTAGAGCATCACGCAGAGGAGTTAAAAACTGGCTAAGGCAGAGCGAGCTCCTGCCTTCGGATTGACAGTCGCTAAAAGCTTCATTATGTCGGTAACATGAAATCTCGGCCGTGTGTATATGCGAACGGGGCGAACCTGCGGATTACTTTTAAAAGCCCCGTCCTTTCTTTTCCTCCAATTACAGACGATACGTTTGTGCGGCTTCGTCCTCGTGTTTAATTCGCAGTGACAGACTCCTCTTCCTCTCACATGCTGAGCCTAATAGAAACGGTGTCCCGTGCAGAAAAACATTATTCTCTAATGTAGGCTCGTCGTGTCCTGCATGCAGTTTGGTTGTTCTTTCTGGCAGGGAATGATTTCTGATTAAGTTTAGCAAGTATATATTCTCTCCCCAAGGCAGTGCAGCCTACTGTTAACTTTCCTTTTGCATCTTCCTTGACAAGCTTTCTTGACAGCACTGACGTTTCTAAATGATGATGATGATGATAATAATAATAATAATAATAATAATAATAATAATAATAATAATAATAATACTATTTATTCACACAGTGCTTCTCATACAGCTGTTCAAAGTGTTTAAAGGAAAGATAAAACAAGGCAGGTACAGTCTAGTGAGAAATTGGTCAAAACTGTCACCCATGCCATTTATAGATTGTGATTAATTCTCTTCTTAACCTCGTTAATGATTTCAGAAGATGATGACAAGTTTATGACAGGGTGTTGCAGTAATTAAATTTGAAAAGCGCAGATAAGCCAAGTTGAATCTGGAAATATATGCATTCTTCAAATTCCAGATTGAGTGTACTTCCTTCGGCTAGTGTTCTCATCAGTTTAACCATGGAGGATGTTGAAAAGCTGCAATGTCCTTGTTTCGTTGTGGGCATGAACATTAGCAGGCTGGTTGTCTTCAATAAAGGAACCCTCTTTGCAGAAGAAGAATGCAGAAATGGGCCTTTGTTTCCAGTGTAGTTGTTTTCCATTTTGCCATAAATGCACTTGGGGGAATAGGGAGTGTCTCTGTTTATGGCGGAAAGGCCATGGTTTGTATTTAGCTGCTTGGATCTGATTTACTTGAATACGCCCAAAGATTTGCCTCGATCTGGCAGATAGGAGAGGAAGTTTATGGTTCACTTGGCCAGCCGTCATTGAAAGTGATAAAAGCCTAAAAAGGGATATGAATGTTAGATGTTGGCGCTGAAGTGTACACTACAAACTTATTTAGGGCAGTCCCATTTAAACTCTTATCTCTCTCGGCGCACCCCTAAAGCTCTCGTTTAATGCGGATAAATGGACGTAGATTAGAGTTTCCCACAATGTTTCCCTAACTCGTGCTGTATTCTCTGTTGAATAAAAATTGATGAGGCCTAGAAAGCCTAATGGCGGTACTGAGTTGAGCAATAGCCATGTGAGTACATTTTCCAAGCAGTTGGTATCAGAGTATAGGGAAAAAAAAAGGCTTTAACGTACCAACTGCAATCATTAAAGCCCCTTCCATGATACGAAATAAACAGAAATATGGATAACCCTGGCTAAAAGGCTTTGAATAAAATAAGGGTAACATTCTGCATGTAGCACCCAGTGATTTTTTTTTCTGTCTCTCTGCTATTGGTGTATCATATCTAACACCGGCAGCAATACGGCAAAGATGTGGCGCGAGCTTATATGTTGCTTGTAAATGAATCAGTGCTATCTGTGATATTTTATTAATTATCAAAGTTGTTCTCTTTCACTTTAATTATGAGCGCTAGTTAATTCATGACGGCTGGTTCTTATGGGGAGATGTGTTGGGTGTCACTAAAATATCCTGCAAATTCATCAGTGGCCCATCCATTATTCACTGTCACTTCATGTGTAAATAACAGAGCTTTATGATAACAGCTCTAACGGGTAAACTCAAGTGGAAAAAGGTCTGCCGTATTGAAATGGGCTCTGTGTCTCGCCAAGTGGAAGAGTTAAGGTAAGTAAAAGCTACCTTTAGAGGATCGAGGAGGATCGCCATGGTGAAGCCGGGTCATGTGACCAGGGAGGGGAGCAGGCACTGTGTGCAATGGGAGCAATTTCCCGACCTTCTAACAGCACTTGAGGTGATGTTGTTCATCTTTCCAAGGCTACTTATGTCAGAAAGAGCCCAGAGCAGGGCGTTTGGGGACCTGACATGTGGTCGAAGTGTCCAGTTTGAAAACCTCAGAGACGTCCCCGAACTGGAGGTGTTCACTCACTCAGATTTACTTTACAAGTCCTCTTCTGGGACTTGGTGCCCACTTCTATTCTCTCTCTCTCTCTCTCTCTCTCTGTCTCTCTCTCTCTGTCTCTCCTTTTTCACTCTTTTCTGCTCTTTATCTATTTCTCTTCCTCTCCTCTCCTATCTGTGTTTCCTTGACATCTCCACCCTCCTTCCTCGTGCACAGATTTTCTGTTTCTCTCCTGCGGTTTCCCATTGGTTATTTTGACACTCTGTTGGTCTTTGGTGAGCCTTTCGTGCACAGCAACTGGCCTGTTGGCAAACGTTTCAGCTTCTGTGTATTAATTACAGAAATAAAGTTGCTGGTTGTCAAGAGCCGAGCGAGAGTTTAGTTTAGTCCCGCGGCATCACTCCTCGTTAACCGCTTTCTGTGTTTCTACTGTGACCATGTTCAGCAATTGTTAACTATTTTCCTGAATGAACAAGAGATTGCTCAGGATTGTGTCGACTGAAATAGTATTTATACAGCAGATATGGAATATTTCAGTGTTTCAATCCATATTTTTTTAACGAATAATAATAATACCAACATTATTATGATTATTATTATTATTAGATTTTCTATCATTCAAAGTACACATTAATGATTGCTAGACTAATTTAAACGTATATTATTCCCCATAGGAAATCCCCAACAATACTGCCAATAATTGCTAGAAGTATCGTCCGAACTTTCTGGCAGACGTTAATATTTCTGAGTAGCTATGTTTTTTACAGCATTTTTTTTTTGTTGCATAGAACTTATACTTCAGAGAAATAGGATACAGGCCAGGTGGGTAAAATGCTGGCCCGCATCTCAGTACTTGCATATTCATCTGGTCGAGGTGCTAATTTGTGTGTATTCTGCCTGTATTCACAAGCTTGTTTACATGCTTGGCTCCACCTGGGCTTGTTTGGAGTCCTGTCAAAACTCAAACTAGCGGAAAGCAACGCATCTGAAAATGTACATGCATGTTTAATTACGCTGGGCCCCTCTCTACCTTCCTCAGTAGATCATGCTTTGGAGATGAGGCACCTCTCGAGTAGCCCGCATTATCGCCCTTTTGAAGTATAGCGAATTTATTAATATTTAAAGCACCCCAGCTCAATTCTGGCTGATTTGGAATTCAGGATAAGAGAACGTAATTTATGTATGTATTTTAATACAGGTGTTGTCGCTTGAAATGCACAGTGGTGAGTGCAAATGTCTGGTAATCTCGCAAAATCTGAATGATAACGATATTTACACAGTTATCTCCTTGAAACAAAGGAATCAACCAGCAGGCAACCCTTAGTGTTTCTCTAGTGCTAATTATAAGTTGGATTAACAGTAGAGGAATTAGAAGCAATTAAATCTGTTAGGTAAGCCTACCTTCAGAACTGGAGCACTTCTTATTCCAGAAAGCTATAAGACTGAGTCTGATGGCAAGAATGATCAAAAGACTTCAAAAATAACACTGAAATGTGCTTTATTGTGTCACTAAGAGGAGAAAAATAAATATTTATGTTGCCTACCAGTATGATTAGATTTACCCTAATGATGTGCTGCCATGATTTGAAGCGCGTGGAAGTAGAATTTTCTTAATTTAGCACGAGCGGCATGGATTTCAGATGCCTGCAAACAAAAGATACGTCTCAACGCAGTGTTGGCCACTGCAAGGCAAACAATAGAGCCATCAGAGGCAGTGGGAGAGGCTTGTGTTTTCTCAGGGATGACCTCTTTTTCTTTCGTGTCACATTATGGGTACACAGAATATGTCTCCTTTGCATAGAAAAGGTCACAATGATAAATCAAAATCAGCATAAGTGACTTGCATGATTTATCACAGAAAGCAGGTTGAGCCGCAAATCGTAATAACTTTTTTTTTATTTTCCAAGAGACAAATTAACCAGTAAGGCCAGACATGTCTGAGAAAGTGTGAGTTTGAGCTTTAACTCAAAAGCACAAACAACAATACAAAGATTTTGCCAGGAAGCGAGAATTGTTATCATTAATTTAAATTTCACACTGGCGTTACGAGGTGGGTCAGTTTACTCGAAGTCAGGGAATGTTTTTAGCTTAGTGATATTAAGACACACATATACGTTATATAATGCAATATGATGCAATGAAATGCAATAGGATGTTTCTTCAACTGCAGGAGCGCCCCTCCAGTGGTTGAGTAGCCCTGCTGTCAGGGAAGTTGTGTGTTTGCCTTTCTGTCACACCCCTAGTGTTTCACTAATTAACTCTCCATTCAAGCCCAGCATCCCTCATTTACCAGAAAGTTAACATCCTGCATATAAAAATTATGCAGCTCTTCAAAGCCAAACAGCTAGGGTTAATATAAAGTAATAGTGAAGTATTTCAGGTGTGGAAAAAAGCTTTTCAAGTTCTGCGTGTGTGTGTATGTGCGTGTGCTTGTGTGTTTGTGTGTGTGTTTGTATATCTATGTGTGTGTGTGTGTGCAGATGTTTGTGCATGTGTGTGTATCTGAGATTTAATTATAAATTGTAAGGGGGAGAGTCATTTTTTTCTCTCTGTCATAGCAGTAAAAATCCCTGTCAAATGTGTCCTGTTTTTTTTCACAGTGGATGATCTCAAAACAGAGTGGTTCAGGAAGAAAAGAGCCTTGCTACCAAGACAGACACAACACCTTTTGTACATGCTGCTAATTAGAGTTCATTATTTATACACTTTGATTCAACCAGGCTCCTGTGTATCCAGTGGCAAATAATTTATTAGTTGTTTTACAAATGAAAGAAAGGGGACATATTTAAAAGCATTTGCGCTCAGAATTAAGGAGAGGTTAACTAAAATGAAAGCCAATTTGAGTTTTCATAGAATGCTCAATTTGAATGTAACGCTATAGTTATATTGTAGAAGCAAAATAGGATCTGTACTTTAATATGTCAATGAAAAGGTGAGATATGTAAGAAAATGTAATTTTCTGTAATTATTTTGTGTAGTATGTGATAAAAAAATAAAAAGCAAAGGACACAAAGATCATCAAACATTTACTATAAGTATGTTATGGCTGTGCTACTGCACCTATCATTGCTGATAAAGACCTTCATACAGTCAAGGCATTGAAATAAGACCCGTCCCTTCCTGACCACCAAGCGGGCTCCTCTTTCAATCAAATCCCAGCCATTTTTTCTCGGGCGGTGGGATGAAATTTAGCGCGATCGTCGGGGCGAGAGAAGAGAAGAGAGAGTAAAAACAAGGTTAAACTGCGGTTGCGGACTGACCCTGGGAAGACCAGCGCAGTCACTTCTGATGAGAATCAGGAGGGTGAGCGGAAAACACTGAAAGAGCTGCCGCTCTCCGACAGGACATTCATCAGAGATGACCCACATTAGGCTCCACGAGCCTAATCCTATAATTAACATGGCGTACGACCGCCATTGTTTTATATCAGCACAGCAGTGGCAAATCTGTGCTAAGTCCAATCTTGACTCTTCAGCCAACCTTTTCCTTTAAAATCAGTTCTTCCCCTGTGGGTTTGTTCATGCTAACAAAGGGCTTTTAAAAGTGTATGTTTCAACGGGAGTGTGCAGCCAATATTTAGATGGAATATTCATGCAGAACTACATCAAGACATTGCCAAGGCTACATTACATTATGAAATATTACATTAATTTTGTAAATGACTGGGGAAACATATAAACGTGTTTATTTATTTATTTTTTGCCCTTATTTTTATGATTTAGGACACCTGTGCAAAAAACTCCAAACAAATCAAAATCCAAACCTGGTGAGGCCACTCTAAAAATGACCAATTGGAGGAGTAGGAATTAAAGACAAGTATTTAAAACAAAATGCACCCTGAATTGTGAACTGTAATGAGCACCTTTATTTTATTATGATACTAATACAAATACAAACACATAAAGTGTACATTCACTAAACATTTCTTTCATGCTGTCACCTGGAATATGGCTGCATATGGACAGCTAGACTATGTTGGGCCAGTTTTACAAGGCATTTGTGCAGGATAATAATTGCAGAACTGTCTAAAAAATACTGATGCTGCCCATCAATCTTGGTTCACAGAAGCAGGGACTGCCAAATTTTATGGAGTCGGCCTTAAGACTTAAAACATAAAAACTTTTTTGGAAGTGGGGTGCTCCAGTGTGAGACAGCATTTTGGAGGAGGTTATGCAGAATATACATATTATAACAAGTGGTTCAGCTAGGCTGGTCACAGTTTTGGATATCTTCAAAGGCTGAAAATTGTGTGGCTTAAGCCTGCATGTGTGTTTCAATGAAAGCACTGACATGACTTTCATTGAAAAGAGAAGAGAGAGTAAAAAGCCAGAAATAGAATTTTGTGTAAAAAAAGGAGCAGGTAGGACACAAATGATTATTTTTCTAAACTATTTTTCTATTCATTAATAGTCCAATCAGAACTACTATCTACATCTGCATCTACACTGAACCTGATTAGAATCTGCATAGAACCTCACATTCCTTAATCTGATCTGGCATGGTAAACAGTGGAAGGCAGCATGGTAATTGTTGCCAGGTTAACATAGTTTCATAATATTTTTTCTCTCTATATCTGTTGAGCAAAGTGCCAATGGAAACTCACTTGCTTCTAACCTGAACTCTTTACATTGATGTTAAGATTGTTTTCTATCCATCATACTAACCTGGACTTACCACACAAAATTAAAAGTAACCATTCAAATCACGAACATTTTTATAAGAATTACACAATAGAGCACCTAATTCTGTGTATTAGCTGCAATCTGAGGTCTCAAATATTTGTCTGTTGGGTTCAAACAGAAAAAGACTTCTCTACAGGATGTTTGGCATCAGCATATCATTGAAGGTCTGTGACCAAAACATTTTTGATTGTTGTTTTGCTCTGAATTTTGAGCATTGTGGACAATAAATTTATATTCTTGCTGAAGCCTCTTCTTCTGACTTTTTCCGTATTTATACACTAGTGTGCAGGTCTTTCACATTTCTCCATTTGTTCGTTTACAAATCAAAAATAATGGAGTAGAGAGCTAAATCAAACCAAGTAAAGAAAAATATTGCATATGGTGTGTGTGTGTGTGTGTGTGTGTGTGTGTGTGTGTGTGTGTGCGCACCAGGAAACTGCTCCTCCTCTTTGGCTGCTGTTAGCTGTACCTGTTCCCTACCACTGCCAGAGAGGACTACCGGACCTTGGACAGCAGCAGCCTTGGACATGTCAAAACACATCATAACTTTGCTGTTTTGCCAATTGCATCCTATCTCTCACTGGCCATTTCATGGTCAATATGTTAGTGCTGTCCTTGCAAAGCGTTAAGTATTTACATTTTTAATAAATAATATTTTCAGTTCTCAGAAGATGATTCCCTGTCATAAGATAACATGCTTGGAGCCATCTGATGCTTCTCCCATTCAGAAACTGAATTTTAATTCACATTAAAATATTTTTATTTTGTATTGCTGATTTGTGGCACAAACACATTGTCATTTTGCAAATGTATTGCTTTCTTGTTTTCCTTCAGATGGCAGCTATGCCTAAATGTACAGAACAAGAAAGAAAGAAAGGAAATACAACAATGTTCCAGCAATGAAGGGTTCAGGTGGCTCCATAATGGGGTGGGGCCGCAAATCTCCTTTCAATGATTTCTGTGTACTCATTCCTAGTCTATACTGGCAACATGCGGTGGACCAACACCCAACTAAGTGACTTTTCATTGGTTGTTTTGTATTTTGTTTACTTGTACTATGATTCAAGCACACATTGTTTTTACACTATATCACAATAAGAATGCGAAGGGTCTCTATGTATTGTTTGCATTATCTCAGATTTGTGTTGTTCTACTAGGCTATATATCAGTTTTCTGCACCAAAATTTCATTTTAATTGTGTTGGCTCTTTTTCTCAGTTACTGACATACCTGAAAATGTAACATTAAAGGTTTTTATTTTTGTTATTAGTCAAAATAAAAACATTCAAGCCATGAATATGTTTCTACGATTTACTGGAATAAAACTTTGATTTGCGCTTGCTGCACAAACGATATTGTATATCCACTGGCTCAAACTATTGTCTCACTGTATGCAATTAGTAGGTGTTTTAGGTGAAACACGTTCTATTTGCTGCATTTCGTTTAAAACTGTGGTAGAAGTGCAATGTTGAGGCATTCTTGTGTGTAATTAACCATCGGCACAGTCTCTTCTGCAGATGAGTGGCACTCTGAACAAGTCTGTTAAGACTAACCCACCCTTTAGACGAGTGAATGAGTGAACTTGTGCTTCGAGTCAGCGCCACTCGTTAACAGCCATACACGGTCATGCAGCAAGAGGCAGCACGGGTTTTCCCGCTCATTTCTCTGCTCTCGTCTGTTGAATTTACTGTTGCTTGCTTTGTAAAACATTCTCATTTATACTCAGCAATGACTAATATTTATTCGCATGTACAAAGCTTACACTGCCATGCCAAATGACCTCATTAAGCTAATTATAATTCAATGAAGTTACAACTGAACTTGACCAGCGTGTTTCACAGAAACTAAAGAAATTCTATTCCACAGGAATTTTACCCACATTTCTATACATTGGTTATGTAACTTGGTAGCGATCCCAGTAGTTGTTATACTATTATCATACAGTGAAATATAGTTCCCCACTGATGGTACCTTGGTCTGTTTATCAGTTACTTGCCACTTGGTGTCTTTGTGGATATGGGTACAGATGTTTTCAGCTACTTATCAATAATAGCTGAAATTGTCTAGCAAATTGCCTGTGGAACTGATATTTTAGATGCACACATTTTAAACTCAATGTAGGTAGTGCCCAAATGTTTTATACTATCTCTGAACACCTGAACACATCAATAGAAAGTGGCAAATCCTAGAAAACTGCACAAACAGACCTACTGCCTTAGAGGTGAGGAGGTCCGAGAAATCATTATTTTGTATGGAGAGATTTGCGCAGACTACATACGGATAGAAAACCTCCAACCTTGATGGTGTTTTGAAGTTTGAAGGTTGTGCTTAACAACCCCCTCCAGAGGTCCTGGAGTGATTTCAGACCTAAATATAACTCACCCATTAAATTACTCCCTCTTCTCCACTGATCCCACAGTATTCCCAGTTTGGGGGAATCATAGCTTTGCCTTGGACTATTTAACTCATCAGCGAAGCCACCACTAATACCCATGAACCCACTGTTGTCTTGAGCATGGCTCTGGCTCCCATCAAATAGAATCATCACTCTTGTACAAAACAAAGAAATCCTTCCTGGAAGTCTGTTTTGATATAGGTTACCATAGTAATGAGTCTATGTTACGCTCTTCGGAGAGCTTGTTATGTGCCCTGTCAGTGATGTGCTTTTCTGTGGCCCCAGTTCATCTGTCAAACCGGGTTTTTCTTCCACAAAATAATGATCTGCAGCAGCACAGAGGGCCAGCTAAAGTAGCAGGTTATTTAAGGGAGCTTTACACTATTGTAGCATGTAAGTAATGTTGCTTAGATGTAGTCTGCCGCATTAGCCCTATAAATGTCTTGACAAAACAGGGCAGTAGTTAGTAATGCTTTGTCACAAAAAATAAAATAAAAAATATAATAGTCAGTGATCAATTTAACAATTAGCCATATTATTGGCTTTTATTTTACAAATAATCTCTTTCCCTATGCTGATATTCTCAAAATGAATTTTGTTCATTGTATTTATTTATCTATTGATTTTTTATGCTTGAGGTGAACTAAAGGTGTGAGGTGTGCATGGAACTGAGTATTACACATTTGGTAAGGTCAGTTTTGAGACACACTTTCTAAAATTTTATTTTGTACAAACACAGGGTCTCAGAAAAATTAATCATTTGTTTGATTCCCAGCCTATATAATCAATGTGTATTCTTACACTGTAGCTAGCTAGCTAGCTAGCTAGCTAACAAAATGACAGCTAAGCAAGGGGGTTGGGGAAGGAGCTAGCTAGCTAACAAAATGACAGCTAAGCAAGGGGGTTGGGGAAGAGCACCACTGCAGCAGCACAGGCTGCTGGGTGTGCCTTCAGTTGGACGCCAGTGCTGAAGGGGTGGTAGAATATGCTTGCAGTTTTCCAGGTAATTTTCCTAATATATCATTTCACCACAATTCATGTGAACTATCTAATCTTACCACTCACATAGCGGTGGCCTTGTCCACAGTGTTCCATTGGGGAAGCAGATGGTCTCTGAGAAAGTGAGTTTTCAGAGGAATGTCCTATAAATTCCCCTTCGATCTTTTTTTTACAAGAACAATCAATTTAAAAATGTACCGTGGACAGCTTGAGAGGAAAGTTTTCTGAGATCCAACCAGTGTGCCAGGCAGATAAACAATTTACACTAGCCACAGTCATATTTCAGAAAACCAAATCAACATGTTGGGCTAGTTTCATACTGAGTGAGACCCTTTATTGTTGCACAAAAAAATTTGAAATAGTGCTTTGAACTCAATAACGTAAGCCTGTAAGCAAAATGGACAAAAAAAGCTTACAATGAAATTTTTTATCACAGGCATGGATTTATTGTTGCTCAGGCAGTGCTAGCCTTGACAACAGCACCCAATTAATGGTCCACAGATAAAGCATCAGGGTAATGATTACCTTGCACTTCCAGCTTGTTGGCAATGCTAGCATTTAGTACCCTGCTCATGATCCTGTGCTTTGTTCTTTGAAATGACAGTAAATGCATTTTAATAGTTATGTTTATTTATGAAACAAAAGAATGGGTCTCCTAGTTATTTATCCAGCTTCTACTTACTTCCACTATGAGGAAGCATGGTAGCTAGCTTGCTATTGCCACACAACCTAAAGATTGCTTGCTGTTAAACAAGAACTGTGGTCCTGAAGGCAAAGGTATTCTTGTTTTAACATGATGTAGTGAATGAACACCATGTTAGGATTGTTTATATTTTCTAAAAAGTGAATCATTTGTACAGTTGTGGGTAAACATCACATTCTGATTGGCTAATGGGACTGGCATATAAATCAATGAAAATTGTTGTTTTTGGGGAGGGTGTGTTGTGCTGTTTATGGAATAAAACCTCCACCAATGTGGGTTTACTTATGTGAGAGGCTCTGAGTTTGCTTCAAAATATCCTCTATATTAGTTAGTTGATTGTCCACACTTCCTTTATGTTGACCTTTGTGTCCTTAGCAGGGAAATGAAACATCATAGGGAGGTGATAATCATGAAGGTGATTTTGCATACAGTTTAAATAAACTTTCAGTGATTAATGTCATTGGTGATACATAGCATTTCAAGAGGACAAGATGGAGAATCACAAGGTGAAGTCACACAAGACTGATCTATGGGTGCTCACCTGTTTTTCCCTGCACTTTGAATCGATACAGGAACATCGTGATCCAGGAGTGTGTGATTCCACTGCTGCCCTTTGCTGATGATGTCGTTCCCTCTGAGGTGCATGCTGACATCGCCTTAGACATCATGCACCGGAAACATCAACAAGTTGTCTTGGTCACTGGAGCTCCTGCCAAACACATCTCAACAGTTACTCATCTTTTAAAATACCAAGGTATCCTTTTTTAGCAATGCTAGCCATAGTTACGCATAATTTTGGTAGCAATAAATTGTCATGTAAAGTTCCTAGGAACTGTGTCTTTACACATATGTATGGGGCATATTTGCTTTGTATACACTTTCTATTTTGAAAAAGTTTTTGTTAAGAGGCAAATTATAATAAACTGTTTAAAAATGGCGGCCTTCATGCCAGTTTTCCAAACTATCCCCTTAGAAATTAAAAGAAAAAAAAAAGCTATCCTCCAGGTGAAATTATTAACAGACCTTATTACTGTCTTGCTAAGTAAAAACTATAGCTATATTTACTGTAGCTATATATCAGCTATATTTTACTATTTTCAAACATCGGTAAACTTTCCAATATTCGCTGGTGGCTGATTTCATATTCTTTCTTCTGGAATCACGGAAAGGTGGGACCACACAATGTTTTCCCTGCCATTTTACAGAAGATTTGGAGTGAAACCAGCATCAGGTCAGGTCTTGTTGATAACATCTGTCTCTATGGTATAGAAGTGTGTAATGGCAGGAGGCTTCTCTTGGCAGTTCAGCAGGTGAAACGGCTTGAAGCAGAGGCCTGCAAGCACAGACAGGCTGTTACCTGCATAGTTTGCCATCAGCTGGGCATCCAAACCCCCTGTGGATTCCCCGGGCCAGTGCTCTTGCACATCCTCTGTTATAATTGAACTGGGTTTTGAGATTTCTCCAGCTTGATGTTTCCCAGAGTGCAGCCTTAAACTGATGCTTCCCAGTCTTTAACAATCAGAGCACTGCATGATGGGAAGGATCTTGTTACTCTGGCAAGATGGCCAAGTGGATGGGATCAAGTAGGTCTGGGAGTTGGTGGGAGAGCTGCTGCATATTGTCCGGTCTTTTATTTTTTTTGTTGGGGGGGGGGGGGGGGGGGTATTGTTTCAACCATGTTCTTCACCATCTTTTTCATTTGCATTAATCCCTCTGCTTCCCCTCTGCCTCTGTCCCTTTAGAGGAAATTAAGGAGATGATTGTTATTCATTAAAAATATAAATAAATGTGGGGAGTGCGTGGCCCCGGCTCAGAAGTGCCATATTTAATTGGCACGGGCCTCGGGCTTGATGTGGCGTGCTTCATAAACAAGACATTAGGGTCTGATTCCGGTGACCCAGGAGCTGCGCCAGTTGCTCTGTAACCGCTCTCCAACTCCCAGTGTCTTTGTCAGGACTGCTAAGTCAAGGTCTTCTCACCCATTTTAATGACTCCTCTTGCGTGTACAAGAAATTAATTAATATTCCTGTGAGCAAACACCTACGGACTCATTAATCAATACGTGTCAGTTTCTCCCTGCCATAAAAATTTACTTTGCCGGATAATTAATTCTTTCCTTTTGCCATCCGTTCTGAGTGCCCGCAGCTTAAAATACTTGACATTTAGCCTTTTGTGTACAGTTCAAATGCTCCGAGAGCTTTTACAAAGAACGTTGCAGAATCCTGCGTGTATGTGGGCCTCCGCTCTTAACTACAAACAAAATATATATCAAGATTATATAAAAGGATTAGGATAGAACAAGTTTTGAGTACAGGCTCCTGTTGTGTAATTTTATACCGCTAATATGGTAGCATTTTTCTGCATATTACTAGACATATTTCAGCCGGGTAGTTATACAGCACAGTGTTTTTAAAATAGTGAAAGATTAATAGTGAAATATCTTTCTTCAAGTAGTGTTTGGAGACCTGCTTCTAACAATAATTTTGACTGGGCTGGAAATTGGGAAATTAAAAGCGTAAAAAAGTGATTCTGGGTTCTCTGCCAAGAAAATATGTGTTGTGTCTACAACGGCAGTTAAATCTTAAAACTCACATTACTGTTTAGAATATAAATACATAAACAAGGAAATGCTGATTTATCTGCATGTGTGATGTAATATAGGTTGTTATGATGTTCTGGGGTAGCCTACACTGCATTTAGCCACAATTTAACTACAATAGTTAATACAGTTTTCATTGAGTTTATTATGGTTTGTGTTTAAATTAGGAAAGGGTATGTGGATATTGTGTGTGGTTTAATAAGATAGATATTGGAGTGAGCCAAATATTAATGAGCTCTGGTTATTTATCTTTTAAAAACATGAAAACATTGAGTCTTTCCACTTGCTTCTTAAGTGTATTTAGGCTCTTGGTAGTGTTTTTCAGTACTACATACTGTACATCAGCCAGCCTGACATACAGGAATGTCAGTAGCTGATGAGAGGTGAGCATTCAAGAATTTTCAAGCGGCTACATGGAGCATGAAGGAGCAAAAGAGTCACGGAAAAAGAAAGACTCAGTGGTAAGAAGATATGAATACCAAAGATGCAGATGGTTAAGGAGAACATGATGAGCAGCATTGATTAGAGCAAGACATCAATTGTTAATTTACTTTAGCAGACCAAGGAAACCCTGCAACTATGACATGAAAGAAAAGCAATACGATACACGGAATAATGCAACTCAGTGAAAATTGTACTTGATATTTAATTTAATGATTTATTTCTAAGATGTGTACGGTAAGGGAAAAAAAGAAAAAGTACAATTATTGATAAATACATGTATTAATAATAATAATAATAATAATAATAATAATATATTAAATTTATTCTGTGCTTTTCATTTTGTTGGCAATCTCAAAGCGCTACATAAATTCATTTGGATAATGAAGAACGACCTGACAGGAAGGAGCAATGGTTCTAATTTTAAGTCAGCTGGTAACAAAAGTGATTCTCCCCATAAGCAGTGCATTTAAACAGTTTTGTGCTGAATTTGTCAATCTTTCCCTTGGCTACTTCATTCAAAGCGGCTAACCTTGGAGTGAAGCTCCAAATCTGACTCACAAAACCCCCGCAATGCTGCATCCCTCGTCGTGAGTGGTTTGAGGCTACACGGGAAACCTTGTGGATGCAAAGGCATTATCCTCTCCTCCCTGCTAAAATGGCCTCGGTTGTGCATGTGCATCAGAGACACACCTGGGGTCTCGCTGCGAACTGACCGATCCATCGCTTTCTGAACCAGGCCGAGGGGCGGGAGGAAACGTCGAAATATTTGATTTCTCGTCAGTCAGCCAGGCATAAGCAACACTCTCAGAAACCTTCAATGACGACACCTGTCCTTCTCCCGGTCAGCCTCTTGAAGTTGGGAAGGGATTTCCGGCGATGGCGTATCAATTTAAAACCACAGAGATCACGGGACGTGCCACAACAGAGCTTTCCATGGAGATACTGTAAACCTTAGCAAACAGCCTTCCCAGCATTGGCTAAGCACCGTTTGGGCACACGTCAGAAGATGTAATTCACCTGGACCCACCGGACCATCCGCGATTCGACGCCCAGCCCTGGGCACACTGGCATCGAGACAGCGGAGGCTCCACTCATACTAATGGACTGCATCTCACGCAGGCCGCCTTGCTACTCTTAACCTTGACTGCAGGCTTAATGGGCAGAGCCCGAGGCTCTCTTCACACAGCTTGTTATCCATTTGTGCCACACAAAACAGATCAGGCAGCCTCCGCCAGGGTCTGCAGTTAAAGTTTAAACGCGGTTCAGTTTAAATGCGGTGCGATCTCATCCTTAACTCCGAGAAACACATTTAAATCAGTGTCAGTTTCCTATTTCTGCTGAACATTTTTCACAGATTTCAAGGACTGCCAAACTAATGATATGGTGTCATTCAGGTATTGAAAAAAGTAACATCTCATTAAGTTGGGTTTAGCATACATCTTGGAGAGTATCGTATGCTATCTATGGATTGTGATTTAAGCACTTACCATATTCAATATCTACTGAGATGGGCATAAACCCAGCGAAACATAGTGACAGTTTATCACAAAGACTTTAATGAAATATTACCTTAGTCTTTGGTTACATTAAATAAAAAGTTTTTGCTGGATAAAATATTACAGTGTCAAGGTATAAACAATTATTTGCAATGGATACATTTAGAAGATATTTTGTTTCATTTAAAAGGGAAAGTGCAATTATATATAACTATATAACTGTGTAAGGGCAATTGACTTGGATGCTTGGTACATGTTACACAGTTTTCTTGATTTTGTTTTTTTTCACATTTTTTGGCTTAAAATTTCATAAAATTATATCTTCTGAGTGAATGTCAATGTCTACATGGAAATCATAAGTAAAGCAAACTGTCAGCTTTTGTATTGGAGAAAACATACTTGTGCTCATAGGTCTGTAAATGTCAATAATTCAAAAGGCAGTTTTATGGTTCATTCAAGCACTGAAAAGAAATCATTACACTTTTTTAAGAATATTGACAAATTTCAGAGAGGCATTTAATGCAGCAAGAGCTTTTTTGCAGTTCGTTAGTTTGTGCATCTTTAATGGATTTGTCAAGACGTTCACATGAGCCAGCAAGCACATTATAGTGACATGATGGTTTTATTGAAAAGCTGTTTCAGTGCACTTTTGGAATCTAATTGTTTTGGACCAACCAAACTGAGGATCCCAAGCTCACAACATTTTGTCAGTAATTTAAACACAATGGCAATAACATCTTAATGAAACAGTATATGACTTATTAGGCAGTTTAAATGTAGGAAGTGAGCAGAACTGTAGCTGATATCAACATACATAGTAAAAATAGTGAAAGCTTACAGGAGGTGCAGACAGCCAGTTATATACCTTCATCTGCATATCATTTCATAACCTGCATCTTATGATATCATTAAAGCAGACTAAAAGACTAAAACAGATTGCAGAAAAAGTAGATAAAGCGATTCACTACTTTTCCTAGATTTCAGAGTCCTTGCATCCTCACAAGTAAAAACTGTTGCATTAAAACATTTAACCCATTTTGCTTTACTATACTGCACACATCAAAAGGCTGTTTTTGAAAAGAGTTCACTGCTATATTTCTGCAGGGTATGCTTTGTACAGTTTTTTACCCCTGCCCCCCCACCTCCCTCCCTCCACCCTTCCTTTTTTTTTCCCAAAGAGAGCTAGGTGTTAACACTACAGAAGCGGGAAGAGTAAAAAATCCTGCAGGTGCCCTGTGGGTATCCTTCAAATTAATCGTCTGGCTGGTCTGTCTTATGTGCGGTTTTGAAACATTAACAAGACCTTTGAGAGCCGGCTGAATGAGAAAGGGAAAGGAGCAGGACGTGGTATGACAGTCTTTAATGTTTTATTGAGCAGATACAAATTATTTTGGCCCCGGTCTCGCCTGTCGGTGGAAGTCAATGAGAGGCGAGCCGGGGCATGCCAAGGGCGACCGGCGTTGATGTGGCGGGCGGACCGCAGCCGAAGAAGAGAGGTCTGGCTCTTGACAGTCCGTGACAGTGTCAGACACTCTGAGTGTTTCTCGGCCAGAGGTACACGAGTCCCATTCGAAAGCAGAGTGTTGCTGAGACTTTGATTTTACAAAAATAAAGAAAAAGAATTAGATAATGTTTGGTGAGATTGCATTCAAACCTTTGTGTGGACGCACCAGCAATAAGATTGTTTTTCTCCAGATCTTCTTCTTTTATGTATGTTAAAATACATTTTTTTTTTGTGTGTAAATAACATACCGGTTGAAATAAATATATGTTCGGTCAAGTAAGGGGAAATCATTTCACACTTGGTTGAACTGGAAAAATATAATTCTGTACAAAAGCCATTTGCTGCGGCACCTTAGTTTTTAATTTTATTTCTTGAACCTCGAGAGTCCTTCTAGTCTGGCCCTCCAGTGCCAAAGCCAGTGCACACGTGGTCTCCCACATAAAGGGTTAACAAGGCAAATGCAGTGGTTCAAAAGTACAATGTTAACCTCTTTGTTGGGGAGAGGCAGTGGTTCAATGCCTGACCGCGGTTGCTCCCACTGCGGTTAAAGTCACGGCGAGATTCTAGGCCGCTGTCCCTCCCCCCTCCTCCTATGTCTCGACTTCCGAGAGAAATATCCTAGAAACTGTGGTGTGAAAGTCCATCAGCCCGGGATAAAAATAACACATAATGAGATATGGATGAGATACGTATGTATAATGTGGCCGTGTCATTTATGTGTGCGTGGGTGGGTGTGAGAGGGAGGGTGGGCGTTGAAGAAGATGAAAATTTGTCAAGCGGCAACATTTTCTACCCCCCTCCTCCTTCTCCTCTTTTGATAATTATGCCAGCAGTTTAGTGCAGCTGACCACTTGAGATCCACGCCAGTCCAGCCCGTTAAATATTTCCTTTGAAGTGAGTAAGTGCACTTTAGCACTCAGTAGTGCACTGACCCCAGTAAGCACTATTTTTGCTGATGAGTGTTAATGAATAATTTGCGCCTCTAATTCCTGTTCGTCGGGTAATGGAGACGTCCGCCGTTTTTTTCGTCGGGGAGAGGACACGCCCGGGCTGGAGAGACGGGCGCGTTCGCGCTCGTCGCCGTGCCGGTGCCTCAAATCACTCGCCATCTCGGTTGTTTACCGCTCCTATTTGGGTCACCCTTTCATTTTTCTCGTTTGGAGTCCTCAGATGTGGAGTGATTTTCGTTGCTTGTCGTCGTCTCCTTCAAGCCGCACGTAGGGATTAGCCGTATTCATAATGGCGCACGGTGCGCAGAATGCCAATTGCATCGCTGACGCTCGTCGCGCATCAAGGAGCGTTAATTATAGTTTGCGCTGCCACAAACGATGTGACGGCGACTCCAGCTTGACGTGCTTGGAGTTCTGTTGTTTTGCTCAGCGGATACACGTTGCCAGATAAGAGGGTAAGAGGCAGCTTCACAATTCTTGATGAACCACACCTGGATTGATCAGCCAGTGGTGGACAGGGATGATGATGGCGGATAACTGTACGCCATCAGTAAAACGCCGACATTCCGTCCGGACACGAATCCCCCGTAAGGAAACCCCGAGCTGGCGGAACACATAAGGTCGAGGCGAGGGATCGCATTACAATTATTTATTCCTTTGTAGTGGAGCAGTGTTTTACCAAGGAAGAGCACTCTCCACACAGGGATCAGTTAATGCATATATTCATGAAAGCGGATGATACAATGCACATTATGGGCTTTCTGCTTCCGCCTAGCAGGGCCTGGTGTACCAGCAGAACAATGAATTTGTCATAAAAATTTCAGAGAATCATCCCTGCTTCAGAAAAGCCCATGCAAAATAGCCATCAGACAATTGAATAGAGAACAGCAAAAAAATTAAATAAAATAAATAAATAAAGTGCTGCCTGAACATAAAATTTTAATTATGCTTTTAGTTAGCAGAATAGGACGCAGTATCATCAAAGGCATAAAATCAGTTTATTCAGTTGCTTTGGATAGTTATATAGTGACCGAGGACTTTTATTTATTAACTAGAGTCAACAGTCCAGACAGCTTTTACTATTACTTATACATGTAGTTGATGGAGAGTATTCATTTTCATTTTTCCTAAATGAAGGCCACTGGTAGGAAGTGGATACTCACTCATTTGATAGTAAAGCATGTGTGCCGAGATAACATTATCCTGCATGTTGTTCCAATGTCGTTCTTTAGCAAAATATGTGCATTACAATGGCGCTAACAGTCGCTACCACAGCATGTACCATGCACCATTCTTACCAGCAGTTAGTTGTGATGTCCCATTGGAGGACAAAGTACATTTCTCCATCTTTGCCACACTTCTTTCCTCAGGCCCCAATAATTAGCGCAAGACAATCCCGCGAAAGGTTTTGGCGTGGAATTTGATAAGGGATATGAATAAAATATCCCCGTCCCTCTGAAGTCTTCCGCAATTTGACTAACGAATATGTGCGCAGAGACAGGAGACGGGGGGCGCACGCGAAGAGATGTTGCGAGTGGCATTATATAAGAAATCAGCTCTTTGCCACTTGTTTATAGTGCAAATGTCTCACTCTGTTTGTGTCAGAGCGCCCGGACACATGATGCTGATGCGGCTCAGATTTATGGAAGTGAAGATGAAAGGAGCGTCTGTGGTGAGAAGAAGCTGTCCGGGTATGTGGAGAGGAGTGCGCCGATTTGTAAGAAGTGGAGCCTAAGTAAGCCGGTGGGGGGGGGGAGGGGGGGGGGGGGGCGGGCAGGCGAGCGCGGGCGTTGGGGGGTTTGTCACTGCAAAGCCTGCGAAAGGAGAGACACTTTCATCGATAGGGGGGGAAAGTGTTACCATTTGTCAGATGAAAGATGCCTCTTTCTACCCTCCTGTTGGTGTGATCTGCACTTTGGTGGAGGAAGTTTTGAGCTTCGAGCCTATGAGGGGGGCAAACCAAATGACCGGATCAGAGATCAAAGCCAGACCTGCCCAGTCAAGAGTTTATGTGGTTCTGGAGTCAGAAGGGATGCGGGTTCCCAAGCAGTGTCTTATTGCTTTATGTAAATGTGTTTTACTCATATTATTTGCGCTTTATTAAGAAAAGCTACAACTAATAGAGTAACGTACCTAGCCATTCAGTTTTAAGGTTTTGTCTAAAGCCAGGGCAATATTTACATTTATGGACAAAGTAGCTAAAAAAAAGATAGATTACAGTGATTCCTAATATAATATGTTGGTTTTGTGCAGATCTTTACAACTGTTTTATTTATATTTTTATTGACATTGTAGCATGTCTAAATATATTATATTTAAGTTAAATGTGCTTTTCAACTATATGTAAAATAATCTGAGGTATTCTAGTTATAGAGAGAAATCAATCAAACTAAAATATTAGTTTCCCAAAAATAAATGTTCCTACAAAATAACCATTGTGGTTCAAATCATTTTTTAAGTCAAGGCCAATGGTTGTCTGGAAAAGCAGCATGAATACAGTATGACCCTAAAGCCATAGTTGGGATAATAATTACCTTCCAATCTTTGTGTTCTTTGCTTTGGGGGTTTACTGGTCTGTATTTTGTAAAGCAGTGCCACACAAGTAGAAATTCAACTTTCATAAAGGAATTACTCTGCATTAGTAATATCTTACTGTGTATGCAATTCAATATGTAAAATAATATAAGTGTCTGAAATATTTACATTTGTACACCCGGTATAAATGTTACGGTTAGTGTGTCTCAGGCTATATATTAACTTGATATGTTTTTTTGTGCTTACTGTTGTATAAGAGGCATGCACACTGTTTTTGTATTTGATATACAGTAAGATTTGTTGTGAAAATGCCAAGTATCTATCTGTCTGTTTGGTGAATGCTCTCTCTTTGTTTACACTGCAGTTGCATTGCCTCGTACTTTGTATACTTGACTTTATTGATTTCTTCTTAGACTGGCAAAAGGAGCAGTAATTATGAGACTAGACCAGCTCATTGATTAAACTAGCCATCGGAGAGTTCACACTGACAAATCATTATTTTATCTCCCTGGGGTTCGATCAGTTAACTTGAGTTTGCTTAGCTGAACTTGAATCCATATTTGTTATAATCAAAGAGAAAGTTCATACTCAAATGAACCGAATAGAATGCACAAAAAGATAAGAAGTAAGAAGACAATCAGAAGAAGAGCAACTGACACAACAGTAATAATAATATAATAATGCACAGTACAATCCTCAACTGCACAGACAACCTGAATGTTTAAAACCAGCACGTTGTTCATATATATAAAATAATAGTTTTCCATGGTTTCGAAGGAAACAAATTTTGCTTTGGGCAACTTTGTAAACAGTACACAGCTGTTATTTTGAATGATAGGTACTTCACCTTGTCACAGCAACTCCTTAAAAATAGAGCAGTTTAATGTCAATAAATCTTCCTCCATCTGGCTTCACATGAATACCTCCTTATCCACCAAAGACGTGCTTCTCCCTTTCTGTTAGAGAAAACAAGAAAATCGTGCAAACAGTTAAACCAATTATATCAAGTACTGTAACATAGGAGAGGCATGGCTAGCAATTTGCCTTCAACAAGTTTTCTTGCTGTAAATACTGCTGTGTTCCCTGAAAAAATAGTTAAGGACTAAACCTCTACCCTTTTTCAGTTTTTTCTCTTCAGCATATTCTGAAATCACAAATTGCACCATTTCCTGCAGGTGTGTCATTCTTAGTTTATTGTTTGTTTGTGGGAGGTCTTTATCTTATTCCTAACCCAACTTATTCCCAGCCATTTCTGTGGTCTGTTTGTCTGAATTCCAATGTACAGTTAAAATGAGTTAACTTAGCTTCTGGCGTGCAATGAGGCACTTGTCAGGTTAAGACAGATTTAAAACCCCAATTATATCACCACCAGTGCAGTGCCATTGTTTAATTGGATGAGATTACCAATTTGATTGGGACCAATTATCGTCTGTCATGTCTTCACCTTTTAAAAAGTAATTTACTCTGAAGGAGAGGTATGCCAAGGTGTATATTAAGTCTTTTTTTTCTTTCAGGTTGAATCATTTTGTCATCCCCTTGGCCTTACATTAACGGAGTATGAACAAGTAAAGAAAAGAAGCCAGAATAGCAACAGAGATAGATTAAGTCATGGGATTCCAGGTCAGACAAGTTTTCACTGTCAAACATCTAGAATAAAATGAAATGCAAGCCGGACTTGCACTGGCCTTTGTGAATTTGAACTTGCAGCTGGCACAAGCTTTGTGTTACATATTCATACTACAGAAGTGCTTGAGTTCAAAGTATCTGTTTCACCCCAGATATTCAGCTGATAAACCTTTAATGGAGAGGCACATTTTTACTCCAGGCTTTTTGTTGCAAGTGTTTAGATACTTGATGTGTCAGCCTGTATGTGCTAATGGTAATAATTCCTTCTACCAACAGGGTGGCTTTTAGGGGTTGTTTCCCTATTGTTAGCAGCCCATCAATGAAAAGTTTTGATGCTAGCGAAAAACATAAGGGGTTGGCTGGGGAGTGTAATGGTCAGAGCGGATTCCCCACTGGAGCACTGCTGTTGTACCCTTGAACAAGCTAGTTCATGTGAAATGCTTCAGAAAAACTTCTGGATCTTCTGGATAGGAGTACATGCTAATGGAAATGCGTAATATAAGTTGTCATCACACAAGGGTAGAATTATTAAAATGTAAACTAAATTCACATTCAGTATGTCAACCCTGTTCTAGACACTCATAACTTTCTGGAAGGTACTTGCGTACTAATAATAACTGAAAGATTTTTTTGTTAAATTATTTGTCTCTCAATTCATTGGGGTTATTTATGTGATTTATAAATACTCTAAAAATGTTTATGTTATGCTTAAGTAATACAATGTATATCGAACATGCATATCAGGCATGAGAAAGTTATTTACCCCGTATTACTCAATTAACCAAATTTAATTTAAAAATGTATTCAGCTGATTTAACACAGTCAGGTTTGATTGCAGCCAGTCCTGTTGAATCTAAACCTCACTCATATTAAACCTGACCATCACAGTGAATTGAACCAACAATCAAAGCTAACCTTCTACAAGCACGCGCTGCAACGGTCAAAGAAAATTCCAGAAGAGATGAGAACAAAAGTTGTTGAAATTTATCAATTTGGACGGGGTTACAAAGCCATTTCTAAGGCTCTGGGACTCCACCGAACCACCGAGACAGCCATTATCTCCAAATGGAAAACACTTGGAACAGTGCTGAATCTTCCCTGAAGTGGCCGGCCTGCCAAATTTCTCCAAGGGCATAGCAACAACTCATCCAAAAGATCCCAGAAGAACACCCAAGGAACTGCAGGCCTCTCTAGCCTCAGCTAAGATCAGTGCTCACAATAAGAAACTTGGAAAAAATGTGATTCATGGAATCAAGGTAGCAAGGTAGAAACCACTACTAACTGACAGAAACATTCTTCATTAAACTTCACTTTCTTCATTAAATAAATGAAATAATAATTTTAATAATGTGTTTTTTCTTTACTCAGGTTCCTTTTGTCTAATATTCCATTTTGTCTATAGGTCTGAACCATTCAGTGTGACAGACATGCAATAATAGAGGAAATCAAGGGGACAGGGTACAAATACTTTTTCACGGCACTGCAAGTGGGGCAAACAATAACGGTAACATTTTTAGATGCTTTATGGAGTTTATCATTTATCGTTTAATGCAGAACTTAAATGATCATAATCAGGGTCATGCCAAGATGACGATTCTCAGTCAAAAAGACATTTTTTCTTCGGATAGACGAGTGTAATTGTACTTTACAATTACAGTGAGAAATCTACTTTATACAATAGTGATTAATATTTATATAAGATTTATGTGAAAGTTTGCCACATGGATGCAAAAGTCACCGCCATTGATGAAATGACCCAAATTTTTTTAGGGTTTTGTGAGAAAAAATATTCAAATACTGAATGCAATACATGATATAAGCTATTTTATTTTCTAATATATACAGATATGCTTTTTCTCTTTCACATTAGTTAAGTTTTTTTTATTTGAAAAACATTTCAAACAAACAATTTATTTCATTAATTATCCATTTCTTCTGCATCCACCTCTCATATGCAGTTCAACGACAAAAAATGAAAGGCATACTCAGATATGAAATATGAAAATAGGAATAGAGGTGGTTTATAAAATCGAGGATATTTAATTGGAGTTTGTGTGCATCTCTGTGTATGCCTTCGCTTCTACCAGTAAAATGACTTACAAAATTAAAGCTAAATGCTTTGATCTGTGATAAGATTTGAATAGCAAAGTTTTAAATATTTAAAACTCTTCTGCTGTGTCAGCCTTTGAACTGTCAGCTGATTAATGGAGTTTATTATAGAAAATACACTAAACGAATAAGTGCCAGCCAGCCCACAGTAATTGCACGTTGTCGCACTGAGCGAGAGTAAATTATACATTTTAAAATATAAGGGTAAACAGTTCATTTGAATGATTTTTATATGAATTAGACATGCAGTCAGAGACAAAGACTTCAAATAGCGGAACTGGTGGTGAAAGGATCTTCTCCCACCGATGAATGACATTTTAAATGAGAACGGTTTTTATTGCTATTGCATCTGTGAGCCTCTGGGTCTCGTCTTTCTTTTCACTATTGTGAGAACAAGGTGGTAGAATCTGGCAGCTCTGACATAAATGATCTGACACCTGGCACTGTACCAGCCTAGCAATTTGGCACAGGAGGCTACTGTCTTATGGACAGAAGCAATTTACATTTCTATATTTCCATCCTGGTGTGGCTATCAGTTCATGGCCTACATATTTTTTGTCCCTAATATTTATCAGTGTACCATTCTCAAAGATAAATCATTAACGGTTTAATGATCAATTCAATTGCCTCTGTGTTCTGAGACTGTCCATATGCATGAAATCCACTACAGAACCCAGTTAGAACTGAAGAAGAACAGGCACAGAATCTTTCTTCACAGAATAGTGGTGTTTAAGTTGTCTCCTTGTAGTTCATCTGTAAACACCCTAATGTGGTCTATGCAGACACCACAGTAGGAATCCCAGATGAGATAAGCACAGTTCTGTCTAAACCGTGTTTGTGACACAATTAGACCTGTGACACAAATGTGTTTCTGACCCCGCTAAAAACCATTAATGAGCCCAAAGTGTCATATCCAGCTTTCTCCTATATGAGTTATCAGAATGACAGATGAATCAGAATTTATCCACATTGGCTGATGAAGCCGGGATTCAACGGATGAAAGACGGATAAACGCAAGAAAGGGAAGTCGATTTGAAACAACGGGCAGCTCGTCCTGGCCCCGTGTCTCTTTATCGTTGCCCGCTGTATCACTGTTTTGCCTGAAGAAAGCCGAAGTAGAGATTATCTCCCTGGAAATGCAAACGAGGTCTGGCATGAGGTCGAACACATAGGTTGGTCTTTCTCTGTGGAGCATATTAGCACTTCAATTGATTTTAAACCTGAACTGACTTGGCCCTTTGTACCCAGCATGCAAGTGGGCGTACGGCTACAGTGTTCCATCATAAAAATGATTATTATGGAGTTAACAAGGGCAGTGTTGCCAGGTCTTCTTTGGAGAAATAACCTATGGTTGACCAGGAATAGAAAATGAGATGTGCTTGTCTTTATAACCTACTAAGGGGAGCATTTGAAGTTACTCAGATCAAGTTGACAGCATCTTTGTAGTTTGGTGAATCACACTGCGTACTAGAATTCAAAATAACCTCAATGTTAAGGTGAGATACAGCAATTAAGGCTGGAATAACTTCAAAACTTGACCTAAATCCTAAACAAACTGGATACTAATTGAGAGTATTTTGCATTTAATGTGGGGTGTCACAACTAGCAATGACTCACTGTCCACAATGGGCATGGTTTTCATGGCTGGGCATTTACTCATTCAAAAAACCATAATAAGTGATGCTAAAATCCATATGCAAATGTGAGGACAAATATGGTGTCATGTTTATATTTTAAAATCTTACATGCACATTACAATCTAGAAATTTTAAATAAGCAAGGTTTTTACTTTTGTAAAAGATTACTGAAAATAAAATTCTGTTTGAGAGACTTTGCTTGGCAAATGCGTTTGCAAACATGCTTTTGGTTAAGTAATTGCAGTAAGAATGATATTTGAATCATCAGAATCACAGTTTGAAGTTCCCAACTAAAACCCTGCAGCATGCCAAACCAATTAGGTGTCCAGTGAATCCAGTAATGCTTCAGTGAGTGTGCCCCAAATTAATGTTATAGGCCTGTAAACTGCTTATTAAATTAGGGAAGAGCTCCTGCTTACAATACAATGCTTTCATCGCCTTATAAATATTCAAAATGTAGATTGCTATAAAAACATATACGAGACACGGTTCTGTGCTTGTTTTCATGTGACATTAATGTTTCATTGCCCTGTAAATGTAGAAAAAGCCACTCCAATTCCTTCCAAAGCATGAAGGCCGCACGGTAAAAAAACTGATTTAGAATCCTCACCCCCTTAATTGTGACTTAATTCTCGTGATGGTGCATGATGGGGAGACCCGGGCACTCGTGGGTTTTTGCTGGTTGTCTCTGCAGCGCACCTCAAACTGCCAAATTGACCTCTCCCAGCCATTTGAGCACCAGCTCTCCTCAGTTTCTCCTCCCTAAATATCAGGGAGAAATTACTTTCCTCTAAGCAACTCCCAAGTGGAAGCCTGAAAGCGGAAAGCCGAAAATGTGTTAAGTCTGTCGTTTGGGGGAAGGTGTTTGCTCGCGATCGGGGTGACAGTGGGTCAGAACTGATGTGTTTCCAGAAGCTGTTGTCTGCCTCTGACAGGTGATGTACTGCCCATGAATTGCCTGTCTTAACATCTCTGGCCCTGCACCGACCGATGTTTCAAATTGTTGTGGCACGTTGTGAGAGCCCACCTGCTCTCTCCGCGGCGACGGGGACGTGATCAATGAAGTTCCTTTCAGCGCGCGATCCATACGCGTGCATTGTTAATCGGGCCGGGGCGGAATCGATCGGCGGGCGGGCGGGCGAACGCGTCGGTGCGAAGCGCGCGAACGCCGACTTTTTGCCAGCAAGGGCAAAAAATTAATCAATTGGAGGAATGACAAACATTGGAGAAGGGCGTCAATCTGTTTTTGTTTATTTTTCAGAGGAGAGTGATGGGGAATTAAGGAATAAAAACATATTTTTCCAAGTTGCCGCGATGCGATATTTCTTCAGCGGCCCAGCCTGATGCTAATAAAGGGCAATAAAAAGGGTTTAGCTAAAAATGAAAATTTAATACCTTTTCGCCATTGGGAGGTCTGCTAGAACACAGTGTGTTCCTTTTCTTACGCGGACAGATGGTCGCTGTGTCCTTCCACCGCTGAAACCTGCTTCATGTGCAGATTAATGTCAGGGTCCCCGATCCGCCTCCGACGTGTTGCAGTGCGAGGAGCCGGCAGGAAGGGGGTGCAGACGCACTCGCCGTCCGCAGGTCAAACCGTTCCTCTTACCGGTTTCGGGAGTTTTTGTCCTAACGACGGGGGCCACTAACAGAGGGAGGCAACTTCCCCCGCGTGACCTAGTGCGTAACCGCAGAGATCACAGACAGTAGCTTAGCGTGCCTTTCGGCTAGCCCTCGGCCTCGTGTGACCTTGAGATGAAACGCTCGGCTCTGCTAATGCTAAGGGGGACCTCTGAACAAACAGGCCCTCCCAAATGTCACCGCCGGTGCGTTTTAATAAACGGGGCGTGCGTGCGATTCATTCCGAGAGTCCCGGCCGCTCTCGAAGCTTGGCGCGGCGTCCTTAAACCGAAAGGCCCGTCCCTCGCCTGTCCCGTCTTGCTGACACTGCCCCCTCCTATGACGAGCCGGAGCCGAACGCTGCGTGCAGCCGCGAAGTATCCCTGCTCTCGCTAATCAGACTGACTCTCTGCTAAATAAACCATGAAAATGGCTCTCCCGCCATCAGTGTGCTGGAGCGGAATTCATTCGGCCAGCGAAGGTCGGAGAATCGGTGACGGTTTGGATTCCGCTACCGCCGGGGTTCTTTTCCCTCATACCCCCCCCACCAAAAGAGCAGGGCGCTTTTAATTTGAAAAATATTGTCTTTCGGTTGAAATATAAAAAAGGCCTGCCAGGACTAATTAGGGATGAACTTGTGGCTGGGCAGATTCCTCCAGTGGAGTTTGAAAGTTCTGTGATACAACGGAGAGATAGCATGGGTGGCACCGCAGATGTGTGGCCAAAGTCCTCGTATACAGGGAGAATCAGAACCCCATTTCCCATCCCCCCTCCCATGAAAACCCCCACGCCCAGCCTCCCACCACCCCCAGCAGCAGGGAGTGGCCAGTGACACATCCTGTGTACTGCAGATACATACAGCCACTATTAGGTTATTCAATGTAGCATTAATTTGGGCAGGTTCCGACAGTTGAGCCTCTGTCGCTCCACAAAAGGGACGAAACACTGAGATCCCTGCCCAGGGTGACAGGGCAATGGCAGCGAGGGATGGCTCATCCCCCCATGGTTACACCTTCGACAAGGCAGCCTGAGACCCAACACCGAGGTCTACACGGTGACCTGATGGCTGGCAGGAACTCACGCATATTTACCGCATTTTGAGCGGATCATACGTCAGCCTCGCTCAGAAGGATGCCGCGTTTACTAGAAGGCCTCGGCAGGAGTATACATTCCGAATATGAACATAGTAAAGGTATCTGGGATGCGCAAAATGCACGATGTTTCATGTTGGGAAAAGCAGCCCTATTTAAAGTATTTACCTCGCAGTAGAACACGACAACAAAAGTTAGCCGACGAAACTAATTACGATTATAATTATAACGCAGTTCGCGGACGAGGGCGAGCCGGGGTTCGCGCGGGCTTCGTATTTGTCAAGCGCGGCGTCACGAGAGATGCCAAAAGGGGAGTCTTCCCTGGAAGAGCATCTGCCGCGCCTTTCCGCAAATCCGCCGTAGCGGCAATGTTGATTAATGGCGCTCGCCTTCCTTTCCGCGGCAAGATGAAGAGGCCACGTCTGTCCCAATCAGGTATCAGGGAAAACACTTAATCCTTTCCGGCTAAACGGACAGGCGTAATGGATGCCGCGCGTTTCACCTTCCCCAGTCGAAACAGGCCCGAAGGGGGAGGGACTTTGGGGGTGACGGAGAGAGAGAGGGACGCCGATGAAGGTGACGGCTTTTCACACCCGGAAATTATGTTTTCCCGCGTCCGTCCCTTTTGATAGGCGGCCTGCTTTGACACCTGAACAATAAAATCGCTGTACCTTGTGATGCCGGCTTGTCACTACATGCATACCTTCTGCTGGGCTCCAAACAGACAAGGTGTCTCTTTGTTTTCTGTCCGTGGAACCTTCCTCAGTTTCACAGCCGGATGACAGTACAAAAAACGTTTCCCCGATATATTAGAGCTTCCATTTTGTGATCACGGGTTCAGAAACTTTTTTTTCTTTTTTTTTTTTGTGCGAGGTTTTCTTGTCCCTGTCACAGTTTTAAATTGATCTTACTAGTGTAAGCTGTTGTCAGAAATGCATATTACTAATTTTGCTCTTGCTGACCCTGTTTAAACTGACAGTTGTTTTTTTTTTTTTTTCCTTTTCTTTTTCCGGCTCTGATTTTATGTAAAGGAAACACTGAAACTCAAAGCAAGATTCCGTGTCTATTCATGTGTCACAACCACAGTGAAAATGTGTAGCTATTCGTGGTTTTATGTGACCATGCAGACATATATTTGCTATTCATGTCCTCCAAGAGAAACACAGTTTGATTGAATATGAAATGGGAAATGCAACGGTGAGAGATTTTGATCATTTTTATGGCATGTTCCACGAGCAGCTAAAGGCACATCAGAGCAGCAGAGCCGCTCTGTATCCATGGCTATTGTCTATGTTCTCCACAGCCAGTTTAAATCACAGCCCTTTTTATTTTCCTTTGGAAGATAACTGCCTGTCCATAAAAAAGGAAGGGGTGGAAAAATCAATAATATCATGCATCTAATAAGGTGTGCAGGATTAAAAATGGTTTCACCAAAGCCTTTGGGGGGAGATTGAAACAAGATTTAGTTCATTTGACAGGTATGCTTGGGACCAACCACCACCCCCTCCCCAACCCCCCCCGACTCCCCCTGCTCAGGTCGGACAGGGGGCTGCAGAGTGAAGGGACTTGTTTATGGCAGGTTGGGATTAAGGAGGCCGGATCAGGCCTCTGTTTCTCAAGGCCTCAAAAGCCCAGTTGGCTAATTAAAGCGTAACTGCCAACACACAGGTTCTCCTTTCCTCTGCTATTTTCCTCAATTGCAGCAGTTTAATTTATTTGGGGAAGGGCAACCCTGTGGGCGTGCTGGGCTGCCTTCCAGCTCAGTGCAGGATAGCGGGGCAAGAAAGAGCTGATGGGGGGGTGGGGGGGGTTCGGGTTGGCGGGCGAGTCGGGGGGAGGGGGTTGTTGACTCTCGGGATGAGTGGGGTCAGACTGATGGAGTCAATACCGCCCCCCCCCCCTCGCCCGACCCTCCCGATCCTGGAGACGGTCGGACGAAGGGGAGGAGGGGGGGGAGGAGGAGGAGGGTGGTGTTAGCATCTCGTCTGAAGTGCGGCGTGGGATTTGGGGGGTGCGTCGGCGGAGCACGGAGTCGTGTGTCCGAGGGCTCCCAGGGGCCGGGCCCAAGGCTGCAGGGGCCCGACGCGTTGACCTCGCCCCAGGGCATGTGTGTCACCAACACAGCCATTGACTGTGCCTTGTCATCACATTCATACTGCACAGAGTCTCTGAGCTTCAGCAAGTTAATGAGACAGGAGGTCACTCATTTAAATAATCCAATAATCATTTTACTCTTTGAAAATTTGAAAATTTGTTTCATTACAAAAATCTTCCGAATCAAAGTGTACAAACAGTTTGACAATGCCTTCAGCCGTCCCTATGAACAGAAGACCCTCCAATTCTAAATGCTCTTTTGAGATATTTACCAGACACACCCAGCCTGTGTATTCTAAATTCGATTTCCACAGTTACAGTGGCCAACTTTGAATGATTAATTCTCCCCATTACTTCATCTTGAAAAGATCACATCCTCTAAGGAGCGAAATATACAGTATGATGGCCTGAAATAATTCAATTAATCCAATCCAATGTAATGGCACTCCTATTTGTACTTTAATGACAAATCTGAATAAGAATTAAATGGTAAATGGACTGCATTTATATAGCGCTTTTATCCAAAGCGCTTTACAATTGATTCCTCTCATTCGCCAGAGCGGTTAGGGGTTAGGTGTCTTGCTCAAAGACACTTCGACATGCCCAGGGTGGGGCATTACATTTCTCTTCTTTGTATAACATTTATTTAGGTAATTTTGTGATCAGAAACAAGGGGAAAACAAAAAAAGAGTAACACCTGAAATAATAGTTAAAGGTCAATAATTAACTGTCAAGGAGTTCAATTAAATTCCAGGATTAGATATTTGGTGAACAAATTCAAAGGTCATGCTTCTCCTTGTATTAGATTTGCCAAGAAGGTCCTGGAGCAGGCAGTGAATGCCATGAAGTTCCTCTTAAACTATGGCTGTAGTTGTATTCCTACCTCTATCTGAAAGCCATTAGTTGTGTAATAAGACCCATCGCTTTAAAAGCTATGTTTTCAAATACCACTTCACCCCCTGGAATTTAAGAGAAATGTGGATCCAAAGGTGTTTGAGAACTAAAAGCCATCCTATTAAATAAATATTACTCCATTAACATTGGTGAGAATGAAAACTGTTCCCACAAATAGGTCTTTGTCCAGGTTATGTGTATATGATGTTGAACTCTTCCTTCAGCTCTTTTTCTTCTTACATTTATTCCCCAGCTTCTATATTTTATCACTTTAACATGCCATAACTGATTTGGAGTGGCTTTGTTCCTTACGCATGTGACCAGATAAGTCAGCTTCAGCAGTTTTAGCCTTTGTTTGGGACCATAGAATGTTTCTCATGAATTATTGAGAGCAGCGGTTGTGTTCTCTAAGAAAACACATTACAGGCATCTGAAAAGTAAGTTCTCAGTGTGCGCGGTTGTAACTGGCGACTGGCACACCACGACTGGCCGGTGTGTGAGCAGCCGCTGGGCTGCTTGTAGACACAAGTGGACCAGCATGTTTAAGGTAGGCAGAGTGAAAGGGGTTGTGTCATCCCACCGCTGCTCATATGGGAAATTTCAAAGGAAAACAATGCCCCGGGCCTGTTATCCCTCAAGAGAAAAGCTGGCCACAGCATGCGATCGTCCAGTAAATATAACACCGTGGTGCTGAAATGAGTCGCGAGTAAACATTATCTTATACATTAACAGATTACCGTAGAGCGGGTTTCCACTTCCTGGAAAAGGACCACATGTTACTGTGAGTAAAAGAAAAGGAGAGGCTTTGTCTCTAAAACAAAAAAATCTGGATATTATGAAATTAATTATCTATTACTTTATATCGTGACAGGGCACCTGAGTAAGTGGAACAACTGCTGTGTTTGAGATTGCCTTGAGTTTGTTGCAATAGTTTGGATATTGAATAATTGATTGATTGGTGTGCCTGCCTGGGAGGCATGCTTGCCTGATTAATCAGCCCGATTGCCCACTGACAGACCTTTCGCTCTTACGTACGGTTGACCACTCAGTCGGTTATCCACTTGGGAACTGACACCACCCATAAAGCCATTATGACAGGTTTGACCCAGCAATGCTGATCATTTGAGTGGAAGTTCTGGGGTTGTGTAATCATGCTACGGCTAGCACAGCGACATACTGCTGAAAATGTGACTCTGAGCCTGCCGTCGAGACAAAACAAGAGTGGAATGATGCAAAGGTCAGAGGGAATTGAATGGTAAACTGACAATATGCTAAAAAGACATGTGGCATTGGTATGCCAACAGTAAAAAGAAACACATACAGTAAATAATGTGGTGTTTGGTTTGGTTAATGTTGTGATATTTATATTTGACATAAAAATGAATTGATACACAAGTAAATTGATATAACAAGGCAATTGACTGATTCATCAATGATAAATATTCCTTACTCCCATTGCTGCAGTTTGCCAAAGATAAATAACATTGTAATTAATGCCACATCAGATTTCTCTTGACGACTGCCAACCAGGATTCATCAGGTTGACTTGTATCAGCGTCTTCTGACATTAACTCCCTAACCAATAGCCATGGCATTCTGATCTACCACCAAAAAGGCTTTCATAACTGTCAGATAACAATGCATAAGCTCAGGAGTCCTTAAGGCTCTAGTGAGGAGAGGAAAAATTGAAGGAGTTTGTTATACACATGAGGATTATCTGTGTCCCTTTGGATGCGTCATTGAGAATGTCAAACCAGTATCTTCATGCGTTTGTTCCTTAAGTGATCAATAAAAGCTGCCATTTCTTCTGCTACCATGCATGCTACCTCATTATTCCTTGCACTACCCCACAGAATGTAGTCGAGTAAAACCTATGAAAATGATATGTGTGTTTACATGAGCTTACGGATTGCGGCACAACGTAAGCAAGCCAAACAGGTCAGGATACGCTCGTAAACCTCACCTTCAGTTTGTCCACTGTGGTTTGGGGTGCAATGCCTTCGTGTGTTTCTTATGGAATACACAGGGCTAATGACTTTGGGTATGGTTGGTGTGACAAAACAAGGAAATCCCAGGATAGCATTTTCAAGCCCATACTGACTACAGATGGACCATCATTGTTTCTTTATTTCTGACTTTATAGACATAAGGAGTGTATCTGACCCCACATACCCTATTCTGAAATGCACAAATAACATGTTTTATATATATATATATATATATTGTATAATGCTATTAAAGGTTTCTATGCAGGTATCATTTTCAAGAAGGTTTCACATTGGTAATATTTAGCCTACATAATGACTAATGAATAAATATTTTCATAGTTTTTCCAAATGTCTTGTGAGGTTAACCACTACATTACCTGGTAGAAAATACAGAATTTCAATAAAGAAGTTTGCAATATATTTTAAAATGTAACTTTGTTCTGCTGCCAGCTCCTTCTGTAGCTGATGTGCACTGAAAAGTAATATATTTTAATATTTCAGTGTGGTGAAATTAACAGAAAGCAGGTGGATGAAAGTATTGTTACGTAGGCATAGACCTATTTAAATGATCTGCAAGGCTTCCTCTCTCATTTCGGCCACTCCGGCTGTTTGATTTGCTTTGTCGGATTGCTTTCTCTTGATCAGTTCTCGATCCTTAGAGGTGAAAATATGTCCATCTCCAGTGTTGCCATAATTTCGTTATATACACCCCCAAAACAAAATAAAAAATTCAACATAGGTTACGTTAAGAGGAACAACTTATCATTATGGTACAATCGCACCCGGTGTTATATAACTTTTTTTTTAAGAATACAGGGACACGCATCTAAAAAGAGACGCTTGGACGGTAGTTTCAACTTGCTTGCAAGTTAGCTAGTGAGGGAGATAGAGAGATCGTTTACTAGGCAGCTAACTAGTGAGAGAGATATGGAGAGATCGCTAGCTAGTGATAAGGATAGACAGGTTACTAGCTAGTGAGAAAGATAAAAAGATAGGCTATATGGCTAGCGAGATAGCAGCAACAAATAATATTTATCAGTGTCTTGACATAATATAGAAACTAAAGGAGATGATATATGGTTATATGAAAATTGTCTGTCTTTGATGATGTCATTATTTATATATTTCAATAATATGTAGCTGCACAAGACCGCTAAGAGGATACAGCAAGAAGCTCCTGCCCCTCCCTCAGACTAGCATACTTGAGCAACCCATCAACCAAGTTGCTCGCTGCGTGAACGCAGGGTAAGACATCCAATGTAAAACAAGTGTTGTTACTTGTAACACATGCGCCATCTGAAAGTTCAGATGGTCTACATTCTAAATTGATTTTGCACAGTAATTAGCTTCTTTGCTGTAATTATAGAGTTTTCCGTTGAACTTCATTTGCACAGATTGAGAAGATGTGTTACGACGAGGCATGCTTGCGGTTGTTTTACATTTGATCGATGGCACAGGTGTGTGTATTAAATCGCTGAGACTCACTTTGTTTTACATCTTGCTTGTCTAAAATTCTGTAAAACTAACACCAATTAAAAATGCAATGAATGAATACAGTATATCATTTATTCCTGCTTTTTGAAAAATTATTTAGCAAATATAATTTGCAAAATATATTTCTTCAGTAGCACAGATATCGTGACGTTTTCTATATGATTGTCATGCAATATGTACCGTAGTGCAGAGTCACCTGTGTCGTGATACTATCATATCGTGGGCAACATATCGTGATAGTATCACATTGTGAGTTACTGTGTGATTCCTATCCTAGTCAGCGGCACTGATGAAATGCGAATAAGATCTCTAGCTTTAAAATTCTTTGCCACAGAAATAATCAGATTCACTGAAGTGTCTAGTAACCACGGCAATGGAAATGTTGGTTATCATGAAAGCAGCTTGTGATTAGTTTTAATTATATTAAAACCAAATGTGATGCATCCAACCATCCTCTTACACACACCCCAATACACACATGCGCGCACACACACACACACACACACAAATATATGTACATGCACTCATACTTTAGACACACAATGTTTAATGCCACATTGCAATATCTGTCAATCACTGTAATGAGAAAACATCCAATTCATTTAGCATGTTGGAAAATGGCATTTAAGTCTGATGTCGGCAGATTTGGTCTATTTTGTCTCACGCTTTATTGAGTTTGGTTTGCTAACCCACTGAGCAGCCATCAGCCAGGTGAAGTCCATGTCATCCGCAAATCCAAAATCGTAGCTCCTGACGTGAGCCATGGCACCGTAGCCAAGTGCTTAAGGGGCTAGCCGTGGCCAGAGCTAGACTTAAAAGCGATCCGAAATAGGGAGCAAAGGGGGCCAGCATTTGCCTCCCAGCCTAAAATAGAGCAAGCGTCAATGCTACGGGGGAGAGAGAGAGAAAGAGTGAGAGAGAGAGAGATATATGGGGGGAGGGAGGGAGAGAAAGAGAGCAAGAGGGGGAGAGGGAGGGAGAGAAAAAACGTACCACCAGCTTCTCCATCATTTCTTTAAAGGTCAGGATTTTTGTAGGTGGATTGGGAGAGCGGTGAATTGCAGATGCACCTAACAGCAGGGAATTTTCCGCTGCCATGACCAGCTAAGGAAGATTTCTTAAAACGCATCTGCTAGTAAACATTTTGGCCCTGCTCGGGGTCATCTTTCGTATCTGGGCTCAGTGAGGCATGAGGTTCTACCTGCACAAGGCCTCGGACTCTGTCAGTCAGACTGAAGCTTTTTTTTCCCCCTAGCTGCTCAGTTAATTGCTGGACAATTTTCTGTCCATAACTCTGGCCTTAACATTTAATGGAGTTCCCTCTGTATGTCAAGATTTTTTCCCAACATCTTTCAGTGCCTTTTATATGTTATCTTTGTAATTTTCTTAAGCAGGAGTGTCCTGGACTGTCTTGGCTTGCCTCAGTTGTCTCTGTCAGGAGCATGCACAGAAGGAAAATACGCAGACACACAAATACCAAACACAGAAATTAAAGGCAGCATTTCAATGTGGCTGCTGTTTGTATGTTTTTAAACATTCTGTAGCATTATACTAGATAATTACAGCAGTCCTGCTTCCTCATGTTGATGTTTTTATATTTAAATCTTGTAACTGCAATGGTTGTGCTTTCATTTATAAGGCTTTGTAACTGGAGTATGTTGTGTCTGATTATGGAGGTAACTGTTAACATTAGCTTCACATTAGCCCAGCTATCAGAAATCATGACGTCAATGAATGGATAACCAAAGGAATGATGTTTTGGGTCTAAGTAAAATATGAGTTAGCTTTGTGTAACCAAATGCAAATATAAAACAATTTAGGACATTGTGTGATTTAACATTATTTTACACTGAAATTATTAGCCAGTTTAATTTGGTGTTTTACATCTGCAATGCTTCTGACAAGTCATATTTCTCAGGCTGTGTTGTGTGATGAAATAATTGTGGCATCAGCCTCACTTGGCTTTCAGTAATTTTCTTTGTTATATTCAGTTTTTGAAGGTAAGGGCCATTGTTGCATGTACCTTGGAGAAACAATGCCAAAAACGTCGATGAAAGTGAAAGCTTTTGTATTGGCCTTTTGTTTACAGGTGCTTCTTGGGCATCAAGCAGAGAGGGGCTCAAAATCAAAGAAGAGGGCGGACTTCAACCAGAGAGTTTGCACTTTTTTGAGAAAACGAGTCGATTTTGAACAGATGTCAGCGTAGACATACTTTTCTGACTGAACGATATACTATGTTTACATTGGAGGTTTTATAGCTGCATTGTTGTTTATTCACTCCCTCTCCACCTTAGCTGATGTGCGGTGAGCGTTCTGGTGCAAATCCCCAATGCCCCAGTGTAGTGATCAGGACACTGTGCTGGAAGAGGCGCTGGGTTTTGGATGAGATGTTAAACTGAAGTCCTGACTCATTGTGGCCCTTAAAGACCTCATGACACACATTGCAAAGAGTAAGGGGTTCCCTGATGTCCTAGCCAGATTCGCAACTGGGCTCTCAACCCAAATGGGTGCTACACATTGGTGGTGGTTGAGGTGAGTTTCCCCCCTTATTATTATTATTATTATTATAAATTACATTATAAATGACACTAAATTGTCAAATTTACAGTATGTTAACTGTCCTTTTATGATAGATTACTGGCTACTGAATTTGCATTACTTTTACAGTTGCTATGTGAAAATGCGATTACTGTAATTTAGAAACTAATTACCTTAATTCTACAGTAGCATGTGACTGTATAACAGTAATCCATGATGAATCAGAATATATTATTGTAATTTAATTGCAATATACTGTGACTATGTTACAGTAAATTACTGTGAATATGTTAACAGTAAATTACTGTGAAGCTTACTGTAGAGGTACTGCAACTAGTAGCCAATAATTTACTGTAAATGTACAGTATTTTTTTGCAGTGTAGATTTAGACATATATGGAGTATAGAAGAGGAACAGATCAAGAATAAGCAAGTGTAGGTCCACAGCAAGTACTAAACTGTCACGATGTTTGTGTCACAAGGTTGAACTCAACTCAAGAGTTGTGAAAATAAATAAGGATAGGCAATCAGTTTTCATTAATATGAAAATAGCTGGAAAATGTTGTTAAATCATATCCATGAGCTGAAATCTCAGAGGTACATTTGAAAGAGGAAAAATTGCAGAATCACTGAAGGCCGTTTTAAAAAAGCGGATAAGTGCTTTTTACCTTCTTTATTCACATGAGAGGAGGAAAATGGCCTTTTGGCATTATGGTTGGAAAAACACAAATGCCTTTAAATACCCTGCTGGAATACTTATGACGTGGCCAGTCTTCAAAGTGCATTTTATATGTACAGTACATATGCATAAAAAAAGGCTTCAAATGACACTCGGTATGAAAGAGCCCTTTTTCAGCCGACGCGGTAAAGAAGTTGTTAAAGCGGCCGCGATCTGATTGATGCCGGCAGGACAGATGTGAGGTCTGCGATGCGTCCTCGCGTGGCCCTGGAGACGCTCCTGAGAGGCACGTAAACATCTGGAAAGAATCGTCAATGGGATTGATCCAGAAACGAGAGCAATTAATAAAAAATGAATCTGCCACCCTATGAACACACAGTACGAACGCGCAGGCTGACCCAGCCCCAGAAAATCCTCGTCTGTGAGCGTGATTCTTTTTGTTCCTTGTGTCAAAATGAGGGCCTTTTTTTTTTTGGATAAAAAGGCGATGGGATTCACTGTCATGGACCGAAAAGCACTAAGAGAAAAACTGATGTTCCCTTTGTTTCAGACATACTGCTGTACCCCTTAGCAGACTGTTTATTTCAACTTAGTCTTCATATCAGCTGTTACAAAAAGAACAATAGCTTTCAAAATGTAGAACAAATTGATTTACTGCCAAGAATGGGAAATATCTTTCATTACTGTCATTCACAAGCTAATGTGAGGCAATGGGCATTTCATTATGTTAACTGTATTGTACTGAATTTCATTAAGTTAACTGTATGTGGAGAGAAAACAAACCTTGAATTTAGTCAATATGCTTGTTTTAGCATGGTAATTGTATCGGTTTATTCAAAATAATCCTGAACTGCTGAACATCTGCATTTACTGTGGCATTTTCCAATAGGCTGATGACTAAAATGTTTGATTAAAAATGCAACACGAGTAACCTCTTTAAAAAATGGGTTAATTGATGATAAACAAAGATTCATCTAAAGCAGTAAAGCCCCTTTCAAATGTTTAATGTATACATGAGAAGACAGGGTTATGGGGACCCGGGGTAGTGGGGCAGGTTTTCAATGAGTCTTAATGCGATGTGGCCCTGCTTAAACATTGTTTGGAGCTCAGTGATTTTATATAAGCCACATGGGATAGCCTGAGGGTGTTTTTATAATGAGCTTTAAAAATGTTGCAAGTACTTAACTCTTTTGAAAACAACATCCAAAAACAAAAATCTATTTTTATGATTCTCGGCTTTCTGTGTTTCAACGACACCTGGAGAAAGCAAGGGTGCTTCGTCTGTGCTTTTGTGTGTGTGTGTGTGTGTGTGTGTGTGTGTGTGTGTGTGTGTGTTTGGCTGCTGTGGTGCCTGGTCCTTTTTTAGCCAAGCATCTGAATAATAGCGCTTTTCACGTTAGCTGGATGGTGTGATTATTGTAATATTTAAAGTAGGCTCATTAAGGAGGATACTGCATTTTCACAAATAGCGATGATCTTAAATTGCCCGGGTCGGAACGATTTGTGCAAATGTATTTTTCCCCTCTCGCATTAGTCTGCTTGCACGCTTGGCTGGCAGAGTCCTTTAGTCCTCGCGTTGAAAGTTCTCCATGAAGCACGCCGCGCCGTTTGCTGCACCAGCGAATAGGGACAGCGGCTGAGGGGGGGCCCCCGGGAGACCTCTTCATTATCTGTCATTAAATGTTTTAAAGTTTGCATAATTGATCCTCCCAATAAGTCATCATTGATTTATGGCGGTCTTGGCTGAAGGAGGCCTCTTTAAAAATTCATAACTCCGGTATGTGTCTTCACAATCCATTAGCTGCTCTTGGACCCAAAGTCCTTCCATTGATTGACCTTGCACTGAGATTCTCATAGACTGCTGTCTTTTTTTTTTTTCTTTTTTTTTCACTGAACAGTGTGGGAAGAGTTATGTTTCAGCTTTCTCCCTTGATAGCTGTACTTTGATTTTGATTTTCTCTCTCTCTCTCTCTCTTTCTTTCTCTCTCTCACTCTCTCTCTCTCTCAGTCTCTCTCAGTCTCTGTCTAAATTGAACCCTTCACTTTGAGACAATGAATAAATAAAGCATGTTCCATAAACAGCTTTCCACTATTATTTAAGCTTCCAGGCCCCTGCTCTGACAGCCTCCTTTCCCCGCCATCAAATTCAAGTGTGTAAATTTTCTAAAAGGCTCTGAATGTTTTATGATGATTTCAGGGAATGATGGAGTAATAGCTGAATAGTGAAGCTATTAGTTTTAATATTTATATTGAGTGCCTTGAATCATTAATGTGACAGGATGTAAGATCTGAGCAGCGGGACGTATTTACTTCACAACCACTGCCACTTGGTAAAATTATTTGTTTTCTCTGGCGCCAAGACCAGATAGATAGTAGTAGGGGGTGTGGAGATGAGGAGGAAGTTTGCATTCTGTACTGGTAATTGCTGACAGTTTTCGTTCTATTTCAATCCTGTTACAGCAATTCCATATGGGTTCAGTTCAGTCCCCATTAAAAGAGGGGTATATGTTATACACATAGTTACAGTATACCCATAGTAAAAAAATAAAAAAAATAAAAAAACCTCATATGAACATTGTAAGCATCACTCAGGAGATATAGCCAGCAGCAGTCATGTATATTTATATTAATTTATATAATATCTAAAACACTTATCTAAACATATTAGATCAGTGCTGCATGCATGCCATTGTGCCTGAATAGAAAAGAAAATAGATTTATCTAGAGAATATTTGCTGGCTTGTACTTGCAGAATGAGTTCATCGGGACTGAGTTATAGTTAGGACTTCTCCACAGAAGCACAATGCAGTGTGATATTCATCTGCTTTGCCTTGTATAAAACTGGTACTAGTGGCTTTGTGGCCAGTGGGTTTTTTTTTCCTCTGTTTTGCGCAGATCTGGAGTTAAAGGCCAGTTTATTCATGTGGGTATCAGGCAGTCAGGTCCTGAAGGGATGAGTTCTTTCAAGCACATTTACTGCACTTGACTCAGCCTGCCGATGCTCGCAGATGGAAAAGCCGTGTTTAGAAGACGTCTGACACGGCATTAAAAGACTGCTGGTTTATTGTCTCTTGTTCCCTAAATGTGGCTTTCTCCTCTCGATTTTGACCGCAACAGGGCACGGCCGGATGCGACTTCGAAACTTTTCCAAAGTGGGCCCTTATTGGGTGGCAGAAGGAGCAGAGATGCTTCTAGCTGGCTGGAAAGACTTGTTATGTTGTCTTCACTAACGGAGTCGCCTTGGTTTTATCAGCAGTTTAGTAGTTTGTGATTTATCCAATTTTACTATGCAGAAGCCCTGGCGCTCTACCTAACTTTAAAATGGGACATTACAATGAAACATTTTTTTCTATATTAATTATTTTTGATAATTAATATTGCTATGGACACAGAACATTTTCAGTGCTAAATAAACTTTGAAAGAGTACATTTTACTTTTTTACTCATTTTTATTATTTCCAGTACTATTTTAAAGAATGGTATTGTGTGCATCATTACATTACGCTTGTGCCATACCACTGGTAAAAACAACCTACAAATAAACACCACAATTAAAAGACACTAAGCTAGCTATATTTACTATAGTCTCTGCCTCCATATAATGTTACTATAGTTTTATGTTTACCTCTGGCATAACGGTTCTGTAATGATGTCCGCCCGTCCATCTGTCCGTCTGTCTGTTCGTCCATGACCGACATATCTGGAAAAGTAATGGCCAGATTGCCATGAAATATGCTGTGCACATTTATGTTCCCAAGAGGAATAAACCTGCTGATTTTGGTGACCCTGTAACCTTTCCTCTAATGGCACCATAAGGCCAAACATATCTCAAAAAATAATAACTGGAATACCAAGACATTTGCTGTACACATTCATGCAAGGAGAGATCATTGGTCTGCACTTGGCTGAGTGCATTCTTTCTAGTTATATAAGAAGTTTGAAGAAATCTTACCTGACCTGCCAGTCTCAAAGTCACAGTATATAACTCCCTGGAAAATGGAGTTACCTGTAATTCCATGGAATTTAACACAATTTAATTTGTATCTTGTTTTCAACACACGTGAATATACGACTTACACATATGGTTTGAAATTCACGTCATCTGTGAAACAATGATTATTTTGAGTAGCTTAGTGTACAATTTCAGATTCGCTTAAGCTTAAAGAAAAGCCGCAATATTTAATCATAATTCACAATTTCTGTCTTTTTGTGGCCTTGTACACACAATAACATTGTAAATAGGGTGCTGTGTTTACAGGTGAAACAGAAAAAGGCTTGAAAACCCCGCTTGAACAATACTCTTTGTCCATCAGACTCATAACGCAGGATCAACGGTCGTGTTCTGAAAATTGAGATGGTAGCCCAGCGATGTTGCGCGTGCCCAGGCCCGTCACAGTGAAGCACCGGCACATGCTTAGAATGCATTACAAAGTCAAATTCCTCCTCCTCCTCCCGCGTTATTAATCCGTCCTCCGAAGGTGCGTGATTCGGCGGGAGAACCGCACACCGGGCGAGCGGGGAGCGGAGAGGGGCGCAACGCCGCTCCCGAGGCACAAGATCACTTGTCTGGCTTCAGAGGCCCTAATTCCGAAATCAGCGGCATGACCGGAACAGATGTTCCATATAGACTCCTCTTGTTAATGGCCTGTCGCGGTGCCTTCGGTGGGGAGGGAGCAGACAGCTCGGCGCTCCCCTGAATATAGGAGACCATGTTAACGTTGTCCATAACTGCGCATTAACAACCCGCATTAGAATGACTTGGGGGTCTTGTTGTACATGCCCGTGAATGACGATAGGACACATTAGCGGGAATGGCGACCGGGAGAGCGGTGCCTGCCGTCTCCAGAACCTTCCCCAGCCCGCCTCTCCGCCGCGGCTGCCACCTAATTGCCACGAAGGCTTTGTGGTTGACTTCAGCCCTCATCCTCTGCTCTGCCTCGCAGAATAAATCTGCCTGTCTGGAATGGATTAAAATTCAATAAGGTCTATAATTATTTTAACGCCCTCCACTGCCCAAACCAAGCCACAGTTGATTCCCACTGTCAACAAGAGATAAACTGTAATTATATGTTCTGGAGGAACCTCCAGACGACATTGACCTCAGATGACAAACAATCATTAAAGCCACAAAGAGAAGTTTCCCCGTACTTTTCCTTCATGGATTGAATATGTAACATCATAGATGTGTTCAATTGGGGGCTGACTTTCTAAAAACAAAAGACAATAATCTGTTGTTTAAGTACTCGGTAAAAAATAAAAATGTAAAATATGTGAGTAATAAGTATGTGGGGCATGTGTTCATAATATGAAACAAAGAACAATTTTTACTGTTTTTGAAGGTGACCTCAGAATTCTAGCAATAGAAAGTATGTTTATTTTCTAAGATAAAACATTAAACAACTTGTACAGCATGCACGATTCTCTGAAATTAGTGTTGCGAAAGAATGAAGGGGAATACAATAGCGAGTGAATGAAACAGATCTGAACTCCTGCAGCATCTGTCCAAGCTACATTTGTACACTTTTGTACTGTTTTATTATTATATTTTTCTCTTTGCATCTATGATCTTACAAATCATACGATGTGATGGATATGTACAGGACTCAAAATCACAGCTTTCAAGGAAAGCTTACTAATTCCTCTTGGGTAATCTCAGTAGGGTAAATGATACTCTCCACTTTAGCGTTTACTTTAGTGAAATGTCAGCCTGGCTGGTTTGCGTACTGGCCCTGATTGAAAAGCATCCGTCCTTGAGTGAACGGTTCTGTGTTGATAACAAGAGCAGCGCTGAATGTGGAATATTTAACAGCCTCCCCGCGCTGTCTGGGCTGTTTCTCCCAGGAAGTGGAGGAGGCGCTAGGCTAGGGCTCGCCGCGGAGGTGCCGACCACCCTGGTGCAGTGCCACCGTCGTCTCGACTCCCTCTCTGCTGCCTGCTTCTTGCCTCTCCCCCTTCCTTCCTGCAACCGCGAGGGGGGCTCCTGTCACTTCTGACTCTGTGCCACCTGTCACCCTCGCGTGTGCCCGTGCGCAGGAACACGCAGCCGGCTTGGGGGGGGGGGGAAACACACCCAGCATGGGCGTGACCGCATCGCACAGAACTTGCAAACAACCGGGGCACATAACTTGGAGAAAATGTTGCTTAATATGCACACAAAACCTTATTTTCCGAATTGTTCTTGATAACAGAAAAGTTGGGAAAACAATTAATTGCTTAAAAAAAAGGTAGATTAATTGGGATGCAGAAAGCAAACAACTAGCGATGGAGCTAAGAAAGCTAAAGGCACAAACTGCAATGCTGCCTGAGGAAGAGAGGTTGGTCTCAAAACGTGTTACCAGCCCAGTGCAGTTAGCTTTCTTTACTCCATGGTTTGTTATTAGCTTTTTTTGCATTTTAAGCCCAGTAAATCTACATTTTTTTTCTTTCCCAACTTTTCTTCCATTAGTTTGATTGCCTTTTTGGGAACTGTTGGTTGAATTGTTTTTAGAAATGAAAACTGATGGTGCCTGCAGAGGTTGAGCTAAAGCTGTCATTCAGAGGTTGAGCTAAAGCTGTCTTTCTCAGTGCAGATATCCCAGTCTGGAATAAAATCCTGAAATCACACATGCCTATGCTGACAGTGGTGATAAGTCCAGGGAGGGAGGATTTCAGTTGGCAGGGTTCTGCAACAGCGGCTCCTCTGATCGATCAAGTCTGCCGGAAGTACAGTCCGTCTGTGCAATCAAAGACTGTACAGCTCAGCTGGTGGACTGCCAGGTAGGAGAAGCACGTGCCCCAGAGCTAGAGCTGAAACCTGTGCAAGTGTGAGCTTCCCCAAAATGACAGAGGAGGGGCAGTGGGACCCCTTGCTGTTTTAAAAAATTAAACTGGGAATAACTGTAGGATGCTGACCAGTAGCAGACAGCTTACATTTATCTTAAAAAGTATTGGCCTTTTTATGTTCACAATCATGGCAGTTTTTAGCATGCTTTCAGGAGTTTCAATTAATTGAGGAGGGGGGGGGGGGGTATATGTATAAAAGTTCTGTCATTTCTAAAGTTCTAAAGTTACAAGTGCACATTCACCCACACATGAATTGTTTTGATCACAAATCTAAAATTGTGGAGTACTCGGCCAAGTCAAGGAAATATATATAAGATTATGAAGCTCAATACACACAAAAAACACAACTATAAACACAACTGCATACAACTAAAGACTATACCCAGGTTTCCACTTACATGGTGAAAGAAATGCAACAAAGGGAACAGTTGCACACATACACAGACACACGCACACATGCACACACACACGCAGGTGGACATACACTTGTACAAAAAGCCTTTACTAGAATAGAAAAGCAGCAGATCACCTGCACATGGCCATAGCCCCGTCTCCCATCCCTCCGCACATCGGCGAGCTCGTGGCTCCATACAGGAACAGAGCGTAGCAGCGCTGCTAATACACTAAATGATCCTTCAAAACAGTAATTACAAGAGTTTCATCACACTAATTTGACAGGGCTAATTAGTGCAGCCTGGATAACCACAGCCTCTGCATGCTCAAGATGAAGTTATCGCAGATTGCGTGTTTCTAAAACCTTAACTTAAAAATGCTCAGAAGTGACATGGAAAAATATTTGCAAAGTAAACTTGGGACCTTGAGCTTTTTCCCTGCAACATCACAATGTACTTTATTTGTATTTGTACGTCCCTTCAAAAATAGTCTGTTTCAGAGGGCTGACGATTACCTACCGTTTGCTGGATGCTTAAGTTTCACTTTGACAAAAGGCAATTGAAGGTGGTTATCAGGTATATACAGTATTCAGTCCAGAAATTATTTTATTTCTTTTCCACATCTTGTTTTTCACAACCCACACGCATGTTAATATTTTCCACAGAAATCTTCAGCGGTAATCAAACGGGTCATTCCTCCAGCGCGTAAAACACACGCCGCACAACGACGGCACAAATCAGACCCTTAATCTGAATCCGGACGGCGCGAACGTTGGGTTGAACCGCTAAACGTGTCCGTTGCGTTTAATGCGAGCGGGAGGGACAAAGATCGCTTAGCGGATGATTGACAGATCTCTGTTCTTTCTTCAGGAGGCGATCCCGTGAACTCCGTTAATAAAACATTAGTGCCGCGGTGAGCGCGGGCCGAGCTCGGGCGCGCGTAGCAACCGCCGACGCGCTGCCGCGATTCCCGCCCCGGGACCCCCTAGGTTCCCTTCGGACCTTCCGTGCGCATGACAGGGGGTCCGCACGGCCTCATTAAAATCAAGGAGATGGCATGTAAAACCAGAGGAGGAGGCACGTCGCTGCTCACTCTTTGGACTTGACAGGCCTCTGAGAAGCTGCTCTTTTGAGTGTTGCTACTTGAGGACGTAGGGAGCCAGTCAAAACAATGAACATTTAACAGACTTTTTCTTCTTGTTCTTTCTCCGCTAATGCGACTGTGCTACTTCAGTGTCAGCACATGCTGTTAATGGGTTTTTAATTCTTAAAAAATGTATAATGCCATGTTCACCTAGTTTATAATCTTAGCTATTCTGAATTCCTGGACAACATGCATGTAACGTGTGTTGAACTCATGTATGTTTTAAAGCTTGCATAGTGCTCTGTTAATTTTTTTCCTTTTGACATATGTCTTGGGCAAGTCTTTGGGTCGCACTAGAGAATATTTCTTTTTTTAATATTTTTGAAAAGAAGGTTGCATTGCAACGATGCTGATTAAAGGTATGATAGGGCTGGAAAACCATAATTTATTGAGCTATTTATTTTTCATGATATTTGAATAATTTACAGAACTGATTGTCTAACGGGTGGGAAGGGGGAACGCGAGATTAAGGCCATTTTCTGAGCCATTGCGTTCATTGGGCTGTCTGTCCCATCGTTGCATGCATTTCATCTTTCCCCCCGTATTTGCATTTGTCTTCAGCGTCCTTCCTTCCCAGCCTTGAACCGAAATGGCGGATCTTCATTAGGACAGCGCTGTTTTCGTTATGCAGGCATTTGCAATCTCATCAGGCTTGCACCCAGCTTCAGACAGGACAGGACCCCGAGGCGGTGGGCAGCTTCTTGAGACCTGAGAAGCGCTCTTGCGGGGTTATGAGCCATGACCACGGGGTTTGCTGTTTGGACACCTCACAGACTTTAATAGCAGGGTTGTCGTTGGGACTGCCATCACAGAGGAAAACAAGCCTGTGGAGCCCACTGGTCCTGACACAGGAGGCACGAATAGGAAATGAGATCACAATGCTGCCACTGAGCGCGTGCGAAGGTGTCATTAAAAATCTCTGTCAGGCAATTGGCGCGCGCGGCAAAGGCACAAACACAACCGCATGGCTAACAAGTGGGATGGTGACTGGTCCGCGGACCTCGGCGATTGTTTACTCCGTCTCTCCGAGAGGGCCCCTCACCGGTGATGGCTGCCCAGGAGAGGGCAATTACGCTCCACCAGGTGGCTTCAGCCCACATCTCAAACATGACTCAGGGGACAGCTGTACCGGCACAGGGGGTTAAAGGAACAAACAGCGGTGACAGGGGCGCAACGGTGCCTCCTCGCTCGTAGCCCGCGGAGCCGGCGTGCCCCAGGACGGCGGCGCTGCCAGCCAGCCGGGACGAGCTAATTAGGCGGCGGCGTGCAACTTAGGCGCTCACACCTCGCGCGCCGCGCCGTCCTTCCTGTCACTTGGCGAGGCTCCCGGCTGCCTGCAAGGCGAGGCGCAACAAGGAGCCCTGCCACAGCCGCGGTCCCCGCCGCGGCGGGCTCCTCGCAGATTACAGCGCCGTTGAGGGGCAGCCTTCTCACCCGGTAATGACACGGCCCGCCTTCAGATACCGCCGGCTTGTTTAGATTGTCTATTTGCACCTATTTGCAGAGGGCCTTTTTTAATGCCGTCATTAGCCCCAATGCCCCTCTGGCCTGGGCGGGAGAAAGCTCATTTGTGTGTTTGTGTGTGTGAGCGGCTACTGCCACCGCCGATGTCCCTCCCCCACACACACACACACACCCCCACCCCACCCAGTTTGGTCACAGAGAAAGACAAGGGGAGTCTTGGGACAAATAATGACAGTGATGGAGCAGTTGGCTATGACTACTGATACAATGTTTTTCTTTTTTTTTTTTTATTTAAGAGAGAATATGGCAAACTCCTCTGATGGAAAGTTTGTTGGAAAACTTGTCTGATTCGAACACAGGAGATTACAGGATGCTATTCACCTGTTGGTTGGTTGGTTGATTGGTTGAGACCAATCACACCCCTACATATTTTTGGGAGCTTCACTGAAAATAATATGACATGTTTCAATGGTAAGGAAACTATGAACGACATCCTAAAGTTAAAAATTAAAAGCAGTTATTGAGTGTGAAATTATTGAATATTCTAATCTAATATTTCCAATCATTCAATACACTTAATTGTATAAAAATAAACCATGAAGTATACTTTTTGTGTAGTATAGTAAAACTAAAAACATGCTGTGAATTAGGCATATTGCAGAATCCATCTTAAGCATGATACAAGTAGGATTAATCTGCACATATGTACAGGTGCTACTGAAGTCATTTATATAATACAAATCCATGCTTTACTTTAATATAAAATACAGTGTGATGCTTTATTTGGCAAGATATGGATTTTCTAAAAATACATCGCTAATGATGCTGTCTAATATAATGGTTGGGGAACTAGAGCTCCTAGGTTGTGAATTTGATTCTCAGGTGGGGCATTGTGGTTTAACCTAAATTGCTAATTAAACATCCAGCTGTATAAATTGATTATAAAGAAGGAGATTATCTTATCAGTATGAAAAATTCTGGCATGTTTTTTTTTTTGTTTTGAGACTACCAAAACCTCACAAATTGTGCCAAGAATTGAAAGGTTAAATCCGCTCAGAATGTTTTTGTAATGGGAATGTTATATAAACAGCCACTTCTCTGTTGGTACGTCATTATTTCTGAGCTCAATAGTAAAATAACAGAATTAACCGTGATGAAATAGGTATTTCCGGAACATATGTGCCATGTCAAAACAACAATTAAGACAGGCGATAAAGATTATTTTATAGTAAAACAAACAGAAAAACCTGAAGAAATGAGTAATATTTCACCCCCCAATCTGAACCAAGTGTAAGTATTGAAGTGCTAACTCTCACTTGCATTGATCCATCTGTTTTTCTCATTTTGTCACCGGTAGATTGATTTTATAATTGGGAAAAATGGTATTTGACTGTGGCCTCTAGACAATTTTCAGGGCAAAGCTGGGACGAATTCCAGATTAAATCTAACTAGCTGTCAAAGGTGTAATACCACTTCATATTTGCTTCCTGCAAAATAATTACAGTGAACATTTGTGACACAAAACAAGATTTATTTTTAATTTTATCTCTGGTGTGCACTTTTTCACAACGTACTTTGAGACCAAGTTGCAAAGCAACATTGAAATATTGTGCACATTAGCATTGATTGTGGAACACGGCTGCATGACAGGGCATTTTGGCAGTTTTACAGAATATCATGCATAATGCATGCCTACCATTTCAGCTTTGTACAAAAGCCAGATGTTCTTTTATCAGCTGATGCTTTCACTGTAAACATGTTTAATAAATGAAATGTTCAAAAAACCGTTTGCTGTTACCAACAAGAGATATTTGGAATAAACCAAAAAAAAAAAAAAAAAAAAAAAAAAAACCTTGTTGGTTTCCTAAACGGGTTTTAGCTCTGGAAGACTTGAGGTTCCAGCTCGCACGTGACTCAAGTTTTTTGAAGCTTGCTGGCACAGCCCCTATAAAACAATAGCATGATTCAGGAGCAGTAAGGGAATTATATGTTGTGGTTTGCAAATGTGTAGCAGGAGTTCCTGAGAATCACTCTTGGAGCAGTGACAGAGGGCTTTGGTGGAATGGCAGCCAGATTTCGGTCTCTATGGGCTGACGAACAGCTGTGGACATATGGGCAAGGGTAGTTTAGCCGTGGTGAAGATGTCTCTTCTGAATTCAACACTGGGATGTTTTTAAGCCCGGCTACCAAGGCAGCACCGTCTTTAATGACCTGATCACATTCTCACATTTATAGTATTTTCCACCATGCATAAGCACATACTTAAGCAAAACAAAATGTCTGCCACAAAGTCTGCTACGCGTGGTACTGGTGCCGCATTGAAGCACGGGGTACACCATGAAGATTGGCTCCTGGGCATCCTTCACAAGGACCTTGTGCGGAGCTCAGAACCTGATAAATAAATCAACTTAGATGCCTGCTGCGGTCTGAGGGATTATTCCCCTTCATGAAACCTCAGTTATGAAAAAAAAGAAACCTTGACTTCATCATGGCTCAGTCCCAACAGGCATGGAGGACCAAAGACACAGAATCTGTGATTCTCTCAAAATTAAATATATTCACTTATCTTAGAGGCCTCGCTCAAGATCCTCATCATTTTCTTTAACGCCCAAGATTAAAGTGAGAGGACTTTCCCATTGGCCTGCAATCGTCAGCTCTTTGAAAACTCATGCTTAATGATTTGAAGGCCTTTCAGAACTTACTTTGGGACAACAAATTCTGAAATACCCTTTTTCATGTGGAGATGAGTAGAAAGTGATTTCTGAGAAGTTCACGGAGCTTCAAATTATCAGAACTTTTGAGACGGCAGTGGTGATTAGGATTAATTTAACATGACTGTTTTAACTCGGATGGACCCGCTCCTTTTATCGGCTCCAAAACTTTTATTTGCACATTCATTTATTTATCACAGAAAAATGCAGGACTTCACATTCATTTTTCTTCAAGTTTTATTAATAGAGTTTCAAATTATGATAGCAGAGAGAATTCATTTGCATGGCCAAAAAAAAGTTTAATACACAGAAAATATGAAAAGGAATAAAAGAAATATACACAGATTCAAAATGTATTAATAAATCATGAACTATAATTTTTTTAAGGCTGCGTTGTATTGTTTCTCCTTCATATATTTTCAAATATGGCTCTTAATAATGTTTAGTTCAGGCACTCAAATGCACCTGTACAGATCTAAAGATCTGTTGTGACCCAAAGTACCAGAAAACAAAAAAATAAAGAATAAAAGGGACAGGAAAGAAAGAGGCAAGAGAATGTCCCTCTGTACTCCTCCGTAGGAAACTGATGGATATCCTTATGTTTATGTTTAAATGTTCACCTCGAAGCGTCTTTACATTTACTTGACTTTTGGAAATATTTCGTCCTATTTTATTTTCCTGCACTTATTTATTCTGTTTGTTCTCAATTGCTGTTAAGTTTGCTGCAGTTTGGCAAGTGTTACATAGCTGGAATCTGAAATGTCTCTTTAAGCACATTTTTTTCCTGACAAGGGATGCTATTCGAAGGTGACAGCATCGGCTTGAAACCCTTTCTTCCTTTGTGATTCAGATAAGCAAGTGTGCGCAACACTTCTGTGATTAATATTTTCCTTAGATATTTCTATCAAGATTTATATTAAGAGACAGTGTTTGCTGGAAAGGCTGCCAAAACACCAAGCCTACAAGACAGGTAATGGGATGAATGTAAACACATTTTACCTGTGCGAGGCTGTCCAAAAAAGAATGGGAGCCATTTAAAATATTTACACAGAACTGTTTTTCTTTTTCTTTTTTTCTTTCTTTCTTTTTTTTGCTTTTGCTCAGCTATTCCAGAGGCATCGCGGCGTACGTTTGGTACGCTTTTGAATGCGTGGGTATGATGCGTTCAGCAACATCCCTTGTATCAAAATGTTGTGTATTATTTCAAGCGCGCGGGAAATATGACAATAAAACATGAAAGCGAGTGCCACGGCACCGCGCCGGCAACGCCGCCGACTCGCGCCGCGCTGTCAGCGTTGTCAATACGGTCGCATTTCATTTCGCCGCCTCGCCGCCGCGGCAACAAACAGGCAGCCGAGATGTGATCGTTTGCATTCTGTCATTCGCAAAACATCTCCTAATTGTGCCTCGGCTGTACGAGAAATCCGAGTGTCTAAAGAGAGGAGGGAGCATCCCCCGCCCCCCCCCCCCCCGCCTCCCCCAACCAAACCGCCCCCCCCCCCCCCCCCCCCCCCCTCGCAGCCCTCTCACGTCCTCTCATGATTTTATATTTTCACTTGTGTCTGCAACAAAAGAGTCATTTACATTTCCCCGGAATAGGGGAGCTTTTTCTCTCCAACAAAAGCTTATTTAACCTGAGGTTAGATGGCGGCGCTGCGGCGGCTGGCTGGCCCTCTCCCAAGCCCATTATAAAAGAAGACGCCGTCTAATCTGGAGGAGCGGCTCTTCATCAATGTATTATTAACAAGCGCGTTACAGTGTAATGCAGGGAAATGGCCGTCCGCTGGGAATAGCCTTAATGGGGGACTGGAGCTCGGAGAACAGGACGGCGCGTGCAGAGAGGCAAGGGATGATCTGCATGTTTGTACCTCCAGCCAAAGGGGGGGTGGGGGGGGGGGGTGCAGAAATGTTGATCAGCCCCATCGTCTCTTACACAGGCAAGATGGAGTCGGCTTAGCGATCAGGTTAATCGCATAATTGATACTTTAATGGGAGCAGTGAGGACAAGCTGCACGCCCTCACCAGCAATGGGGCCTGACGTTTTTGTTTCGGTGCTACTTTTTTGATTTTGTCTACTCCCGCCCCCCCCCAACCCCCCCTCCACCCGCGTCGCTTTCCCGGGGTCACAGAGTTCATGACCTCTGCTGAGTCTTCCATGCAGTCTGGAAGCGAGACCTCTATGCTCGATCTCCCATGATTCTCTGGACTATCCTTTGGTTTTCCACCTGCTTATCCCCAAAATGATCCTTCCCAGCCTAGCAGACTTCCTACTTTCCAGTGCAGTCTCCCTTTGTTAATAAAATGGAAGGGAATATCCATCCCCTGTTTAGGCGGCTTCGCGTGTGAATAATACAGGCAGATGTTAAAAGCGACTCGTTTCGCTCTTGTTTGCTTTTGCCCTTTATTTTCGTAAGTCTCTCCAACTCGCTTCCCCTCTGGACTCTTTGTCCTCTACTGTACATTTGCTCCTTTTTCCACACTTCTAATTGACTTCCTGCCTGATCATGCATAGGTTCCTTGTTTCCACCTGCCCCCCCTCTTTGACATGGTAACACCAAATCCTCCTGTGCCCTCACTCCATTAACGAGGCACAATGCCGAACCTATGCTTCCCGCTATTATATCATGTGCTGTTAAAATCTCATTTTCAAGTCAATTTAACCTGCAGCACGTTAAGGGGGGAATATTTTTCATTTTATCCCCCCATTCCACCCTCCTATTAAAATAAAAAAGCCCCTTTTGCTTGTTGAAAGGACCCTCTCGCTATGGCTATTGGTGTGAGAGCGCTGCTGAACATCCTCAGAAAAAGGTTTAAAAATTCTTAGTTTTAAACTGACCTTTCCCTCCACAAAGGGAATTTGGAAAACAATGAAATGGCAATGAAGTGTTTTGGATGCATCTTGCCAGTTGCGGTGTTTCAAAATATATTGGTTTTGACCTGGTACAGTGTCATTATACTGAATTCGAGTTTCATATTCCATGACTGCCATGATTCATGTTAAGGGAAATGAAAAATGATAGAGTCTGTACTATCCAGGACAATATTTTCCACACAAAACCGTTTTCTTTATGTTCCAGTTAAATTCTCTAAAGGTGTGTGTATTTAGGTTTCTTGGTTTTGATTTTACTTATTAACGAGAATTTTAAAATTCCTTAATTTATGCTTTTCAAGTAGGTATCCCAATTATATTTAATAATTCAATAACCGTTGTGCAATTAGTTCAAATGACCTAGATAACTGTGGTTGGAATTCAGTTTTTATTGAAGTTGTATTATTTATTTTTTTTACCTTCAGTTAAGGCACATTTCTTTACTCAAGAAAAATTTATGAGAATCTTAACATCATGGTTATGGATTTCTGTTATTCACAGCTGGCATGGGATAGTGGTTTTGTTTATTGGCTTTTTTCCCCCACAATGCAATAAGTGCAGCCTAATGTATACTTTGTTGCACAATATTGTGTCTTGCCACAAAAAGGATGTATTTTCAACTGAAGAATGTGTTGCAGGACCCTGGACCCAGGTTATGTGTCAGACACCGCAGTGCAGAGTGATGTACAGCCAGTGTGATGAACACTCTTCGATGCATGGTTGAGAACTTTAACAAACCGAGTACGCATCCGGGTACTTCATCCATGCTCTGCACTACCGTACCTCGGTTTGGATCCACACTCCAACATGGAGTGTGCTCGTAATGTGAACTTGAAGCATTGAAATATGTGGTTCGGAACACAGCCAACGATATGTTTTTTGCTACACCTTCTTATTTAGGTTTTTACTGGTGTTTTTATGGTTGTTTGATAAATCCTTTAAAATAACATAATTTGATTTCATTACGCAGCTGACAGGATCTTTTATTTTCAAGGTCTACATTTGTGGCATATCAAGATGCTACAGTGAAATATTTGTCTCTTCGTGTTTCATTTGGCCATCACAATGACCAGTATGCACATTTGGCCCATATTGTGCAGTCCTACTACAAGGCCTGTTCCACATTCACGCTTTGGCCCATATTTTCATCTCTCATGGAAAATATACAGGAAAATAACCCTCAATCAATATTTTCCTTTCGAAGGCTTACTTGATAACGTGGACCATGATAACTTTCTTCTCCAGTGGTACAATGTATATCTTCTTGTTAGTCGTGTTCCTGCTTACCAGTAATAGATGCCAATGCCATGCTGGGCCTCTTCTTTCCCTGCATCTAGAGACACAAGGAAGAGTTATCCGGTCAGACCTAAAGTGAACTGACCACAAGCTCTGCATCTGGTTGTCCTCCTGTAGCCGGAGTTGAACAGAATGAATTCTCTTCATAATGGATCTTGTATGTGGCTATGAGTTCCTTGGAGGACATACATGGATCCTCTCCTTCGCAAAACAAATCACAATGGGTACAGAATGCAGCATAGTAAAGTATTTTAGCCATCTTGGGTTCTGGTTCTCCTAACAATGGGGTAAAGAGTTCAAGTTTTATTGAACTGTTCAAGCCAAAATAAATGCACACCTGGACAAACAGGTTAGCTCATCTCCAATCAGAATGATGGCTTTAACAATTTTGAGCTGGGGTCACACACCAGCAGATACCATGGTCATTGGACTGGAATTCTACCTCTCGCAGTGACTCCATTCCTGGTAACTATACAATGCACCAACATGATTAAAGATAAATGCTTCAGGTGAGGAGCAGACTGAATCCTGAGGCTGAACTACATTCTCAGTTCGGAAGGACCACTGTTCCATTGTGTTTTTGGCAATGCTGCGCACCTCCTGCTTTTTGTACATAAATAATAAACAAAATGATTGACAGTGAATATAGATGTCAGCAATTCAGTCATCCAATATACTACACACTGTACTGACATGTAGCATAATCATAAACATACATTTAGGCATAATTTTACATTCTACAGAATTAGAATAAGTTCCTTGGACTCATACACCCCAATGCAAATGAGAACATCATTCTGTCTTGACCGAGATTCCCATTGGCAGTACCTTCTCCCATGGTTGCATTTGCCTTCTTTGGCTTGTGACTTGACAGAACAGACCTTACACAATTCTTTATGACTTCATGGATGACTCATTCATGATATGTAAATATAAGGAATAGAAAGATCAACCTATCCATGCATTATATATGAATGTGTGTCCTTATTATATATGGATGAGACGTGCATGGGCTACAGATGTTTTCTTATATCTATGGCTCCAAACCTCCTACACCCCATGCTCAGATAATGCAGAATGTATCTAAAAAAAAGTTGTTGTCACTTTTTTTGCAGGAGTTTGGGGAAGTTATAATGTGGAGGTTGCTGTGACGAGCGACGTAGGAGATAACAAGCATCTGTACTGGTTGGAGGTTGATCTGTGGGAGGTCAATGTCAAAGGCTTCTCGATGAAAAGTGGGCTGACGTACACGACAACAGATAAAAACCTGATAGCGCTCCGCTATTTCTGTGGAGTAGGATGGTGGGCTGGAAGTTTAACAAAAGAATCTTCTGGAAGTTCATTCATTAAAAAAATACAGTGAGCAGCCACTCGAAAGGATATCAATCCTAGAATAACTAAGATGTTCTGATGAAAACTGAAAGATACTTATTCCTATTAATTTTTTCTTTTCAGCGTTATAAGCAAGGTAATAAAAATCCATGTGACAAGCATGTTGAACTGTATGGATATACCAAGAATTAAGAAAAATACTTTCCCTGGCTTATGGCACTGATGGTACTGATATTACTGCCATGGTGGAATTCTTGAAGCTTGTTTCATGTTATACAGGGCACTTCATTAATTTCAGCAAATTCAGTCTGTTCCTTATCAACTGCATTCTATATTTGCTATTAAAATGTATTATTTATTATGTATTAAGTATTTTGCATTTGAATTGTCTTTTTAATTTTTTTGTGTGTTGATGAAAATGATTTTCCAGACAGCTATTTAGTCAGCTAGCTCACTGTATGATGTTAAAAACAGTTTTGCCTGTTTAAATCTTTTTTAAAGGGGAATTGCACTACTTTATAACACTTCTGCTTCTCATGACTGATATTGTCCTTCTAATTAATGTGTCACCCTTCATTTTTCGATTAGTTATTTCATTATGTTTATATTTTACGATGTATTGTTGTTTTCCTTTACAAATGCAGGAAGTAGACCCAGGCAGTTTAGCGTCGAACTCGAGGATGCATATCATTGCGCGACTTCTGTTAGTGTTGTTACAAGTAATGTTGTATGACTACTAGCTAGCGAAACCGAAAATGTCTGAGGACGAAGGAGATTTTGTTTTTGATCATGGGATTGCTATCGATTTGAGCCGGAATACACATAAGAAGAACTGGCTAATTATCAGGCTGATCATGCGAGAGCGGGCCGAGATTAAGGAACCACAAGCTATTCCCAGGACAAACGGCAACTAGTGGTAGACATCCTGTATGTATCACAGACAGACGCGATAGCGTTAGCCTTCCCGCATAGTACCTACCTCGAGCGGTTCGACGAACGATGGAAAAACGGTAGGTACAGCTCCAGGCTTCAGACGGTCACCTTGGTAGTCGGTGCCTTCAGAGTGGTCGCTGCATATCCTAGTCCTCGTTTGCGAACTTCTTCGGTTATGTTGGGGTGTCTGATTACATCTAGCCATGTCTGGCACAAAGTTGCATCGCTTGGAAAACTATGAAAATGTGCTTTCAAGTCAAGTTTAACGGGGGCATTATAACAACTGGGTACAATGCACCTCATTATTACACCGATATCGCATCAAACAAAAACTAGCAGACGTTAATTTGTTCAATTTCAACTCTTAAATTGACGGAATGTTTTGCTTCGCTTCTTCTCGGTTAGCCGCGAAACGAAATCGAAGAAGAAGAAAAAACCGGAAACCGTACTACTATGTGGACTTGCGCTAAAAAAAAAAAAAAAAAAAAAGTCTTTGTTTCTGACGTTAGACATTTAAAATGAAATAACCAATCGAAAACCAAGGGCGACACATTCATTAGAAGGATAATATCAGTCATGAGAAGCAGAAGTGTTATAAAGTGCAGTTCCCCTATGTGTATGTATGTACTTATGTATAATGTACCACAAACACACAGACCACTTTACATATTATTATCGCTTAATATTAACTTTGCCAGTATGAAATTTATATAAGAATGGTTCCAAAATGCTCCTCTGTGTCTCCATAGAGGAACCCTATCTAGGTCAAGGGTTTTTTTTGTCAGGACAAACGGTTTCATCTCAGACCTTTCAGTTTTCACTTTTTGAGAATGGCTGGATGCATACAGCCAGTTGCCAAGGTTCTATATTTTACATCTATCCATTAAATAAGTATGTGCTTAAGTCATCAATTGAGAGGACACATATTGCACACCCTAATTGTTTAACTAAAACACATTTTATTATATATAAGTAGCCAAGACCTCTTAAATAATAACAAATAACTTACCTTAGTCAATAGTTTTCTGGCATCACATTGAGAATCATTCATCTTCATTTCTTCTTAGGTTTTGGAACAAGAGGACACACCTTCACTCTTGAATGTAGAACCTTCTGGAGGTTCGGGTGAAATACTGAATGCTCAAAGAAATAGGATCACAAAGCATAATGCTTCTTCGTTGAGGGAGAGTTTACTGCTCCCGTACTGACTGCAAAAAGTAGCAGGGTAATCTGGGGCAACACATCGTATCACGTTACTGACACACTTCAGCATGCACATATATGGTTATGTTTACTCACCTGTATGTTCTAGCGCAGGTCTACACGCCTCTCTTCGACGTGCTTCTTCTGTGGTAGAGCGCTGTGCGTAGGTAGCGGAGCTCTCCCTGGTCCAATTTCCCAGGGACAGTAATCTGCGCCACCGGTTCCTCCAGAGTTCTGTGGGCCCCTGGGAGCCTGGAGACTGAGCTCTCTGCAGATGGGCGCACACACGGGCTCAATATGCCGTGGTCAGCTGTGCCATTTCGCCCACCTGGGACCCGAGTCTGCAACTGCAGCCATTCAGAATAACAGTACAAGACTCAAAATCCCACCCTCTGTTCAGCCCGGGAGAAGGCAGCTCCCTCGAATGAAACTTCCTTTTAATTAGTTGGCCTCAAAGTAATGTCGGAACAGCAGGGTGGGAGGAAGGATGGAGAGACTTGAGTGACAAGGTCTCACTCTTGTCCTTTTGTTGAATTAGAGGAGATCGCCATAGATTGCCTGATATATTGAAACACCCCTTCGCATATTTGCGGCTATATTAAAAAGGGATCAACTTTAACCGGCGACGCACAACAAACAGGGAGAAAAACATTGCAGTTTAATATCACAAATTACTCTCAGGGACTGACCCCTGTGCACACAGCCTGATTAGAGCTACTTAATTAGGAGCTTCCCAACTCCGCGTCTCCCCCTGTCTCTCTCCCTGCATGTACAGCCAGGAGTTTAGTCGCAGATTCAATATTTACTCGGTGCCCATGTGTTAGTATGAGGGTCTTTTTGGAGCATTATGAAGACACCCAGGGAAGAAAAAATTAATATTCAATTGAAAAAAAAAAAAAAACTTAATACCTACTCCTTGCATGCAGGTGCAAACCAATTATCGAGCTGGCATTTAAGAGTTTAATTAATATTTTGTCACAAATGAAATGGACTGTCGTGTTTTGGATGTGTTCAAAGGCATGAGTAATCAAATGTCGAGTGGCATGTTGCAGCTGGGCTGGGGAAGGGTTGATGATTGGGGGTGGTCCCACCTTCCACCTTAGTGTCTGGCTAGTGGATCACTGTTCAAAACCAGTACACAGTGGAAGTAGTGCCGTAGCTTCCTCTGGTTGTGGATTAAGTTTCTTTCTCCAATTTTCAAAAACTTTAATAGTTTAATATGGCCTTCACTTTTAGATGGTGAAAGTCAGCCTGTACTCTGCTGACTATAAATACCTCTGTTGAATTATAGGTTGGTATTTGACAGGGATTAAAGGAAATAGAAATTCTAGAAGCTTCTTGAATGAGCAGGTCTAAACATGGTGACATGACTGATAAATTGTTGTTATTATGTCTTCCCTAATGTTAATACCTCCTGTCAGTCTTCTCTTAAATAGATGCCAACTAAAGGCAAACTAATTAAAACCAGCTGTCCAAGCAATATAATGTCATGTTTTATTCAATTCATTTATATCTATTATACTTGTAAATAATGATGCGGTGCAATGTTTCATAATGCGTCTATAACATGTAAGGCCTTCATTAGTCTATTGCAATGAACATATCCAGAGGAACACAACATGCATGAGAACCCAATTCAGTGCCTCACATAGTCAAAAAACTGACCTGTGAAACCAGCACCACCTCCAGCCTGCTGGCCAATCAACCAATGTTCTGCCAGACCGGTATTCTTTCAAATCAGTATCCCACCGAACCAGTGCCAGTAGACTCCAGTCAACTCCACCTCACATGTTCATGCCACATAATACGATCAGTGCATAGAGCAGACTATCCAAGCTCTTTACCAAGCACTGCATCAGCATCTGACCTGATGGAGTAGGACCAGAGGCTTCTGCAACTAGCGCACTAGAGATCAGGGGCCTGGCGTCAACGGTTGAGCGAGTGTGGGATGGGGGCGGGGGTTGGGGGGGAGGTTACTGCCCGGGGAGTGAAGGGGGTGTGGGGGGGGTGGGGGGGGTTTGGCCCTCAGAGAATCCCTGAGGCCATAGTGTGGAAACCTTTCCTTAAACTATGACACTCTCCACACAGTTTCACAGAGTTTCCCCCAAACTGCCCCGGAGCAGGACTGAATTGTATGATTGTATGATGTATTTCTGATGATGTAGTTCTGCTCGTGGAGAGTGGTGTCAGAGCACCATTCCCAGCCGCACTTCTCGTGTGATTCTCTCCCCCTCTCTCCCGTGCCACGATGGCCTCTGCCTCCCCTGGCTTTGATTTTAAGGGAAGCTGGCTGATTCGGACTGCGGTGCTCCAGGAGGCGTTGGGTGACAGGAGGCACAAATGTATTGCCCAGGGTTTGTAGCAGCGTTAGCACAAACTATTACCATCCAACAGTTGAGGCCACAGGGGTGTGGGGAGCAAGGGTTGGTAAATGTCTTCCTTGGTCCTTGAGCTGGAGCAGTACAGAAATAAAACTGGGCCCCCCCCCCCCCCCTTGTTCATGGTAATGCAATTGTCATTTATCTCTGTTTCCAAAGCAAGCCTTCAAACCAGTTGTGCGTCTCTAGGCATTGAGGATATGTGGGTAAAAACTACCTTCGCTAGAAAATAAGGCTTTTCTTATTGCCGTCATGTTCTGCTTGAAGGCTCCAAATCTCTTTTATGGGATCCTCCATTCCTCTACTTCCTGCTGTCCATTCACCAAACAATCCACAACAAGGTTCACATACTGTCCAAAAAGAAAATACACCTTTAACAGAATTGCTCAGATTCCAAGTGGTAAAATGATATTAAATCTGCATTTTACTTATTCATAGCTCCTGCAGCACTATTGTATACTTGCATACAAACCTTTTAAAACCAAGAATAACCTAAACAATAGCTCAAGGCTTGGCGCAGATGACCATGGTTAAAATGCAACGGGGATTTTGGGCCTTTCGTTGGAGCTACCGCTGCGTTTATCCTCAAAAATTTGCACCGGGCCGGCATGGGTCCTGCATTACATTTATTTGAAGTTGTCCGGTGTGAGAAGCACAGAGCGGGAATTGTGTGAGGGAGAGAGAGAGGGATTTGTCGGCCTTTCCCTACCTTATGATGATATACACCTTCGGCAGACACTACCTCCAGAGGGCCCCTGATGAAGATGCTTTTTATGCTAGCAAAGAGCTTAGCCTCCTGCAGCAATGACCCCGGTGATACTATCTCCAGTAATTAACTCATTTATAAGAAACGCAAGTTTGCAAATCTGCCTCCCCGATAAAACATAAATAAGGGCTTCTTAGGTATCCACTCAGCTGGAACTAAACTGTATTTGCTTAATCTACAGTTTTAAAATGCATTACCAAAAATAAATGTTGGTGGACGTAAGAGTCTGATTATGTGTCCCGGGCAAATTGGCGGTAATGAGTCAAGAGACTTTGCTCGTTCACATACATTAAAACAGCAATCATTATGAAATTAAGGCCCAGATTAATCCTGTTAATGACACCGCGGCGCTCGTGGGAATAGGCTAGCCCAGATGTCAGGCGCGCGGTGATGAAGCGCCGGGCGTTTGATAGGGCCGACTCCTGAAGAGGCCTCCTCCAACAGGAGCGCACGCCGCTCCCGCTCAGCCCGGGCACTTGAAATGCAAATGAGGGAGCGCGGCGGACTGGTAATGAGAGCAGATTCCCGCGATAAGGATTGGGGGGGGGGGGGTGGGGGTGGGGGTGGGGGGGGGGGTGGGGGGGAGGGATGAATAAATTAAAAGGAGATCTGAACTGGAGATAAGAACCGGCAGCAGGAACCCTGATGTCCCCAATTAGAGAGGATGTCACCCCCTGTCTCCTCCGCTGTAATAAAGCTCTCACTCGGTATTCCGAATCACACGACTCCAACACTGTTAACATTTTAATGTCCTGGGCGTGCAAGGTAACATTAATTACTTGGCCGTTTGGATGACTCCAGAATCCCTTTAATGTCTGCTTCCTAATGGAAACCTGAGCTCGGGCTTAGGACCGTTACATTGAAAAATAATAAGTAATATTTACCGAACCAGCCGGCAGTCATGCCTACATTCAACTGGTTCAAATCTGCGTATTGATGGCGAAGACCTTCTGCCATAAAATAAATTATTATATGAATTTTTAAAAAGGAAGTGATCTAGGGATTTTTTTTTTTTCTTTTTAGTTTTGTCTCCCATTTATTCTTCTCAGAGAACCCATTGTTTCAAAGAGTGGACGCAACAATTTTCACATTGCATTAGAGATGGTCTAAATCTATGCAAATCTCTCCTTCGAATCTTAACATCCAAATCCAATAATTTAAGGCAATCTCCCAAAACTATTTCAGCTAACATTAAAATTTATGGTCACTTTGAGAATCTTAACTGCTTTGAGAAGCATGTCTGTATCTGCTAAATTTCTGTCTTACTTGGCTTATTTCCTTTCTCTCTCTCTCTCTCTCCCTCTCTCTCCCCCTCTGTCTCTCTCTCATTCACTTCCTCTCTCTCTTTCTCTCTCTCTCCCAAAAAAAAAGGTCTTGCTCTCCTATGATACTGCGGTGCTGTGGGGGAAAGGAAATTGCAGAGAAATGAGCATTCTTTAGTTTCAGTGACTTCAAATTGACAACTTTCATCTCTGGCATGCTGCAGTCAGTGTATTGTTTTTAAGGTGAAGTGAACCCAAATAGGAAAGGGTAAACCCATTTTTTTGTGGGAGATGTATGCTTTTGGTGGCAATATCCAGAGGCACAGGAGATAAAGGGGAGATTATATTTTCCCCGTGTTGTGGTGGCTGAGACGGCGGGGAAGGACAGAGAATAAGAGAGAATGTAATGGTTGTATTACTGCAATCGCTGATGCATTATTAATGTTAACTTGATCAAGGCAGGTGGACAGACCCAGGAGAGATATCCCCCGTCTAATGAACAGCCCTTTCCAAGGCAGAACAAGGCTGGCAGCTGTTTCACTGTAAGGTGTGAGCTTTTGTGCCTTTGTGTATAAGGTACCCTATTTAATTTACAAATAATTTACACCCACCGTAATTGACACTATTCATAGAGCATTACTGTGTCAGCTAGTGGTCACGTCTGCTTGCATTTTAAATCAACGCGTAAATACAATTTGCACTCAGCAATTAGTCCTTGATTTTAAAAAACACCAGCTTTTTCCAAATGGCTGTAGGAAATATGTTCATTGCCATTCCGTGGCTAGATGTAAATCCCTTTAGATAAACATTTTATTGTTGTTTTAAAATTTTGGTCATTGAATCTGCGCCCTTCCTGGTTATATAAATTACAATAAAGTGTTAAAGCGCTGCTTTGCCCATGCAAAATTGAATTAAAAAATGCTTAAATATGAAATAGTAAGATTTTAATCAAATTGACTAAAACATCATGGTTATCTCAAATTAAACTATTATTGAATTGATAATCATAAAAGAATAAGAAGAAATATTCAACACAATAAAAATATTGCAATGAAGTAATCATAAAAAATGTAATACTGTCTACATGTGCAGGCATGCGTACACAGACACAAAAACACACATCCACAAACACACACACTCACACACATACATCTCATGAATGGTTAGTCATAATATTTAATTGGACTGGGGTTAATACTTTCACTATATAACAAACAGTCACAGTCACATTATATTAAATGTTAAATATTTGTTTTCAAATGGTGACATAAAATATTCAAATATTAACAGCTATGTCTTAAACCATAGTATTATTATTATTATCATTATTATTATTATTTGTTGCAGAAATATTAGTCCCAGTCTGGGACTACAGTGAACAAACTGGAAAGATATGAGCATAAGTATACTGTATACTGCTTCACTGGTGGAATTCTTTAGTCCTCAACACTGGGCCTGCAAGTATTCTGGTGAAGTGTAAAGCCTTGTCAAATAGTGTCAAATACAGGGTTTCTATGGGCACCAGGGCATTTTCTAGGCTATTAAAGCTTTTTAGTGGTGGGGTTATGTATTTTGTATGGCACTATTGCTAAAAGGTTATCCCTAACACTCCGCAAGACCCAGAAACATGAGCCTCAAGTTTATTCCGTTCTGTTAAGAACAGTGCATTGGGAAACTTTGAGAATCTCAATAATAGATGAACAGACTGTACACTATTTATAAAGCATAAGAGGCAGTCACAGAAAATAAATAACACCCAGTACCTTCTGAAAGACCTTTTGCACTTTGTGAATATAGCACTGTGCTGAATATATGCGAAGCATTACGTTTTCTTACGCTGGTTTACATCATTTATCTTTGTTCTCCGGAATATGCGCATGCCACAGTTCTGTGCGATAAATACGAGGTCATTATGGATGCTTAATTATGGACTTAACTTGCAAGTCCACTCATGGTAATCCAACAAATGAACGCACTAAATACTGCTTTTGTCGTAAAACTGAGGCCTGTCTATTTTGTTTCTGTAGTGGCGCTGTCCAAGGTCTCAATGAGTGTTTTCTGGTTTTACTTAAGTCACACACTGCCCCCTAGTGTGCGGAAGCATGTCAGCAAGCATAAATCTGTTCCCCTCTCTGTATGCCTGGTGAGTTTGTCCTCTGGGAAATTCAGCAATAAAGAGAGAATCTGTGTAGCTTTACAAATGCACTGATCTAAAGAGTGACATTCTTTTAGTAATCAACAAAACAATTTAAAAAGCTTAGAAGCAGACATGGATGGGTTTTGACACTGATATTGCTGCTTGAGAGAAAGCATCAGTGTCTGTGAGTGTGTGTTCCTGTCTATAGAATGAAAATAGAAGCAGGTACCAACAGAATTTAAGCCTTTAGAACATTTTCATTTTTTTATTAATCAAAGTAAACAGAAATGTTTTGACAAAGGGTTTTATCAGTTTTTGGCTTGTGTAATAACAATTAAATAGAAGATGAAGGATTTTTTTTAAATTCTTCATCTTCACTGGATAAATTAACTATCTATATTATGTACATAAAAAAGGCCATATGTGGTTGGTGAGATAAATATTTAAAAAACATGACATTCTCCCTTGTGAATATGATTCATACTTATCCAGTTCCTAACATTTTTTTATTTTATTTTAAATATTAAAATATTTATTTTTGTACAGGTGTGTGTATTTGTGACTGCGCACACGTCTGTGTGCGTGTGTGTGTGCGTGTCTGTACCCCTCCTTGTCTGTGTGCGCATGCATGCATTTATTTTATCCAGAAGCCTCAGTATGCAGATCATGGAGGTGGTTCCACTGACCCCAAAGGTAAAATGGTCTCCCAGCAAATTAGGGGTGCCTCGTCCCACTCCCAGGATCCCCTCCTATTTGACTAAGGATGGCAGTGGGCGCGCCATCAGTCCAGGTAAAGGGGGAAGCGCAGACCCTGGCTTTAATAAGAGGCTTCGGCATTGTTTACTGCCAGGGATCTCCATGTTGATTAGGAGCTGGCAGGAATAATGCATGAGGGGGGAGAACCGTCTCTGCACTCACCTTGCCTGGAAGAGTCCAGCACATACATACTGATTTACACATGTTGAGCTCTTCAGACAGTTATGACTGGGGTTAATGTAATACTTACGGCTAACGCGCCGCGCGGGGGTGGGGGGTGGGTGGTTGGGGGAAGCGCGGGAGGATTTGGGGGTGCCCGCCGCTTCCCGAACGCCGCCGCTAACCGCCGGAGCGCGGGGCGGATTAGCAGCGCGTCAGGTTGGAGGAGACGTTAAAGAGGCGGGTTTTCGGCGCCGAGCGTACCGCGGCGTGGTGTGGCGTGCAGCGGGATCGCCGCATCAATCTCCCGACGGGTAAACCGCACGGGGGACTGGGGGTGGGGGTGGAGGGGGGTGGGGGGGTGGGGGGGGATGGGGTGGTGCTGTGGTCATGGTCGCCGGGGAATGCAGGCGCCCAACAATGGAGGAATGCTCACCCTGTAATGGGGGGGGGGGGGAATGCTGGTAAAGTGGGTGCACCAGCCAAGAGAATCGCGCAAAGAGACAGGACAGGATATGGTGGTGACAGCGAGCTCAGAAGTGACAGGGCGATGACATGTTTCCAAAAGGTACAATTCATCAGCTCCAGGTGAGCTGTGGTGAAGAGGCACTGTCGTCCATCGAACCCTCAGTGCTGCAGACACCACTTTGGAGCCAGGTGTGTGGGTAGAGTTCGTCAAAGAGGTCAGAAAAAAAGGACCGGAACCATTATTCCAATTTACTGCAGAATAATTCTAAGAAGTTGATGAAGGAGAAGGAGATGTTTTGTACAATATGAGAGGTTGTGTTTCTTGTTGTTTTTTATGAGTGTTGTTTTGCTAAAATACAGGAAAAACAAAGATCTGTTTCAGGACATGCGATGATAGTTCAGTTATCTTTCCAGGCATCTTGTACTGCCAAAACAAATGAGATTTTCCAGATAATCCCAGTTGTTATCCCCTTATTCAAAATAGAATTATCACAATATACATGGCCATGTGTTGTGTTTAGAGGAGCCTAAGGCAGCACTCTTTAGTCACAGATATGTGCTTGTGTTATGTAGATACATCGCACTTGCATGTTTAGCTTCCTTTGTGTGATGCCTGACACTAATCTTAAAGATCTGCAAGGAAACTCTTTGCCTTCATTTTTATTTCCAGCCCAAGCAAGCTTTTAAAATGCATGAGGCCCTGAATAAAACAGACCGAGATCTCCTGTTCGGCTTAGTGTATTATTTAAGTTCCTTCCGCTGCTTGTGAATTTACAAGGTCGATGCAGACCAATACGAAACAACCCCTCACCTAATACCCCCCCCCCAGCCCCCCCCTTTTCCTTCACGGTCTGGTTTTAATAACACCATAACCCACAAAATGTCCAGGTCTCCCGCCAGCGTGAAACAACGATCCCATCAGACGCAAAATTTCTGCGACAACAGACAAATGAGTAACTTTAGTGATATAAAAGAAAGGGGGGGGGGGTAGAGGTGGTGGGGGGGGGGGGGGGGGGTCGGCCGCCGCCTGCGCGCGGGACGCCACGCTGCTAACCCGCGGTTCGCCGAGAGACGGCCGCCGGTGGGGGAGCGCATCCTCAGCGGCGCGGCGGAGGGGAACGGCCCACCGTAACAAAGCCGCCGCCACCAGCCCGGTCTCGGGGAAACATCGTACCTGAATTTTTCATGACTCCTCCGAGCGCACCGCGACTACAAAACCCGACTGGCGCGGCTGGAAGAATGTGCGCGGTGAAGGTCAGAGCCTAGGGTGGAGAAGCAGATGCAAGTCTCGCCTGGGGGACACTAAAACAATAAGTTGTTAGCGATGTCTATGAAAATACCAAAAAATGGTAGATTTTTCCCCCTCTTTTTTTGAGAAGGGGGGGGGGGGGTTATGTCTTTCTCTCTGAGTGTGCTTTTGCATGTTTATCCACTTAATGGTGCCCGTGATTTAAGAGCCAAGCGCACTGAGTGGAGACGGCGTGTTTTAGAACGGTTAGTAGACGTGAATACGAACGGCTAGATCTTTCTCTGGGCCCTCCGGAGCAGTTCAGCAAGCGAGTGAATCATTTGTAAAATGTCTTTCTGTTTTATTTGCCGGTAGAACAAGCGAGCCCCATTGATGCGCTCGCTTTTCTTTTCGCTCGAAAAAAGCCCTCGGTTTGGCGGCCATTGTTCTGCGCCGGCGTAATTGTCGTTTTACGACAGAAAAAAAAAGGGTGGCAGAGAGAAGCGAAGCTCCTAAGGCCCGAAGGGAAGCGTTTAGCGCCCCCCTGACTTTGTGTACGCAAACAGCTACGCTTTCATGACACGGGAGACGCCAAGCAGGCAACCGCAAAACACGAGGGCTGCCTTTCACGAGACGGCACGCGGAAACCGTCTCAGAGATTCCACCCTTTCGCTCGTTCAGTTCCCTCCCTAATCGATATCAAGCGCAAAAAAAAAAAAACAACAACTCTGAGGTAGGCAAAATTTAAAAAAAGCGAAACAAAACAAATACGCGAGCCGTGCGGGGGGAGAGAATTACAGCAGCGTGGCGTCTTGGCTCCTCACCTGTCGTTATCTACTTTAGCTCTTAATGAGAGCTGTTCTATTCTCGGTCACATCTGATTTGTTTTATACAAGTCCCTTTGAACAGCTGGGAGTTATTGAATCTGCTTTGATCATGGAATCTTTCTGAATTTTGAATCAGAAATGAGCCTCTCTCTTTCTCCCATTCTGCCTCTCTCTCGCTCTCTTTCATTCTCTCTTCGTCTCTCTCTCCCGTTCCCTCTCTCTCTCTCTTTCCTCTTTCCCCCTTTTCCTTGGTCCTCTCCTCTCGTCCTGCGACTGTTTTTTTTTGTTTGTTTGTTTGTTCGATTCTCGTCGACCAGCGGCGGCATTTTTCTGCGGAGAGGGCCGGTGGAAGAAACCGAGAACAGAGAGAGAGAGAGAGAGAGCAGGAGAGAAAGAGAGAAAGAGAGGGACGGAGAGAAAGGGGCTCGGGACCCCGGCGAAGGGGCGCGTACGCAGTGTAAATTTTCTTCATTAATGTTTATAAATTTAACAAAGGGAGAAAACATCGCCACAAGACGGCGGGCGCCTTTTGAAGGCAGCGTTTCTAATGATGACCCTTGGCACGCCGGGGCACCTGGGACTTCCTCCGAGAAGGAGCTGATGAAAATTAGCCTATTCTCATTTCAAACAGAATTTCGCCCAGCGCCTGATCAGAGCGCCAGCTCCCCGTCCGGGGAGAGAACGCGCGCTACCAGAACCAGCCAGCCGCCCGGCTCTCCCCTGGTAATTGTCGCAGGAACACACAGTGACATGACTGTAGGATGTGAGGGGTCTGGATGTACTCCGGCTGTTATTCCCTGTTTAAAGATTTAAACCATCAGGGTATGATAGGTCCCTTTGATGTTTGCTAAGCACAGAGCTCGGGTACAGGAGGAAAAGGGAAGGGGGGGGGGGAGGTGGGGTGGGTTGGGGTGGGTTGGGGTGGGGGGAAGGGCGTTACCAGGAGGCAATCATCTTTTTTGGAGCCACAACTGAGAGGGGGAGAGGTGGGAGAACCTCTGTCTCGGTGCAGTCACTCCACAAAGGGAAGATAAAAGCAGGAGGTTGAAGCCGGAGCCAATTCTGACTGTGAGGCAGAGATTACTCACAGCGAGCCGAGAAGTTGTGGCGCTGCTCTCCCACTCCAGCAACTTCTGTCTTTTTATTCTGCCTTTACTTGTGTTTTCCTGGGGTAGGATGGAGCAGGGTGTTCTGCTCTGCCCTCTCTTGTTTTGCAGGTTATTTGGGGGGGTAATGAAAGCTATGAATCCGTATTTGTCTTGTTCTCATGCACCTGTCTTGCGTGGTTGCCATTTTTTATGACGGGCAGAAATGGCGCTGTTCCAGCTTTACCTGGAAATACCTTGCTCCCCCCCTAAAAAAAAAAAAAAGGCATTATGACTGCTCCTACCACTTTTCTTCCACTGGAGCTGTGGTGCACTGAGGATACATCGCTGTCAACTGCAGCTTATCCACGCTTCATATTAGCTTTTCAGACCATCACCGCGCAGCTCTCGCTGTGGAGTGAAGGCTTGCGTGTGGTTCTCTTCCCTCTCTTTGATGCGGTCTTGGATTCTTTGTAAAAAAATTAAAGATGAAACGGATCTTCTGTTCCAGACACTTTCGCTCACTGGGGTTCCTCCACTGTTCTCTGGATTTCACAGGTAATATAGCGAGAGCAGTCCAATCATTCTGGGCTTGAAGGCAAGCCTGGCTGCAGTAATTGCATAAAACGGTCATTAACTTCCAAGTGATTGACAGATAGGAACCGATCATCAGCATATGCTGTAGAGGCCAAAGGATGGGTTGAAATCCGGCTGATCACATGGTTTGGTGACTCAGCTCATTAAAAGTGGTCCATGATGCCTCACTCGTCATTCCGACATTCCCTGTTTTTTTGTCAATGCACTACATTTGAACCACAGGCTCCAGTCCACAGAAAAACAACTGAGCAACACTGTACCCATACGTCTCTGCATTAGTCCCAGGGTGTTTAAAATCTCCAGTGCGACCTGTGCGATGTATTCTTCTGCCGCAGACAGATGGAAGTGTGTGTCTGCAAAGGGAATACTAAGATCTGAAAGCATTTTAGCAACAATTAAAATCTTTGATGTTTTAATCTGTTCACATCAAAAGCAACAATCCCTCTGTTTGATTTTCTTTTGATGACATCTAGTGTAAAAACCAATCCTGCCTATTGTCAGCAAACACAGCACTCTCGGTAAGGAGACGTCAAGAGTAGTATGGTAGTAATTCACATCGTACAGCAAATACGGCACGTACAGCAACAGATTTGGCTCGTACGGCAAATCTGTTGTTCTACTACCCTTGTGGAAACAAACAAACTAAAAAACTGAAAGTAATGATAAATATATCATCCTTTTCCCTATATTGCTTAATTTGTTTACTCATCTTATAATTTAATTATGAAATATTAAATGAACAAGCCCTCTCATCTAATTGGGCCTGAAGACACCATACATAATAATAATACAATAATACAATATCATACATAGTAATAATAGTTGTTGCTAATACAAATTTGTACTAATGTACATTTGGTTAACTGACAACTACAGATGATTAAGGATATATTATGGATGCTTATCATGACTCCACCCCGAATCTTATTTGATGTCTGAGTACATGGTAATATTCATGTGGAAAACACCAAAGCTCGTGTTTTTATTTTTCCCCTCTCACATCCTGTTGTGGTTTCTTAATCTGTAGGCTAACCATTCAAACTGTCCATGGAGTGGTAGGAACCTCTAGACAGAACTGAAGACACAAACTCAATCTATTAAAACCAGCATGAGAAGGACAGCACAGCTGTTTATTTGGCCAGATCCTTTAGTCAAATATTAGTCTTCAGGGAGCTACCCAATAATATTTAATTCACAAAACACTACTGTGGACAAAAGTCTATCAAATGCCTAATGAGTGCTTTTTGACCCATATTCCTCTCATTTTTGTGCATGTTCATTAGGAAGTTAATCGCGGGAGGGACTTATACCTAGTTCTGGGATCAGTGGAGCCAGGGAGGTTTTTTGACATTTTGACAGCACTCCACAGGGAACGCACAGCTCCAAGAGAACATTTTCTGCAGAAATTCTGCCTGTCGACCCATGCGCTGCTTTCCAAAGGGAACAGATCTAATTTGCAGACATGGCCCATTAATTGTACATCACCATTCACTTAAAACCAGCACAGCTTGTGCATGCATACAGCCTTTACATAAATCTGAATTCAGCAGGTTAAAAAACTGCTTTTGTTGTATCTATATTTATTAGGATTAGCTACAGAATTTGGTAACTGAAGTGTTTGGCTTAATTACAACATAGATAATGATTTTACAGCATTATTTTTACATAGTGTATGTGGCTAATGTCAATCTTTTGTTGGAAAGCCACAGCATGATATGTTAACACAAGGATCCCCTCCACTTTGCCTCTTGTCTTTTTATGTTTTGCATAAATTGCATGTTCACATTTGACATTGAGTGGTACAAAGTCGTGCACTCCCCACAGGTGAACATTCCTCTTTTTCCTCCAGAATGAAGACTCCTTGGAAAAAATCTAAATGATCGATAAGTCTCATCATACCCAGCGGTCACACAAGCCGAAGCTAAATTCACACGGCGTTTGGGGCAAAAAGCTGTCTGGAACTCGACTGGAGATCTGTTTATCAGTCTTGGTTCATTTGTGTCGCGCAGAGCAAAGCACAAAATGAGGAAGTGATTGAATGCAAAGTGTTGCCATCTCCTAGACGTGCGTGCTCCTGACCCTAAAGGCGAGGACCAGGGCGACCCCGGCGTAGATCGGAGGGTGTCATAGCAAAAAAAAAACTCCCGTCAGACAGAGTAATTCTACCGTGGGCTCCTCTCCCCGTTCCGTTTCTGGGTTAGGGTATCAGAACGGAAGCACTTTTAAACCCCCTCTGACCCGGCGCCGTGCGAGAGCTGAGCTGCAGGATTTGATCTTGATGGCCGCGTGACGGCGGGATAAAAGACGCGGTGGGTCACGCGCTCCGCCCCGATCAATAGGAGGCGCCGGCGAGCGCGAGTGGGAGTTATTGGATTTTGCCTCCAAACTGTTTCACGCTGCCACCCCCCTCCCCAACTCCGCGAGGATTAAGAGGACAAATCTATGACACAGAGTGGACAAATTGAATCCATTTCTTGTTTGTTCTTTTTTTTTGGTGTGTAGTCGCTAGTGTGGGATGTGGAGGCATTATGGCTAAACAAACATTTGTCCTATAACCAGAAAACAGCTCAGGGCAGCAGTGTAGCATAACGGTTAGGAAACGGAACTTTTAAAGTCACAAGTTTGAATTCCAGCTGGACCACTGTCACTATGTTATTCAGTTAGGCTCTTAACCTGACCAGCTTCTAAAAATATCCACCATTATAAATAGATTTTATGTAAAAAAAAAATGTATTACAGTATGTAAGTTGTGAAACCACTGTAATGTAAATGTACAGATATTGACGGAACAGAAATGTCAGATGTGTACCCAACACCAGCAGAAATGGGTGGAATGGCTTGTTTTCCACAACTTCTGAAGCACAAAGTAAACACTGAATTTGACTACCCTGTATACTTAATTGGCAATGGCCTGAATCAATAACATCATAACAGCCAAGACCTTGACCTATACCTTTCTGGCACCACCTTCTCCGTGTCACGGTATTACTTTAGCCTTCTTGTAATTGTTCGTCTTTATTGTTTTTCACAGCTATGGCCACCAGAAGCTCACACAGCGGAGGGGAAGAAATGGTAGTTACAGTAGTTTGCCGCACTGAGGTCACGGGTCACGCGCTTGAAAAAAGCTCCCTGAAAGTTCCCGAAAATGGGACTCGCCTCGTCTCGTCAAAAGGCCCTCATCAAAGAACGCAAAGGCCAGAGAGGGCCCTTTTTCGAGAGCACCAAAGCGTTCCGGCGGGCCCGCCCGCGAGAGCACGGGTTCCGGGGGAGGCGGCGGCTCCGCCATTTGCGGCGGCGGCCCGGGGAAGGAGCCGAAAACACGTTGTCGGGGGAAGCGAGGCATTAAAGATCAAATGCCAACGCTGATGTGGAATCAAAGGCGGCGACACGCGGCGCGGCGCCGTCCCATTTAGAGGCAGATGTCAGCGAAGTGGACTTTATTACGGCTGTAATTGAAAGGCAGCCCAGGTCAGGAAGCAATCATCGCTCTAACACTTCCCTCCAGGTAGCGCCGCGCGTCAGGAGGTCGCCGACGTGCGGAAAGGTGTCCTTCTCGAGGCCGCTGATGGGAAGGGGAGGGGAAAAAAAAAGGGGAAAAAAAAAAAAAAAGCGGCCGGACGTTCTTTTGCTCGTGACAGCGCAGTGAATCTGCCGGGCCTGTTTTCAGCAAGCGGAAAACGAGGCCTGTCGATGGGGTATCGGCCCGGGGTTGAGTGTGTGTGTGCGCGCGTGTGTGTGTGTGTGTGTTTGTGTGGGTGTGTGTGTGTGTGTGCGTGTGTGTGTGGTGTGTGTGTGTGTGTGACAGAAAGGGTGAGAAAAAGTGTACATGATATTGTGTGTGTATGTATGTATGTGTGTGTGTGTGTGTGTGTATATCCATGCATGGAAACTATTGACACATTGGTTCTCCAACTTCCCATGACAGGACTTGGCAGCAAGTCTATGTCTGTATTTAAGCCAAGTCACTAGCTTTGAAATTTCCACATAGCCCTTTCAAGTCCTGAAATAATGCGCTACATTTCAACCAAAAAAAAACGAAACAAAAAAAAAAACAATGCATGTCTGGTAACCACCAATATACGCCGTTGCCAGTGGTTAGACAGCCGTGCAGGTACAGCCAGAGCAGCGGATGACGCATTAGGAACCTCCCCTGTTGAATCCCCTCATTTAACAAGGCTAATTAGAAAAAGAACCAAGACTAATGTCCACGTTGACCCTGCCTCGGCCTTGGCAGCCCCCTAGCTGGATGAGGGAGAGGACCACGGCTGTGCGGAACATGTTTCAGGAGCATCCCATTAACCCTTCGCGGGTCTCCCCACCGACTCACATCTGCTGCAAGACTGGACTGGCACCAAGTCTCAGTGGGCACGGCCAGCGCTGAACATCGCGCCACGCTGAGCGCGTTGGGAAACGCGCTGGGCCGTACCTCGCAGGCGTACAAAAAATGAAAAAGCCTTTGCTTCTCGAGCCCCGAGAAGCTGAATTTCAAAGACGCTAACGCATGAACTGGCTTCCTCTGGGCTGGTGGAAATGTGTGATACGCATATAAGAGCAATTAGAGCAATGTTATCAATGTTTTTTTTCTGAACAGGTTCAGTTTTTAGGGACTAAATTGATCTTAAATTCAGTCAGCTTATTTCATTATCAAAAGAGAAGGACCATAAAGAATGTCTGCACATAGTCTTTGATTGGCTTTAGCAAGGTACCATCTGCATTTTCGTTTTTAAACATCTGTCAACAGACTGGTCCTTTAAATGCACAAGGGAGTTGGATGACAAGGGCCTTGTGGCAAGGTCTTGTTAAATCTCGGCATGTACAGGTCATAGAGATGTTTTTTCCCCAGGACATTTTCTGGCACAGTAGCATTTGAACACCATTGTAGTCACTTATAAATGTTCAAATCCTGGGGAATTTTCTGGCAAGGCAGTACACGTGATCACATGCATGTTTAGTGTCATGAAAAAAAAGAACTGCGCATTTTTTTCCTATTATGTATTAAAACTGGAGATTAGTTGGAAGCATGCAAACGATGATAAAAGGATCCTCTGGACCAAAAGAGAAGTGCCGATTCCATATGAAAAAAAGGAAGCCGAAACATGCAGGAATGTGGCAGTTAGAAAGCTTCCAGGCTGTCTTCTTATGTGCCTATTTGATCAATTCTGGTAAATCCAGATAAATATTGTATAAATTAATTTATTGTATAAATGTGAGCAATCAAATTAATTAAGGGTCCACAGCTGTTGGAAACCACACGGCTATTAATTTTTCAGAGCTACCACTTCTACTAAGTTTTCAATAAATATTTCTCTAGGTCTTTGGATGAATTTTTTATGGCGAGGCTGAGATGAAAGGGGGGAGATGGGATCTGGGGACAGGGCTCCGGCTGCTGACACGCTGCGGAGGATGCCTCTGTTCCAATCTTTATCAATGACATCCTCTTCGCATTATTGCTTTAATTACCACCCGCCTGACATCGACCGCATCGTTAAGGACGGAAGGGGAGACTCCAGATACGCGCGTACGTTCTCGCACGTCGGGCGGTAACTTAAAACCATTTTGCTTCTATTGCTGCCTTTCCCTTGATACAGTGTGTATATATATATATATATATATATAAAATAGAATAGAATAACAATAGAATTCAGAAAAAGAATGTGTTTTTTTTCATTTATTTTTTTAAGATGCATAACTTTTGTTCCTGGATAAATACATCACTAAATGCCTCATTGTGATTGCACCCTAAAAAAATAATTAAGGAGAATTTAAAAAAAAATCTAATTGTAATGTCTCAGGGCAGAATTAATTTGTTTTGTCCAGATTCATTCTGCCCTGAGTAATAGCGATCATCAATGTTAATGGACTTGAGTGAGTGAATACAAGATCAGTAGTTGCATTAATATAAATATTAAATAATAACTCAAGGACATAGGAATCATAATAAGTGTTGCAATAAACCCTTTACGTATTTTCACCTTTTACAAAATCCAAAAATAGTTTGGATTATTGGACAGCAGAACGTCCCAGTATAGGATTTATGCTCATAGACACAACTAAAGTGCTTTACCCACCACTTTATATTGGTACTCACAAATAATAACAACAGTAATTAAGTCCTCGCTGCTGGTGTGCTTGTTTAGTGTGATGACTAACTTTTGCACCATGCAATTACTGAAAAAAAAGTGCTTTGAAAAGGAGTCTTGACTACAAAGGCGAATCCCAATAGTCCCCTGGTGCAAAATGTTCTCCTCTTTGAAAAGGCCACACGGATTCTCTTGACTAATTGAGATCAATCTTCTGCAAATTGCCTTAGTATCCCACCACCTTAAATAAAGTTCCTGTGGGAGGCATTTATCAATTAACGCTCATTATATTAATTAACGCTTCTTATAAAATTAATAGGAATTGTTTGACCCGCTTAAATACCTCCAGCCCCTGGGAAACAAGTCACAACTTAGTGGGAGACCCTCCATGGGATTGGCTTTGTCTCCTCATCAATTTAGTGCAATTTATTTCCTGCCAAACTATGCTCATGCTCAGACCATGTTCGCCAAACACCCTTACTGCGCAACTGCAAACCCAAGAAATGATCGCCAAATTGGCAACATTTTATTTTTGGAGTCATACAAAATGCTAGGTTTTTCATTCTTTCGTATAGTAGGGTTTTTCCTTGACCTTAATTGAGAGTATGACAGCAAACGATAACTACGTTTGTGCAGTTATATTCATATCACACTCATATTCATGGAGTATGAGTGGTTTAATAACACTACGACAGGAGCGTTCAGACTTTGTTTTAGCCCAGCACTACAACACCTGATTTAACTATTTTAGTAATCATGATCTTCAATTAATGTTTTGTGGAATCATCTGTCTTAGCGCTGGGCTAAAACAAAACTCTGCACCCACACTGGCCCTTTTCAGATACGATTGGACACCCCTTCACTACAACAACCAAGGAAGGTTGGTACAGTGGCTCTGTCCTGTTACTTTACTTCTTAGTGATCTGAAAATATGACTTCACATTGGCTGTTAAAATATGATTTAATGTAACAGATTACTGCATTCAATTTCTGGGGAGAAATTTTGCCCAGTTCAACTGGCATGTTCAATTTCTTTCATGTCTGTCTCTCATTCAGTGAATGAAAGCTGCCTTTCTCATTGAGATGTACTTTCCTTCAGATGTCAGTCAACGTATTATTTAATTCCTGTATATTCACTTCGATCAATGGTTCTACTTCAAAGGGATGGGAATACGTGTGCCTGAGTGGATTGATCAGTTCTAATTCAAGACATTAGCATACAAGTTGTTAACAAGTGAGCCCTCTGTACTGTATCTTTGAATCAAGCAAAGCATTGATGTAATGGGCCTGTTGGTTTGTTGGCGATTTTAAACCTCAGACGCCTGCATAGGAGGACGCACCCACCACAAACGATTCTCCAACCGCTTGACTCGACCACTGAGCTCCAGGCAGCACGAGACACGAGACGCCAGGTGTACTTTACGAATAAGAAATTTATGAACAACGCTGGGAAATGATTAAATAAGCATCCGAATAGCCGTGGTTCACTTTACCAGCTGCCGTATCCTTTTCGTCAACAAAAATAACTCTTCAAAGGCTGTAAAAGCATGCTTAGAAAGCAAAGGGCCATTTAACCTGAAGAGGAAGCGGATAGAATGATCCAGAGTTTGACTTCGATGTATCCTCTCCGTAAAAGCTAAATCAAGTCTTCGAAAAAAAATATAGAGCTAGTTTAATAATTAATATCTCAGTGCGTTTGAATAGATCCTTTAGTGAAGAAGAAAAAAAAACCTGAAATCTCCTGATATAAAATGGACCTCCGTGGAGACTATTCACCCAGCCCATCTATACTGGATTGGAGAGCACGCTCAGATTAAAAACACTGGATATATTCCATACCTGCAAGAGAGCGTGATAGAAGAAATCTGAAATCTCACCATCATGTACATTGTTAATATGCATTATTCATTAGTTATGAAATGACTCATTCCATTTTAGCGCATTCTCAACAATCCCAATGAAAAGCAAAAAAAGAAAAAACTACATTCACAACTTCCGCGTGTGTTGCAAACCAATAAATTAAGTGCAAAGTTTTGCAGCAAAGCAATTATTGCAGTTGACTAGAATATTTACTGAGGTTGTAGACTAACATGGGGCTGTAAATATTTAACTAACTTTGCACCCTAAACACATTCATATTTCATCAGGTTTTTCGTGCAGTTTATTCTCAAAGCAAAGTGTTGGACTGCATAATTATTTCAGTTTAGCATTTTTCCAACCTATTACTTATATAAATACAAGAATTTGAGTTATAGCTCCTCTGAGGGCTAATTTAAGAAAAGTATGCATTAATTAATACAACCTAGACAGAAAATAAGAACTCCCTAAATATGCTGTTGGTGAACATCAAGGATGATTCATTTCTTCAAAGGAAATGGCAAAGACTATCAGAGGAGATTTTTTCTGACAGCAGTATTCATACCTAAGGCCATCAGGTATCTCTCCATGGACAGTCTCCTCAATAACTAATGCTCCCACTTTTCAGGGTCAACGGCAACGGCAATTCACCATTCGCAAAAACAAAGGAAGGGCACTGGAAATTATGCAGACTCCTTTTTTTATTATGTCCTTTATCAAGGCCAGGCGTCCTTAGCATGCTCAAAACAAACAGTCAAACATACCATCAAAACCTCAAATACAAAAGACATTTAAGAATAGACTGAAGCAGTCAGCACAGGGAGAAGTCTGAGCCAGTCTGTGTGAGCAAATATTCTTCATTCACTCACTTCCAGTGAGCTGTCCATGTTATTATACACATGTGATATTTTCCCCCTTTATACTTTATCCTAGACAATCATTTCGTTGCCCCCCGCCAAACAAAACAACAACAAACAAAAAAAAAACGAAACACGAGAAATAATGAAATAATTGCCACGCCATTAAATATTTCAGGGCCGACTGTGAGTAATGTGGAGATGTTTTCTGCCAGACTGCGTTTCTTTTTTGTCACAAATGCATTGTGCGCGGCCGCCAGCCCAATCCATCACTCGCCGTCGGCGGGCGGAAAAAGCACTTTCCCCGGGTGGATTTTTTCTGCCGGCGCTGCTGTTCTGCGGGACCCGCGAGGCCGCGCTGATGGACGCGCCGGTCATCGCGGGCGGGGGGCGCCGTGGGATTCACCGGCTCCGCGAACCCCGCGTCGCCGCTCTCCGCCAGCCCCACCCCCCCCCACACCCCGCGCCCCGCCAGGACACGCCGTCCCTTCGGACCGCAAACCGCGGCCCTCCCCTGAGCCGCTGCGACGAGAGCCCTCCTGCCCTCGTACTCGCGGTCGCTCATTTACCGCCGGGTCGACTGGAGGAAGCTCCTCCGGCACGAGCGCCCTGAATCTAGAATAACCTGAATCTAGAATTCACTTGAATCTGGAAAAACCTGAATCTAGAATTCACCTGAATCTGGAATAGCCCAGCACCATCATGCACGATAAAAATTGTAGTGCAATTTCAACGATCCGGGAGACCAAGAGACCGCGTTCACCATTGTTACGCCTGTGTCCGCCGCACGTTAACACTGTGATAGACTCGGGCTGTTATTATTTAATTCAAATGAACGCCACCCGCCCATTTGTTTTGGTGCATCGAACAATTATGCAGCTGTGAATCTCTTCATGCTGAAACCTGCTCCTGGTTTACACAGGCAAACTGTGATTTGATTTCCAAAACACTCGCTCGTCTTTTACACAAAGAAGCCAGTGGGGAGATGGAGCGAACACAAGAGAGGAGGGAGCTGGGAGGCAAATCTAGGTGATGCATATGTTCTTAGAACGCCCCTGGGTTTTCTTCGGTAGGTGGGATCTGACAAAGAGATCTGTATTTATATATATTTATATATCATATATAATCCCCACTCCTTGCTCAAGCTTGGGAAATTAAGCCTGGTTAAAGATTCATTCTTAAAACCGCACTCCCGCATTCTCCCTTCTCTGTGATGGCAGGATAAATTACTCAGTGTATCGTCAGGTAAACTTTTCCCCCCGCTTCGTAAGACCCCTAGGTCCCTTCTCGGTCCCAGGATGGCGTCCCTCGAGTTTTCACTCAAAGAGAACTCCGCCGAGCCCCCCGGGGGGATGTTTAACTGATTGCAACAGCAAGTATTTAGGGAACTTCTGTGGGAATTCAACAAGTTTGGTGCTGTCAGATGCAGACTTTAGCTGTCAGGCGGCATTAGGTTTCAAAGACTCCCGATAGGAAGCAATGACCAATCCTGGCGATTCGACAACGCTACGCCGGCACAAATAAGCTCAGGGCGCTCCTCACAGACAGCGGGCCTTTAATACGAGCAGGGCTGGAACTTCATTTGAATATGAAACACTGATGCCAAGTGCATTAAATGGGGGTGATTAGCAAAGACTATCGCTGGGATGGAAATAAGATTCCCTGTTTTCCTATAGATATCAAACATAAATCAAAAAAAGTTGTGTTTTTTAAACAGAGAATTCATAATTTTAAATAGTGGGATATGAGTATAGCTAAATGAGGTTTCAGTTTTCATATCATTATATATGGCATTTTCTCTGTGCAGAAAAAAAAGAGATTTCCCATATTCAACAAATACAAATTATATATATAATTGAGAATGGTTCATAAATTCATGAAACACTGGGCAAGATAGCAATTATGTAACGGTTAGATTTTAAACATCATTAACGAAACAAAAGATAAAAATCTGTACAGCAATTAAGTCCAGTTCAACTCCAAGGCTCGACTCTAAAGTTGTGGTTTGAGCGCCCTCTAGCTTTTGCATGAGAAATTATAGACAGTGACTGAAAACTTGCAAATGTTTTGTTCCCACTAATGAAGACATTTCAGAACAGAAAATAATGAATTAAAAATTATACTTGCAAAATGATCATGTGCTTTAATACATTAATTAATTAGTTTCTTACATTCACATGTTACTTCATGTTTAACTATTGCACCTTTATCCAGATGGATGTCTGATATAAACCGATATTAAAAATGAAATTCATGAATACTTCACCAATATGTCATTGGAATATATATATATATATATATATATATATATATATATATATATATATACATATATTTTTAAAATACTTCCAGGTGTCTTGAAAGAAATTCAAAGCAATATCTTGGCTACTATTAGCCCGCAATTCAACTCAGCACTTTTGTAAGTTGAATAATTCATTTCAAAATGTCAGAGTTTAAAAATGGCAATGTGTCTTTGAAAATCCTTTTGAGAAACTATAGCTGCAGGTCATTCTTTTAGAGTAAAACTGTTCCTTGTTGTTTCTTCCCTTTTTGCTGCTGTGTGTGTCGCTGTTTTGTCCACCCGGAGTTGGTGTGACCTTCTGGAGTGCAGCCGCATGGTTAAATAAGTCGGTTTTTCAAGGCCCTCGTACCTCAAATCAAAAATCCGTTATAGATTTTACTTCCAAGGGACCCGGGGCTCAGAAGGTCCCTTGCAATTGTACCTGTGGAAGAAGCTAAAAGGATTGGACTCAGCTCTCCCTGGGGGGACAGGGACACGGGAGGCTGGGGTGTGTGCTCCAGGATCGGGGACCTCATCTTCATAAGCCAGGCGGGGAGGCGAAGCAAAGCGAAAATGGAGATTTATAAGCTTTTCAGCCGCACTGAACCCAGAATGGCAGGGCCAAAGCCACTGGGAGCCGGGGGGAAATCTCTAAATTTGGAGGCAGAGATGAAGCAGTTTGTGCCTCGCAGAGGGAGCGCCGCTGGAGCGGCGGGACCGAACTCCAAAGAAGGGGGTCTCAGAAGAATAAATTTAACAGTTATTAAAGAACAACACCCACTCCCCGCAGTCCCTGAACCATGTGTACTAACAAGACAGGGGAGGGGCAAAGAGGAAGCCAGTTTTTATCAAGACATCTGTCACTTTACCACGACGGCGGCCTTTAATAAGTGACAAGCTGTCCCCGGCCCCGGGCACCGGGTAGGGCTCTGCGGCTCGGGGCGACGGAGGGGCAGCGCGCGTTGCCCTTTTAAGCAAGTTGTCCCAATTACGCCCAATCAGCGGCGATCGATGCCCGGAACGATCAGGTTCGGAATGGGCGCACATCAAAGCTGCCATCCGCGGCTGCCGCGCGAGGTTCCCCGGTAATTAGTGGACTTCACAGCGACGCGCTTCATCGGCAAATGTTTTCAAAATACATCTTAATTCGATGGGGGTGGGGAAGGAGGGAGGGAGGGAGGGGGGGCTGGGTTCACACAGGGAAGAGATGCCCTACAGAAATCATTAAATCGTAATTACAGCTCATCAGCTGCGCGGGCCCTACAAAGTGCCGTCGTGGAGGTTGAGCTCGTCTCCTCCAGGCATTGACGCGGCGCCAGGCCGCGCGTTGCACTCCAAACGCTGCCACTTTTTTCCTCAGCCCGGGCAATGACGCCAATTAGCATGGTGATTAGCTTTAACCAGCCTTGCCACCACTCACCTCCATGAAGCCATAAGTGATCCGCTTATCTGACAATTACATGAAACTCCGCCAGGTCAACTACGCTTGCCTTTTCCCCCAACAGTTAAAAACTAGGAACTATGGAAGTCTATTATGAAATAAGCAATGTGAGATCTTTCTGTTTTCCAAGTGGTAAAAGCCGCAAGGTCATCTGAGGAGGTTCTTCGCTGCATCCATATGTGCAATTTGGGGTGCTCAGGAATCTGTACCAGAAGCTCAAGTGTGTGGCTTGAAGGTTTCACCAAAACATTTGTAAACACAAAAAGACTGTGGACAGCCAATGAAAAATGTATGGTCATTTTTTGAGGTACATGAAGTACTTTGTCAGTAGCTGTTCATATGTTGCATACTACATTTGTTGAGTGCTGACTAAACTTTCTTGTGCTTCTGTGACTGAATGTTGACAATCACACCGTAGATTTCACATGCCTTCGCTCAACCGAACAGCAGCCACAGTTTATCTGTATTTTTTCTTTTGAAAGAAATCCTCAAATTAGAAGTTATTTTGAATTAGGTTTTTTGGCGTGTGCAGCTAACCTGTCAACTTTCTGTGTATTCTAAAAAAATAAGGGTCATTTAGAGAAACATGGTAATTTCCGTAGTTATTATGTACTTATAAAACCATTTATTTTTCTTGGCCCTATCGGTAACTTCTTTCAAATTTGAAGCAGTCTGTTCATCTGACAGCTTTCAATTTGGATATTCTCCAACAGCCTTTCCAAAGTCTAGTGATAGCGCCCGGTCTTAGCTGATCTTGGAAGTAGTTTTAGAGTTTGTTCACAAAGATCGAGCCTTTTGATTGGCCGTGTACAGCACAGCCATCCCACTCCTACACACTTCCCTTTGAAAGCACTGTTCGGAGTGAACAGGTGAGTAGCCACTGTCAGTCTATGTCACATCCCCTCCCGTAATAAGCTGGAGGGGCTGCTGCTTAAACTCAATCGTTAAAACAATGACTTTGCTTCTCGAGAAGGACGTCAACATCTATACCTGTATTAATAGAGTCCAGACATAGTTGCCAGTGCTGCTTGGTAAACTTGGACACTTGGCATGTTATCTCTGTCTCAGGGCGCAAGGGAGTAAAGCAAACGTCTGCCGTCACGGTGACGGGAGTGCCGCAAAGATGGCAGCCGTCTGTGGCGGGGACGAGTGCGGAGGACGTGAGTGACTGCGAACGGGCCATCTCCCTGATTCCGAAGGAAATAATGATGTTCCGGCGAGACGTCGTCCGATCCACGTCACGGCGAGAGAATCCGAGCGCGGGGAGGCCTTTTTAGTCGACCAGATGGGAAAGTCATAATAACCCTGGCGTCAGTACGGCTCACCGTCACGCGGTTTGAAGCTGCTGGTTAAAGCACGACAAGGATTAATGGGTTTCGGCCCGGGCAAGCGGCATATCATTCTCTGTCACTTCCCATGACGATCATCGCTGGATTGTCACAGGCTATCCCGTCTCATGTCGAGGGTGCAGCTTCTGCAGAGTAGACCTCACCATCCCGGCGAAAAAGGCGTCTGGCTTTTTTCCGGAAATAAAGCCATATAAAATTATGACTTCCAAAATCAAAATAGATTTGCCATCTAGAACATCCGTAATATATGACATCCGCAACACCCTCTCCTGTGCCAAGAGAAAATAGTGGCATTGTTCATTGTATTTTAAAACATGAATCTCAGTATGATCTTGGCAATCCATCTTCATCATGTCAGTGACATCATGCACTGTGTGGTATAAATATTTGATGAGCCTCAATATAAGACAAAGCAAAATCTTTGACTAGAACATAGAAAACAAAATTTAAAAGAAAACATACAGATTATTAGCACTGGCCTTGTATTAATTGGATAGGATGGTGCGTGCATTATTGTTTTTTTAAACACCAAAATAAGCACAATGTGGAAATAACAGTATTTGAAATAGTAATACCTAAAAAAGGAAGCATCCTCATCATCTGAATATGCTTTATGTCCAGGTGCATTGTTTTGTCAATAATATCTAATATTATGTGAAGTATGCATTATATTAATATGTTCATTCAAATAATTTGCAAAAATAAATAAATAATCTGCTAATACTTAAAATCAGAGCTACTATTTTTGGTAATAGACCTCTTCACGATTCTTGTTCTCTGGATGTTAATACACACAACTTTATTATGAAATTATGTTTAAATATAGAAGGATAAGCATAATTCATAGTTAGTGTCAGAGTAACACACATTTGTTTGCATAGTCCTAATTCAGTTACAATGAATTCTGTACAATTCAAATGATTGCAAAATTATATTATTCCTTCTTAACTCCGTAAATTTCTTCATTCTATGGGTGTTTGAAAACTTTTTTCAATCAATTAATGAAATAATAATTTTAATAATGTGTTATGCATTTATTCAGATTCCCTTTTCTAATATTACATTTGTCCAAAGATCTGAAACCATTCAGTGTGACAAATGTGCAATAATAAATGAAATCAAGAAGGGGGCACCGTACTGTAGGTTTTCACTACACTGTAGTAAGGTCAAAATTTGTACAATATTTGTGAAAGGGGAAATTTATGAACTAAGATTTCTAAGACTTTAAAAAGCTTGGATGTTCATATCCAAGTGCTAAAATCTATGCAATATGCTCCATACATGTTTTTCCAACAATTATTACTACTATTATTCTGAGAAAACATTGGTATGCAAGTCCAACCCTCACCTGTCAGAAGCTCAAATTACACTATACCAATGTGATAACCAACGAGTCCCAGGTCTGACGAGTTGGCTGAATTTCATTAACATTTTATAACAACTCATGATGACCTATATAACTTATAATCAGTGGGTTTCTTTGGGAACTCGTTCTATATTGATGAGAGAGACAATCCACATTCTTCTAGTATGATGTGGGCGGCAGTGTAGTAAAACGGGTAAAAAGCTGGTCTTGTAACCTATATGTCACCGCTTCGATTCCCAGGTAGGACACTGCTGTTGTACCCTTGAGCAAGGTACTTAGCCTGCATTGCTTCAGTATATATCCAGCTGTATAAATGCAATGTAAATGTAATGTAAAAAAGTTGTGCAAGTCGCTCTGGATAAGCGCGTCTGCTAAATGCCTGTAATGATGTCCTGCCCTGTGAACATGTTTCATTGTTTCAAATAAACAGATCAACAATTTGTTACTAGTATCTAAGCAGAATGGTTGAGCAGTGTATTATGCAATCAGTAATGGATGAGTATTTTGCTAGCTGATGGTGATTTAGCTGTCTTTTAGTTAAGGCTAGTTAAAAGTAGTGGACAAGATTGTAAATTAACAGCAATGCCAGTTTTAGATTAATTCACTGATCTAGTTAGCTGAATAAAATTGGCAAATGGCATACTTCTAGATCGTGTAGAAGAATCTGAACAAGATGTCAAGTCATGTGAACTGGCAAACCTGAATAAATGCAAGTTATGAGATTATAATGTGTTTACACTAAAAACTGGAGGTTTTATATGAGATTCCCACAGCAGTCAAGCCAATAGCTTTCTACAAAGATGACAGCTTTTCAAGTTTTGAGGAGGATTTTATCTCTCCTCTCCCTCCATCAAACTGCACCAACGTTTCCATAGTCCAGTATCTAATCCCAATCACTGCCAAATCAGACCTGGCGCTTGAGGGGCGATTATAACTAAGAAGGCTGGGTTTCATGGTAGTCTTACTACCTCATTGTATATTAATGACTCCTCTGGACAAACAGGCACTTGCAAGATGTCTGCCATCTGTGCAAGAAGTGTAGTCCAACCTGTGCGCGATGTCACTGCAGACTGAAGGGCAGAAGCTGTCTGCGTGTGCTTTTTAAGGATGCACTCACTGCATTCTCCTGAACTGGCAGGGAATGTTGCAGAACAAGGGTGACTAATTGCAACTGTAGATTCGCTTGATTGCTTTGAAATGTGTGCAGCCAACCAACTGATATTGAGCTAGAGTTTATTAATAGACTTAAACATGTTCGCATAAAGCAAGATCACTTGAGGTTAGGGTACTTTCAAAAGCACAGGTTATACCTAAGAATTGCAAGCAATATAAAGCTTATTCCTAATTCTCCAAAACACAGGCTAACTGCATTTAAAGTGCTCACATACAGTGTTGTCATGCCATTAAATTATTCACTCATGGTGTAATTTTTGTTTTACATTCATACGATTATAACAAAGGAAAATTATGTGTTTGACTGTCATAGACCGTATGGTGGCACAGTAGTGTAGTGGTCCTGTCGCAGGAGGAAGGTTCTGGGTTCGAATCCTAGCCAGGGCCTTTCTGTTTGGAGTTTGTATGTTCACATGGGTTGCCTCTGGGTACTTTGGTTTCCTCCCCCAGTCCAAAGACATGCAGATTAGGTTAACTGGAGAGTCTAAATTGTCCCTCGGTACGAGTTCGTGAATGAATGGTGTGTGTGCCCTGTGATAGATTGGTGACTAGTCCAGGGTGTATTCCTGCCTCTTGTCCAATGCATGCTGGGATAGGTTCCAGCACCCCCCGCGACCCTGACCAGAAATAAGTGGGTTAGACAATGGATGGATGGATGAATGGATGGATGCATGCATGCGTCCTATACATATGGAATGTATTAATTTGACACAATCCAAGGTCACATACATTGTAAGATAACATAAGTGCACCCAGCAGGGCTAACAATATAACAAACCAGAGATTGTGTATGTGCAACATCATTAAACCACTAAGGCACTAAGCACTGGGTATATTATTAAAAATAAAATAAAAGCTACAGCTATAAAAATTCATGTATTTGATAATGAAACCACATTTAAAGTACTATTAATTTTATTCATAAAACCCCCTGAGAAACATTACCTTGAATAGGCGTACTGCATAGATATATTAATTTCTCTTGTAATTCAAAAAAAGAATTTCTCTGATGTTGCACATAGTTAACTTTTTTTAGTTTAATTTCCTTGGCCTCAGTTTCCTTATGAATTAGTATTCATCAAAAGCAACAGCCTTGCCCTTAAAAATACAACATTGTAAGCCTGACCTATAACATAACACTGGCAACCATGTCATAGAACTGATAAGATCACAGGGGGGCCATTTCCTGTTCAGCTGCTCTAAGTACAGCACCTGGAACATCAGCCTGATCGTTCTCTTGTTGGCTATCATTTGAAGCCTCCTCTTTGAAATCAGTGATCAAAATTACATTAATATTAAAATGCATATTGAATAATTAAACTACTTGCATATCGGAAAAATAGAATGTCTCTTGTTTATGTTTAATACAGTCTTCAATACAGAATTTTCTTTAAAAAGAAAAAAGGCCACATTTTATCCACAGTGTGTGAATATATGTTTCCCATAGTATTTTTTCAATATTGTAAAGCAGCCTTGCAATTTGAGTAACATGATTTCACTTTGTTGTGCCTCTCGATGAAAAATACAATTAGAAATAAAAATCTTTGAATAGAACTGCTGAATCCATAACAAAATAAAATGGCTAGCCAAAATAAATAGTGTGCCTAGTATGCAAACATAGACAAACTGCAACTAATTTTTTACTTTAAAGTAGTTGGAATGTATTCTTTTTTTGTCCTCAATAAAGTTTAGCAATCTTGAACCAAACATATCCTGAATGGCATGACACAGAGTCAATTTCTCTACAGGACTGTTTGTTAGCTAACTGGGTGTTTGGCACTCTTCAAAATGATGGCTAAGTAAAGGCTTTGAGGGCCCTTGGGTGACTGAACAGCCTCTCTGGCTCTGTTGTACAATCGAACCTGAATCAATACACGCAGTGCTCCCTTGAATACAATTTGGTTCGGCTCCTTTAATTTCTCAAACAGGAGTGTTCTCAAAAGGGACACATAGCCTTTGGTGTGTTTCTGATCCTGACTCAAAACAATCTAAAATGCTGAAATAACTATATTATGCTTGTGACTAATATGGTTTTTCTCAGACTATTTGCCCTATAGACCAGGTAGGCCATTTAGCGCCAAAGCCCCCAAAATATTTTTATAATGGCAGAAGAATGCAAAGTCCCAATTCCCCAAACACAATTTATTGCTGAGTGTTTCTAAAGAAGCCCTGGCTTCTGAAATGATTTAGTTAGACCTTGAGCTTGGGGTTTTACTGGAGGAACCAATAACAGGAACCAACATACTTTACAGGCCATTAACAAAATATCTGTACAGTATGTATTATGGAACCTATTAAACACACAGTAGACACAAATATAAAGACCTATCCTTACTGCTGTTACTTAAAGGGGCGGTTCAAAAATTAAATTAAGGTATGTTTCCACCTACTCGGAGTAGTATCTGTCGCAAATATCTAGAAAACTTGTCACATTTCTTATTCCATATAAACATTCCCTTATGTCATGCAGCCTGCTGTTTCTAAATATGATATCTATCTATCTGTTACACTAAGACTCATTCCTGAAGACAGAACTATGCTAGAGATGCTTAACGTCCTGCTAAATTAGCGCTGAGTGCAGACTATGGGTCATGTGGTGTTTCTGCCCAATCAGGCCATTTACACAGACACAAACTTATCTGTTGGGGAGGGAAGGCTTGTATGCAAACTGTAGAGAGGTGTGTATTAGAGTAAATGCGATATCAGCAATACAATCACGCAAATACTCATTCAGGTGTGTTCATTGCTGTTGCATCAAGCTGTCACTTGTCACAATGACTTACTTGGCAGCTCGGAATAATACATTTCCCAGAACAGTGAAGAAGAGTGAAGAAGAACCTAAAGGGTGCCAAAGGCAAAATCTTGGAATCTGATGCATGCCCACAATTTTACAGCAAATAAAGCCCTGCTTTGGTGAGCACTGAACAATGTACTCTGATATTTACAGGTATAACCCATTTAAGACACTGAAAAGAAGAATCACATGACTGTGATGCACTTTTTTTATAGCCAGTAGCATTTTAAACAGACAATGGTGTACAATGTGGAAATAACCTCAAAGATCTATCAGATTGTTGCCAATATACAGTATAAAGACCAATATAAACATTATTCAACCTCAGAAACCTTTAGAAAACACACAGTAAACATGTATGCTTTGTAGAGCAAGAAAACCACAGATCATTTATCATTGGCTTCTTTTGTAGCAATGAGTATGATATGTGACAGAAATCCTATATTGTTGATCACTAATAATGATCGTCAAACAGCAGGGGGAATTAACAACATACTCTGGTTAGATGAACTTGGAGTTAGTACTTGAAGGTTATGCTCTTTCAATTAATTTATTTAGATCTTGAAAATATCAGGAACTTTCAAAAACATTAAAGTCAAGTTAGCCAGGCACGCTTGCCTGCAATTTGAATGAACCCTGAGCTTATAAAGTAACCTTCTGGATTTAAATAAAGGTACATGCCAGATGTTGTAGCAGAAGTGATTAAGTATTATGTGAGGTGCTACAGAAAAAAAGCCATAAATATTCCGCATTAGCAAGCTGGCATGTCATCTGCTGGTAGACAAAGCTTTTGCGCTTAACTTTGTTTCATTAGGAAGTCTGAGTGTCAAGGCTCAAGGCTGTGTGACTGCAATATTCATGGAGAGGAGAAGAGAGTGCTGCAGGAGGAGGAGGCAGCTCTTCAGCCATTATCTGAAAGACTTTACACAAGTTCTTAGGTGGGACAATTTCTAGCTTGTTGCTGAAATATATACACTTATATACACATTAGGTACACCTGTTCAACTGTAAACTGCACCCGTTAACGCAAATATCTAATCAGCCAATCACGTGGCAGCAACTCAATGCATTTAGGCATGTAGACATGGTCAAGACGATCTGCTGAAGTTCAAACCAAGCATCAGAATGGGGAATAAAGGTGATTTAAGTGACTTTGAACGTGGCATGGGTGTTGGTGCCAGATGGGCTGGTTTGAGTATTTCAGAAACTGCTGATCTACTGGGATTTTCACACACAACCATCTTTAGGGTTTACAGACAATGGTCTGAAAAAGAGAAACTATCCAGTGAGAGGCAGTTCTCTGGGCGAAAATGCCTTGTTGATGGCAGAGGTCAGAGGAGAATGGCCAGACTGGTTTGAGCTGATAGAAAGGCAACAGTAACTAAAATCTAATCTAATTTCTATTTGGTTAAAAGAACACATACATCATTGGATGCAAGGATCCCCAGAGAATGGCACTTAAACTAATTAGCAGCTGTGGCTAGCGCCACCTTCACTACAGAAGAGATGCAGCCTGCTCAGCTTCTGCAGGCTCAGAGACAGAACCAGGACCTGGAAGTGGATCCGGTGCTGCAGTGGCCACGAGAAGGGCGGCAGTTTTGCGGTGGCGGCATTGTGTCCCGCCAGTCCGCTTTCTCTATAGCGGTGAGGGCATTTTTGGGTCCGTGGGACTTCCTGATGCTGCACCGGGGCCTGCTGCTGTGCAGGAAGTGGAGAGACCCCAGGGCAGCTAGTGGTGCCGCAGAGCCTCCGGTCCAGAGCGCTGCAGTGTGTTCACGGGGCGCCCGAGGTCAGCAGCTTCGGGGTAAACAACGCCCTGCACAGGCTCCGCCAGCAGTTCTACTGGGGCTAGTAGTGCTGCAGAGACATGGAAAGCTACTGCCGCCTGCACAGCAAAGAAGGGGCCAGGGGCTAGGAGCCACTCCAGCAGCTGTCTCACCCCAGCAGCAGCAGCCGCAGCAGCAGAAGCAGCCTACAGTTGCCCACCTGCAGCAGCTCACGACCATCAGCACCCCCCAGTTGCAGTTCACGCCCACGCCAACCACCAGTTCGGTTGAAGGAATTTGTGAGATTGGGGACTGCAGTAAAATGGGCTTGCAATGAAGTCTTCGCCAATTTTTTATAGTTTCGGCGGGAAGGGGGAGTGAAATGGTCCACGTGCTGACTGTACAACAAAACATTGTTACCCATACCCAGACATAAACCCTCCCCTTTCCCCCATTGTAGACAAAGGTTTCAGAAGTTGTATCTTAAATCATGTGACTGTGACTTAGCGATTACACAGTATTCTCCAATTCAAAAGACATCACCATAGCAATTATATCACAGTGACATGATCAGTTCATGAGGCCTTGATTACCATGTCCAAACCAATTATTCTGGTGGAAAGACAGGACATACAGTACCAATTTATTATTTTGGGGTGGAGTAAATTTGCCAAAACAAACTTGGGAAGAAAAAAAAAAGCTTAACATAAGTCTACAACTTTTCCAGAGCAAAGTAATACGATACAGAGTTAATTGCTTGCCGTCTGGCTCAAGACACCTGTCCACTCCTATTGGGAAAATGTCATAACTAAACTAGGCAACATACTTGAACTAAACAGCTCCCTCTCCTCCTTCCCCCCTTTATTTAATTGATGATCTGTCCTTAAGTATCCTTCGCTTTCAGCACTTCAAACACCTTGTCTTCTCACTGGATATTGCAAACAAAGTCATCTACATCATTAATATGTCTTAAAAAAGGCTCATGAAAATAAAGTAATCAGCCTGCCAGATAAAAATAGTTCTTAAATGACATATCTAAAGGTATGCAACTAGCAGCAGTCAGTGTATTTAATGAGCTAGCAAAGTAGAAAGTAATAACGATACCATGTGTTTGTCTTTTTCTCTTTTTACATTCTTTTTAATGACCAATATTAAACACACCTGGTTAGTCGGATTGATTTACCATGAAGATTTTTTTTTTCTAAAACTTAGCAAAGAAACCTTGAAATTTGTGAGGAAGGTAATGAATGAAACGGCACAGTATGTTATACGATGCTAGTGGCTATTTCCTTTTTGTGAAGTCATGATTGTAGATTCTCCACATTCATTTTTATTTGAACGATTGTGATTCACTCATGCATCCCATTATTATTATTATTATTATTATTATTATTATTATTATTAATTCTTTAATTCATTCATTCATTATACTGGGAACAAGAGGCCTTCTAATAGGGTCAACACACAAATTAATAAGCCCGATAACTATATCTGAGATTTAATGCTGTAATTCTGATTACATATAAGTTTGTTTTACTTTGTGCGCATGTTGTATTTAGTTGCAGCTCATGTTCATGTTATACAGTGAGCTCCATAATGCGTTAGTTTGGGCTCAATTTCTGCGACCCATTTACATCACTAGGTGCTGAGTATCTTTTCTGGTGAAGCCCTGCCAGGACTGTACTGCAGCCATCTATACCTGCTGCTTGTTTCAGGGGCAAGCTGCCTTAAGTGTTCTCTTCAGCAAATGAAATGCATATTCAGTTGGATGAAGGTCGCTAATGCCTTAAGGTGCGTGCTGGAACTTATCAATGTGTTCGTTGTTACAATTTAAGTTTGAAGGTTGAATTAACATCACAAATGGAATACAATGTTTAGAAAATCTCACTAATGGCGGAATTAAAAACTTTCGAGCAAAAAAACAGGCAAATTAAAAATAAATAGAAACTCATTATCATCCACATTTCAATGTAATCACCTCGCATCTTTTCGTCTTCTGACATCTCTGTTCAGTCTTGGGTGTTTCACAGAGTACAGTCCGGCTGGAATAGTGTACTTTTCGGTATTTTGTTCCACTTGATCAAACGGCGTTACAGGGAATTTACACCGTTTATACTTACGCATCTGTGTATTCAATATGTCTGTATTAATCTTTGCATATCCATTAACTACGTGTAACTAAACAAGGCAAGCAAAAAACGTCTGCTACCAATAGCTACAATTTCTGAAAACATTAATTTGAAATACTGGCTAGCTTTTTTCCATTTTCATTTGTATTTTTCATCTTGCTCCATGTTTACATTGAAAGCATACATTTCTTTGTCCTCTAGAGGGAGCTCTAGGCCTATAGTGCGTGTATGAATGGATTCTGTTGAAAATGCCTGATTTTCAGCATGCATTCCTGTTTCCTAAAACGTTTGACCTCGTAAGCTTCCATTCTTTGTTGAAAAAAGTCATCAGGGTTGGCTGTATCAACATAGCCGCTACAGTAAACAATTAACATAGACTCATAATCAACATTTGGTTTTAATAGCAAGGTCTTATGTGTCAACACCCATCATTCCAACATGATTTGCTGCTTAGCAAACTGGTCTCACTCTCAACCAAAGCTAAATTAAATGCAAAGACTGTAATATTTCTTTTTTTTTTTTGAAGATCAAAGAGCATATGCCTTATACTATAACAACTGAAGTGTTAAATCATTTGGAAATGACACAAAACATCATTATAAATAAATACAAAGCATGGTTTGTCTTTGTTCAGAAAATGGTGTATGTAGTAACATTTTTCCACCGTAGGAGGGAGCAGTGCCTTGCCAATCAAAGAACACAACAGTCTATAAAAAATAGAAAGATCCAAATAATTTCTGAAACTGGAATTTTTAACTTTCGGGGATGTTATTATTATTGGAGGAAAACATAGGATAATTTTATTGTCTGTGATGGACTTCAGTCTGTGATAGCTATCAGATACCATCAGACAAAATACAGGCAAACCTTGAGGTGGATATTGCACTTCAATGCACAAAAAACGAATGGCTAATGACCAATGTCTGAGCTTGACTGAGACCCATTTAAAAAATGTCAGAAAAGGAGTAGCCCATATCCAAGACCTTGTCAGGACTTCAGCCAAATTAGTTACTCATTTAACCCTCCTATTATGTTTGTGGTCAATCTGACCCCATTCAAGGTTTACTAACTCTAAAAAAACATGGTTAACACAATTCTTCAGCTAAATTTTTCATGACTTTTCCTAATTTTATGGGGAAAACATGGTATATATATATATATAATTTTTTTTTTTTTCAATATTGTACACATCAGATCAGTGTAGTTTTGGGTCATTTCAATACTGTATGTATTAGGGGAGGGTTGGGGGAGTCATGTTTTATTTACAGGGCTATTAATATGGTCAGTAGAAAGGGCTAAAATAGCTGAGAGAGAAACTTTCAGTTGCTGTAGGTTTACATAGTTGGGGTCAATTTGACTCCAAACATAAGTCATTAGTTAATTTGAGCATAGTACGAGGGATAAAAACCAAAAAACAGAACGTGCTGACAAAACAAAAGGCTAATTCACTGTGCTTTGTGCTATGATGTAGTTGAATTCATCCCCAATGTTTTTGGATTCAGAATAATGCATTTAAGAGCTGTGATACAAAATATTGTAACATTTTTATAGAAAATGCACATTTCTCCAACAGTACTGACAAGGTTGCCCAGAACCCACTGAAATCTACCAAAGACAACACAAACTCTCTAATTTCACTGTATTTATTGTTGGAAACAATACAGCATTTTCAAAATCAAACTAACAATGAGTAGGAACTTAATAGAGTGATTTATATTTTCTGTGAAATAAATTAGCAATGATTGTTGTCCCCAATTTTAATGCATCGTGGTGTTCATTCACAAGTGGGCTTACAACACATGGAAAAGAAACTGCATTATATGTGGCTATCACATGACACCTGCAACACAGTTGGATTGGTATTGAGCCATGTAGAATACACACAATACAGTTTGTAAGTTAAATCAATGTCAACCAAATGTAAAACATTTGTGAAATTATTTATTTGGAAATAAATATTTGGCTTATCTTAAAAAACATGATCATTTAAGCAGTATAAATTGAAGAAAAATCTATTCAGATTTTTTCATGTCATTGAGTTACATTGACAGTTATTAAATAGCATGTTGTTAGTTGTTAGAAATTAAAAATGCCATTTCAAAAGGGAAAAAAAACACATGAACATTATACAGAGGTTTCCCAAATAACACTGCATAAATGAAAATTGTGTGTCATATTGTTCTCTAGCAACAGTGGCATTTAAGAAACACCAACAAACAAAAATGTTTCATGTTAAAGCAGTACATGCACTATGACCTAATTAAAAACAAACACATTTCATAGGCGGCCTCATATTAGAGATTCCAGTTTTAAGTAAAGTGTTTAAGTAAAGAATGAAAACTGTTTTGTATTAAAACTGCATTGAGTAAGTTCAGTTACAGTTTGCTAATGTAAAAAAAAAAGTACAGTGACATTCTCAAACAGAAATAGAGCTTTTGTTTTCTAAAATGAAAATGGCTTAATGAGGATTCACTGTCCCAATGAATAATTCTCCAGACTAACTCATTTTAGTTAGTTTCATCCCTCACAACTCTCACCATTTTCCTTAAATATTCATATAAAGCTCATACTTCAACATTTGGTAATATCAAACAAATATAAAAAGAAAAACACATTGTCTGACTAATCAATTATTCTGCTGCTTCTAAAAACATGAAAAAATTACTACAAGCTCCTATAATGGCCTATAAACCTAACATCACAATTTTAATTTATTAAAAATAATATAACAGTATAAATGAAGAGAAAGATGAATGGAGACAGGATTTCTACCATTCAGCCTTTTCCCAAATATGTGAGCAAACAGAACAATTTTGTATTCATGGTTTGCAGTATTGTGTCATAGTATACCATTTGTCATGAATATATCATCATTCTCAAATTCATAACAATGTATCACATTATCACACACACCTGCATGTGGAATACCATCGTTTTACTAGTCATACTTCCTCATTTAGTGCTATACAAAGAGATTCTGTGACATTCAATGACATGATTGGTTGTCATTTTTAGCATGCTCAGAAGGCAGAGCTTTCACTGAGAGAACATCTCCTTTAAACAGTGGCCTAATACGAACATTTCTATCTATAGGGACATGTTGATTTTATTGTATGTTTCTCATTGCAGAACTGCCAAATACAGTACTGCAGATGGGTTTTGCAAGTTAAGCCGTATTGATTTGGAAAAGCTACTGACCTACATTTCTAAATGTCCCTTGCCAGTCATTTTTATTGCCTGCATAACTAACATTTATTGCATGTTTCTGAATTAATTTCCCTTAAATAGTCATTACATTATTTAATGTGTAATTCTGTCGGTGTGTAATTGATTATACCTTTACAGTCTACAAAGGCATAGTTAAGTTCTGGGTTTTTTTTTTTTTTTTTCATTAGGTTATTTCAGTTTTAATGTACGTACAATGCACATCCTTTGGAGCCATAGAAACCATTTTGGAGTTATGAAGTAACTCCAGACTTTAGACCACAAACCCCAAATGTCCCATACCTGCCACTGTAAATTCGACAGGTCATAAGAAACTTCTCTAAATATTTAATGTATCCTTCATCACACACAATAACTGTATGGACCAATCAAAAACATACACAAACACTGGGAAAAAAAAAGAGAAAAACCCAAGAAAGAGAACTCGCTTTAAAACACACTTTTGCTTTTTGTCTTCACAAGGAAATGCAGGACCTTAAATAATTTAACATAATACAAAAATAATTTGTAGAAGTACCGTGATGGAGCACCATATGATATGCAGTAATGGTAAATTAAACTTGAATCTGTTAACTGATTGAGCTGCTATAACAAAACAAAAACAAAAAACTAAGAAACCACGGAGTTGGACTGGAGTGGAGTGACTACTACTGAACTTGAAACAATAAACAATTCACACTACAATTCAGAAAATAGAAAGAAAATTGGGAAAAACCCACTCGTGAATTTGAAGTGAAAGAAAAGTAGAGGCGTTCAAACTGATGAAGTACCTTCTGGTAATTTTTAGTAAGCTCCAGGTAAAATCCCATCTTACCTTGTGCTTCCACAGCACTACTGTAGCATCACTAGTAAATTTGGAACTAAACAAGATATCAAGGTAGGTTGACTTGGCTCCTTTTTACAGGTTTGAGAGGACGAGGAATTTTGAAAGTGAAATTGAACTTTATTGACCCTGGAGGGTAATTTGTCCTATGCATTTGACCCACCCTAGCTTATTAGGAGCAGTGGGCAGCCAAAGTACAGTGCCCAAGGACCATCTCCAGTTTAGAGGCCAGTGGCTTGGTCCAGGGTATACCTAACCTCGACTACATGTCTTCGGAGGAAACCGAAGTACCCAGAGGAAAGCAGAGAGCAGAGAGCAGAGAGCAGAGAGCAGAGAGGATCCAGCCGGCCAAGACTCAAACCCGGAACCTCCTTTTTGAACCACTGTGCCACCGTGCTGCCAACATGCCTACAAATACACACGGAAGATTGTCTAGTAAGCCAGGGCTCCAAATATAGGCATAGGGAACCATGCAGGGAGGGCCAACTCCTTAGCATGTAGCAGTAGCATCTCTAAAACATGCTCTTGGTTCAGTCATTGTGCTCTTAAATTGGTGTTGACTGTATATATCCTTCCATGTCTTCATCCAAGACCAGTAAAGGGCTAAAGACTACACCACCACGATAACCAGGGAACAGAATTTGAAATGCTTTAAAGAGAATTTTGTTCAGACAATTTAGTCTTGTTTGTATGTATAAATGTTTGCTCAGTGCAATATATTTTGAATTACTGATAAATCAGAGTTCCATCACAAATTCTGTAATGGCTACAAGGTCAGGTTCTGAATTACTATGTATTTAGGTAGAACTATATCATAAATATAATTTAACATAAGAAAAGCTGCTTTCAGAACTGGAGAAATTCCCTGGTATTTCTAATTCCTATTGTTCACTTATTTTTTCCAGTGATGTTTGCATTTTCCCTATAAAACCTCATTGTGGAGCCTGCAGTCTTCAAATCAGTGTAACTACAAGCAGCAGAGCCCGAAGTGCCAATGTTCTGATAATTCCCATAGCTGGTGGGAAAGTGCACTGTTCAGCATATGGCTGTTTGTCCTGTAAGTTAAACCATCCATCCTGTCAATTAGAATCATCCATACACCAAGCCCTTCCACAGTATGGTCACTGTGCCCAGAACTGCGTGAATGTGAACTTGTGCCCTCTTCATATCACCATACCATCAGACAAGGCTAAAATGACATCATAACCAGACCAAGAGAAGTGACTATTTAGCTTTGTGCGACTCGTACCTATACCCCATTTGCAAAGGTCATATTGGATTCCTGATTGATGCTTTCTTTAACTTCGGGTGGCAGAGTGGTGAAAAGATGGTCTTCAACGAAGAGGCCACTTTTCCGTAGGAGGCGACACTGCCCCAGCTGGGATGGGAGGCGGTCCAAACAGTTTCCTTTCAGTTCTAGATGTGAGAGCTGAACTAACTGGCCTATTTTCTCAGGAATGGTGGAGATGCTGTTATGCCCCAGACAAAGAGTCTTTAGCTTGATGCACTTGAATAGCTGCTTGGGAACCACCTCCACCTTGTTGCTTGTGATGGAAAAATGCTGAAGATTTTGCAAGAAGCCCACTTCCAGTGGGATGACTACAATGGAGTTATGACTGACATCCAAGTACCTCAACTTAAGGAGGCTGAATAAGGGCGTGGGAAGAGACTCTAGTTTGTTGTGTGAAAGGTAGAGTGACTCAAGGTTTTTGACATGGCTTATGGACAATGGAATGGTGATGATTTTGTTATGCCACAGTTTGAGGCAAGTCAACCTCTTGAGGTGCTGGAAACTAATGACCTCTTCAATGGTACGAATATTATTAGATTTCAAATCCAGCTCTTGTAAGTTAGTCAAGCTAAAAATAGCATGAGGGATTCGCTCGAGTTCACAATTATGCAACTCCAGCTCACCTAAGTTCAGCATTTTCTTCAAGCTGTTAAGTACTAACAGTTTAGTACCATCATTATGCACCACCAGTTTGGTGAGGTGCGGAGACAGGTCCGTTATGTTTGAGGGGATCTTAGTGAGGTTGCTCTTAAGATGCAAGATCTTTAGATGCCTCAGATCTCGTAGGGATTCTAAACCTATCATTTTGTTATTTTCAGAATTTAGGTTGCCTATCAAGTACAATTCCTTCAAGCTCTTCAACAAATATACCCAAGTGGGAATCTCCGCAACATCTGTAAACTTCACATGAAGGCACCTGAGGTGGTCACGGAGAAAACTAAATGCAGTCTGCTCAACTTTGGCCGGACAGTGATAAAAATGCAGCTCCTGAATGTTGATCATTTGGGAAATCTTAGCTGTGATCCTAGCCTCAGGAATTAGCTCCAGTTTCAAAATCTCCAGGTCAGTGAGGTCAAATACGGCATCGGGCACTCCAGAGAGCATGAAAAGGTGGAGCTCCAGCTTGTCCTGGGCGTTGCGAGTCACATGTTGGCGGAGCTTCTCGAAGGTCCACTCATGGTTCAAACTTATTTCCCGCAGCTTGTTCTCACTGACTTCAGAGAGAAAAACCCCAAACCGCTTTGAGTACAACTGGTCATACTGGTCAACCATGTGCAAAAGGAAAGCAAAGTCATTCTTAACATCGGGAATGTCACTGAAGCTGCTCTCCTCTCGAACCTTCTCAAAGGAATACTCCTTCAGGGAGCGTCTGAACAACCAGAAGAGGGTGTATATACACACCATGCCATACACGCACATGAGGGCAATGTAGCTGATGAGCAGCTTTCTCAACATGAATGCCATGTTGTGTGTGCACTGGAATCTAGCATACCCAGTTAAATGTTTGATATTAGGCTGACACAGGTGCTCAAAGTTAATGGCAGCTACAAAGGTTGATGTGTAACACAAAATCATGATAAATTTTACAGTTTTGATAATGGTCTGGGCAACATAGAGCTTGTAGATCAAGTCACTGTCCTCCACATGGGCGCGGAACTTCCTCACCTTCTCAAAAAGAGCTTTGGCCTGCTCTCCATCTTTTTTATCCAGTATGGTCATGCTTGGGACTTCAATGACAGGCTTCTCTGCAGAGAATTTTACCCCAGCTTTTGTTAGCATAGGGGTGGACTGATTTGGACTTCCTTCTTCGCTGCTGGTTGAAAAATGCTTTGGTAAAGAGGTTGTACCTGTGAGTCTCTGCTTGTTCTCTTCAGAGTCCTCACAGGCAGTCTCAGACAATGCCTTTGTAGTCCATGGTGACTCAAAACATTTCCCTAAAATGGACACAAAATGCTCAATTTTTGAACTGGTCTTTGGATATTTGAACCAAAAATTGCTGCTGACCATGAGTACAATGGTGTGGATGAGAGCGAGGTAAGGAAAGTACTTGGAATACCAGGGCAAGGCGTCATGGTAGCACATCTGATTGACAAAGACATACTGCTGAAAATCTAGGTTGGTTCGAACCCCTGTTGGTTCTGGCTGGCCGGGATATTTGTTTTCCGTGAGCATAGCTGGCTGGGCGATTTCCCGAATCACACTCTCGGGTACATCTTTAGAGGTCAGTGGAGCAGCCGCCAGTGTGACTCTGTTGACCTTCTCTCCATTGCCTGAGGCAACTGTAGTCTCTGCTGGCCTCTGAGTGGTGAAGCTGTTTGGGCTTCCAGGCCCTTCTCCGGATTCCAAAATGGGAAGGCAAACTACTTGGTCTTTGGTTAACTGCATTGTCCCGGCAAATATTGCCAACATCAGCATGACGACTCCGAGGTAATCCATGAAGACGTCCCACCATGGTTTCAGAATTCGGTAAGTTGGCTGGACATCATTGAGAGAGGCTACTTCTGTGAGAGTAAACATTCCTGCCACAGAAGAAGAAAATTTAGTTAAGTTTGGTCGAATATACTTAATACTAAAATACACATTGAAAGTTATTGCAATCAAGAAACCTGAAAACAGATATGCAATAGTTAATACGTATTTTAACATTTTTTAAATTCTCAGAACTAATAAATGGATTATAGTCTTGATTCAAATAAATGACCACAGATGATAACACAAAAACACTAGGCTCAACTCCCCCTATGCCCATCAGAACAATCTCCAGGGGAGTGAAAGAGCATGAACTAGAATGATCACTTTACAGAACAGTGCCATCTCTACCAAGGCACTCATACAGAATAACAAAGCAAATACATTAGCTGTCCTGATGAGATTACCCATCACTGAGAATCATGATTGCAACACATGAAAAAAAATACTCCGAGAATCCAAATGGCGGCCAAAGACAATGTTTTATTAAGCCTCAAGTTGCAATTTCTGCTCCATTTCTTGAAATGTCTACAGCCAGTATTAATGCCTTCTTCTCATCTTTCCGAGTGCTGGACCCCACACCGGAACATTCCTGTAACCAACACCATAAGATCATCAACAATGAATGACCCTGTCATGTTATAATATCTTGAGCATAGAACTAAAAACTGTGGCAAAAGGCGTTTCTCCAGTGCGATGGTTCTGAACAAGTGTATGGCTACTGAGAGCAGCAGAATTTTTTTAATTAAACGGTTTTAATGAAAGATAATTGTATTATCGTGTTGGTTCATTTTAGCCTTGAAAGCAGATCCTCAATTAAGCTGCTATAGTTGGCTGAGAAACACAATTCATTGTCTCTGCATTTAATCAAATACCACTAACACACCTGAACAGTCACACTTTTTGTGTACTTTTGAACACATACCACACCTATCCTAATTAATTAATGAGCCAATAGATAAAGTTCTGCATATTAAGTATGGTTTGGATCTAAAGCTTCTTAACAACTAAATAAGACTCAAGTTGTTTAAAAGAAAAAACTTTGTTTTCTGTATTAAACCTCATGTGCATATGTATGCATGTACACATATTTATGTATATTTTTTCTCCCCTCTTGTAAAATAACACAGTTCTTTCCCTAGTGACAGGTCTTTCAACAAGGCTACCAGTCATAATCTAATACAGAACTTTGGCTTTGATGTTAATATCTCAACCGTAAGGCACTAATGGGAAAGCTTTATCGGAATCTGACCAGTGGAATTTATGTCAGTGTAAGAATTTAGAACGTCTAGTTTCACGCTGAAGACTGGGGTCAGCTAAATGATTTTGACTTTCATCTAGGCTGAGAGTAAAAGCATGACTACCAGCTAATTGAAAATTGCAAACCTGAACCAGACTAAAAAGTTTTAGGAAACGCCACCAAAAGGAAACTCCTGATTTCAACTGGTTTTGAAAAATCCAATGGTAGGAGTTCTTTAAAAGGTACCCTTGGTGGGTATAAAAGAAAGCAAATCTCAAAGTAATGCGTTCTGTTAATCACACATTATAACTCCTTTTCTGGCCAACTTACCAGTAGGGTTACATTCCAAATATGCAAAAATACATCTCTCTCTCTCTCTCTCTGACACACACACACACACACACACACAGTGCAGTCCATAAGTATTTCAACAGCGACACAATTTCCGTAGTTTAGGCTTTGTATTCCAGGACATTGGATTTAACAAGTGGAAAAATGCAGATAAACCCACACATTGGTAAAAAATGCAAAAAATCCGAAGAGTGGGCTACAGCAGAAATTTCATCTATTATGAAGTCCATAAGGTTAAAGATAGCAATCGAACAGCAAACATTTAGACGTTCATCAGGATGAAGACATTCAACGTGAATGTACTAAAAAGATTCAAGGTTAAAAACCATGCGGTTCCCGACAATATAGGTGGATGTAATTAGTTAACAGACCACAGCCGGTATTGAAGAGTGCACCAATAACTGTACGAGTCATGGAAGCCTAACAATATTGCCAACTATTGCAAATCACATAACAATAGGAGTTTAAGTTTCTTAGTATTACAAGGCTTTAATACAAAAAAGGCAAGAGATAATCATCCAGGACTGATAAACCCCTGGCCACCTAAATAGAAAACACAAAACAAGGACAAAAACTTAAATTAGAGGCTGACTGGACAAGGTGACTGGCTTCTTTCCATGCCATCTTGTGCAGCCTGTGATCAGTCCAGAAAAAACATTTACTAGTTTAGGAATACAATGTTAGATCATTTATTACCTGCATCTCAACTAACACAATTTATTTGATTTTGTGTCCATGCAAATTACAAATATGTAGGAAAAACAAACAGTTAAAAACATGCATTATTGAGCATAAGTGCTATCTGTAGCAATGACATTCGCTCACCTATTGCAGACAATTTACTCAAGCGGGTCATCCAATCTCAACTCCACTCCTTTTGTGCCATCCAAAAAATTAATAAAGCATGAAGAGGTGCCAATATTGAACAGAAACTGCTACAAGCAGAATGTAAATGGATTTTATACTTGAAAACATTACATCCGGACGGCCTTCATGAAGACTTGAGTTGTTTTCTGTAGATTTAGGCGGCCTACACAGGGTCAATCAGTCAGGGGTGATTATCTCTTCATTTTTTTGTATTTAATCCTTGCAATACTAGGAAATTTAAACTGATGCTGTCTGTGCTTGTGCCCTGATTGTTATGTGATTTATAACACTTTGTATACATACCGCTAGGCTTGCATGACTCATACAATTTATCGGTGCTCTCTTCAATACCAGCTGTAGTCTACTAATTACATCCACCTACATTGTTGGGCACTGCGTGGTTTAAACCTTGAATCTTCTTTGTACATTCAGACACTGATAAATGTCTGAGACTGAAATGTTTGTGGTTTTATTGCTAACTTGAGCATTATGGACTTCATAATAAATTACATTTCTGCTGTAGCCCCCTCTTTGGATTTTTTCCCCCCCATTTTACTCCAGTGTGCACGTTTATTCACATTTTCCCACTTGTTTGATCACATTTGACCGACGCACCTGGTTTGATGCTCTAGATCTAAGTGGATAAGGCAAAGGCACAAACTTTCTCCAGACTACTGAAATGAAACAATGAACATGAGGTTAAAGTGCAGACTGTCAGCTTTAATTCCAGATTATTTTCATCCCTATCAGGTGATCTGTGTAGGAATTACAGCAATGTTTTTCTATACAGTCTTCTTTTGGGACCAAAAGTAATTGGATAAATTAATATACTCAGTCAGTCACCATATTTAGTACTTGGTTGTAAATCCTTTGCATTCGATGACTGCCTGAAGTCTGCAACATATAGACATCACCAGACACGGGGTATCTTCCCTGGTGATGCTCTGCCAGGCCCGTTCTGCAGCTATTTTCATTTCTCGGGTTGTTTCACGGGCTCTTTGTTCTCAATCTTGTCAATCAATCAGGAAGTGAAACGCACGTTCAGTTACATTCTGGTCAGGTGATTGGCTTAGCCAGTCAATATCATTCCACTTTTTAACCCTGAAAAACTCCTTGGTTGCTTCAGCAGTATTTTTTGGATCACAGTCCTGGTGCAAGGTGCTCTCCAATGAGTTTTGTACAATTCAGAATTCATCCTGCTGCTGTCACCAGTCACATCATCAATAAAGAGCCACTACAATGTTGCCATTTGGTTAAAAAAATACATAAAACTATGTTATGTTTGAATAACTCATTCAGATATCTGAGTTTTGACAAGAGATTCAGAACTCTGTCCAGTTGTTTCACATTTCATATATGCCAGTAATAAATTAATATGGTCAGAGTAGCCAATCAGAAAACAAGAAATGGATTCATGGGAGGCATCAGAGTATTTTCAGTTTAAATTTTCTTTCAAAAGTTTAAACATAATGCTGTTAGATGGCTCTTTCTGCTAGGACACCCCACACAGTATGGTCTCAAATCCAGCGGCAACAGTCCAAATCATGGTTCGCAGCCATGTAAAAAATGGCTTCAATTGGCAGGCTTTTTCTTGTCCCATCATGCAAGACCAAGCCTTCTGCTACAAGCCTGCGGCAGTCACACATGACGCGTCCTCTGATCCATGGCTCCAGGTGGTAGGATTTCCCAGAGGAGGTCAATGGTGTGCAATGGACAGAAGTGACTCACCAATTGAAATCCTTCCCCTCCCTAGGTGTAGCTATGGCCAATTAGACACCATTTCCTTTTTTTGCATGCATTTTTCTTTTGAGATGTATAATGACATAAGTTCGTATTTCTAGATGCTTTCGTAGCTATTGTTACAGTTAAACTATGGCTGTCTAAACACAAACTGCTCAAAGAATTATATCATCTATACTCACTGTGCAAGCAACTCATATTTTAACTTAAGGAATTAGGGAAGAGGAACAATCTCAAAATAATCTTTTTGTTTGTTATTGGCAAAGTGAAATAACAAACATACCCTTTCACAAGCCAAACCTATTAGGATGGCCAAACCATTAGAGTACTATAGTACCTGTCCATAATCAGTATGAAATGCATTATAGACCTACAACATGAGAAGTTTTCAATATCAGTCATAGATATGAGTTGACACCTACCTTTAACCAAAGAAACCAAAAGCACGACTAACAAAAAAGGAATGTATGGCATTCACTGTAAATATGTGCGGTTTCAAAAAATATAATGTAAATATATTTCAGAGCAATTTAAAATATATACAGTGCATTTGAACAGTGACACAATTTTTGATGTTTTAGCTCTGTACACCAGCACAATGGACACGAAATGAAAAAGAAAGAGGTTAAAGTGCAGACTGTCAGCTTTAAGGGTACCATATAGCAAGCTGTTATATGATAACAGCATAACAGCAAGCTGTTATCATTCACTGTTGAATGGTTATCACTTTAACACCAGATAAGCCAACATGTTTATGTTAAACATTTTTAATGTTGTTAAATATTTCACACCGAGAAGTGTTCATGCTTCAAATAAAAAATTGTGAAATTGATGGATTATTATTCAATTTTGACTAATCCTCATTTTTCTGGAGTTACAGCATATATCAGTTTAATTTTCACTTAATGTTTAGGTCTACTGAAAAACCAAACACAGCCAAACACTGCAATACCGACATAAAGGGGATCAATGAAGTGAACTACAAGAGATTGTTCAGGTTGAGTTCTGTTAGTAGAACAAGTGGACATAAATAGATATTAGCGAGGCGGAGGCAGAAACTCTGGGGGTTTTCGAGACTAGACATGATTAGGTGTTAGTATCCAATACTCTATCTAGTCTGTAGATAATCACAGCACTAATTTAGTCAGGAAAATGGGGAACATTGTTGGGTTGAATGGCCTTTTCTCATCATTATATTATGTTATGTTATTTTGGCCATATCGCCTAGCCCTACAACAGGGTTCTTTACGCCCACTCAGCTTTTCATTGTTTATTCCCTAAACATGTCCTTTTTTAAAAATAATGTACAGTTACTTAGGATGCACAGTAAATTCTGTGACATCTTACAAATCATGTCCTGAATCAAATGTTGACAGCTGGTGGGCTGGATGTCGAAAAAAAATCAATTCAGCAACAATTCCACAATAACATCCAGCGGCCTACATTGTCACTAACTAAATACAACTCTCAGAGTACTTTTCCATACAAGAGGACATGGAAGAAGCATACGTGGGAACTATTAAAAATCCTCGGATCAATCACATTTCACTATTTAATGAAATAAACATTCAGGTGGAGGTTCCACATTCTACTGCCACAAGCAGATTAGTCATGTGAATATTGCGCTTTTTCCTTCCAGTGCCACCTCAAATAAAGTTCCCCACTATGAGGATCCATTTTAAATAAGCCAATGTTAGTGTTATAGAGGAAGCATGTGTCTGGAACCACCTCTTTCATAAGTGTGCTCAAAAATGACTTGCGTCACAAGTTTTTCCAGTCAGGCTCTAAAATCTAAACACATTTCATCCAAAGATAAAGAAAAAACTATTTGGCCTTCTACTGTAATAAAAGTATGAAAAACCAGTTATCTTGCATTGCAAAGTTAGCAAGTATAACTCATTGTCATCATTTTTTTCTGAAAAAGAATGTGTGGCTTTAATGGATTTAAGTTGACTCTCTTCCCTTTGCTGTTGGTATGGAAAGAATGTTACAGTACTAGAGAATATTTTAATTAAACACCTCTCCAGCTCAGGATTAGACCAAAATCCTTTGTTTTACCCAATAACATGTAGGTATGTTCCATAGACACTTAGAATATCTCACACTCCCTCTCCCTCAAATTTAGACATTTCACTATTTTCTCTACAAGATGATAAGTTGATTTGTCCTTGTGGTTACTCGAATACTATTTTTATTTATTTATTTTTGATGCCTAAAGCATTTTTTTCAGCAGCAGACCCACCTAAAGGCATCGCAGAGAATTTTCTTTCCTTTACACAACACCAGAACAGGTAATGTAAATAACAAAGGTGGAAAGACCGGGTTCAGAAAGTAAAAGTCCTCCCCAGTATTTTGTTCCAATCACCTGAGTTTGCTAATGAACACAATTCCTCTGCCAGGAGGTACAACTCATTAGTGAAATCAGCTGGCCAAGTTCATGAATAAATGGAATAAATGCATGGCAGGACTTTTACTTTCTGACCCCTGCAATTTCCACCTTTGGTAAATAAGCACCCAACAGCGAACAGTTTCCACCAATTATCAGACTTTAGTAGACAGGCTACAAACATTGATAAAAGTTTTATCTCAGAATTCAAGGCTTAACGTAGCTAAACATCTTCCCTTAAGCCTATAGTTTTAAGTCTCATGTGCACTGCACTACAGGGGATGGAGGACGACAACAATAAAACGAGGCACTTAACCATCTTACACTTGACAATAGTTCCAAACCAAAACAATTAAAAAAAAGAGAGGGTGACAGATGAGAAGACAAACGTGTGATGCTTGCATTAGATAACGTGCGAGTCTACCACACTAAGTGCGAGCTTGCTTTGGCCTACAAAGAACAAATGAGTGTAACAGGAAATAGCCTTCAAATCATCAACAGCCAATTATATACTGAAATCAATGGGACAACTTTGCGAACTACTTACACGACTATAAGCTTACCTTTTGAATATCCAAGAATAAACAGTGGTGTGTTAATGCAAGGCCGATTTAGTTTGAAGAAAGTAGTCTAGAACCTTGCTTGGCCAGCTTTACATTACCTAACAAGCCAACTAAATAACCAGACAGTGTATATTCACACTCATAGTTGGGGGAAAAAGGTAAGCATGAAAGAAACTGATTACTATGCAAACCAAATTTTTAAAATTTAAAACTATTTGAAATGGCTTAAATAGCTACACAAAACTGCAGGCTGCAGACCAGATTTCATATTTCTCAATTCTGCTGTACTCCTTTGGCAGCAAGACGAGGCAATCTTAATTAGCATGAGTCTTTAATCAAAGTTTCTGCAGTGCCTTCAGAGAAAGGATGCAATGAATATTGCACTGAATAGTAGACACGGGGGGGGGGGGGGGGGGGGCATAAATACAAGTCAGAGTTTGTGATTGGTGATAATCAAGGAACTGCGATGAAGTGATGATGCGACAAAGGGGGGCGTACACTTGAGTTAGTACAAGTCACCAGAGGGGTGGATAAAAAAAACTCACCCCTATAACTGAGTAACACCAATTATTTTGCAGGATTGTTTTTGAGAAAAAACAATCACAAAACTGTCCCGTCCAGACACAGCAGAGCACGGGTGTCACGCTCCATGGGTGTCACTGGACCACACTGCTGGTTGTTGGTGCATTACAGCTTACAGCTGTGCTGTAAGATTCAGATCATGTTATTATTTTTTTAATATGCAGGCAAAATTTTACAAAATAGGAAAAATGCCTTGTAGTAGATGTTTCAAAGGAACTTAAATAAACATCTTTCCCTCACTTATGGCTGGTAATTTACCGGCAACTTTGATGGGTTGTTTTCTCTAACATTCAAATTTCACTAAACACGTTTAAATCAATTCACTAAAATCAAAAGATTTAATTTTACGCCACTATAAATCATCAGACAACAATCCATGAGTCCTAACAATGTAGTTTTCTTTATTATTATTTTTTAAAAGGTAGCAGCCACTTTCCCATTGTTGAGCCAAGCTAGAGTGCAACAAGGCTAAAGGCACCAATACACGTAAAATGAAACAACTAATTGTTCGAACAAGAGACAAACAAAAAGACAAAAAGTGTTTTGAGTTTGTATGGCACAGTGTGTGCAAGACCTCAGTGAGAGCTGTTCACAAACAGCCCACCAGTTTGCAGACATCCCCTTGTCTGCAATTGGTCCATCAAAATATCACATGGTTGGTTGCATCATGGTTGACTGGCTGGGGGGTAGAGTTCAACTTTATTTTCCTGTTCATTTCATCACTGTACTGTCCGGTGGCAGCAGGTTGTGTCTGGATACAGGATACAGGAGATTTCAGAAAGTGATGTCCTATCCGATAGGTTCATCACGATTAAATAATTAAATCCTGCCTTTATGGGAAAGTTTGACCTAATACGTTAGCCAAATTAAGATAAAAAATTTGACAGAAAATAAAATAAAATATGGCTACCAAGCATTACCAGGTTCCCTATCTTTTAAAGGTTTTTTTTTTGCTTTCTGTCCCAACAATTTATCCTTAGTTTGGCTTACAAATTAGGTCAAACTTTACTCACTCTAATTCTTCTATCACGGTAAACCTGTCGAACAGGACACCACTTCCTGAAATCTCCTATATCCCATCTACACATGACCACTGTAGCACTGTCATGGCTGTGAGTGGAATACTTTTGAGATTAATACTTTTGAATGAAGACCTAAGCTTGTGCAAGCTTTATGATCGATCACGCAGAGATTTTAAAGACGTCAAAGTGTGTTTAAGTTCCAATGCTAATCAGCTAACCAAGTAGTGAATGACAAAATGGAAAAATGCATCTAAAGTCATATAACAGGACCACAATATGGAGCATAGTCTATCAGCATCTAGACCCCACTGTTCCACAAGAAAGGCAGGCTAATTTGAAGGAAACAGAAAATATTGTTCACACTAGGCATCACTTAATATCCAATAAATACATTATTGGGTTCAAATCTGGTGACTGGGAAAGCCCTAACATATGTACTATGGGAAAGCCGTGTACTCAAACCATGGAGACTACTCATAATCTGTGGACACTCCTCTCTGCAGGAAGTGCTTTAACATGCGGTGATGATTGACAACCCAATGCCATTAAGTGACAACTGTTATCGACCGTGCCTTCCAAGGTTAAAAGTTCACCAAATTTACACTTTTGTAAAAATGTAACCTGCTTCATTATGGAACTCCCAGGACTCTTCCCTTTAGGATCACTGTTGCATTTCCATTTCTTTCCTCACTACTTGCAGCTAGCCAAATAGCATACAGGAACAAAGGAATATGCCAGAGAGATGTGTATATTCATATCTTGTTTAACTCCAGCTGTAGGGACCAAAGTGCAAAAAATAAATAAATAAATAACACATTTTGATGCACAATGCTGTTGTAATGCATGGCAAGTTGACCAAGGCTGCTTTATGCATTTGACTATGCCTATGCAGTGCTGTTTTTTGTCATCACATCTTAATATACACTGTGTGTGCGCATGTGTGCTATGTGCGAGCGTGTGTGTGACCAAATTAAGGTTTTCCAAACATCTTCCTCTGTTAATCAAGAGCGCCTTAAAGCTTTTGAAAGTACAAAAAAAAAAATTTATTTTAATTTTAAATTTTATCTTCATTTTGGCTACTTTTTCATGGAACAGCAACATCAGTTTAACCATTTTTCATTTGAGTGTTATGCAGGTCAAATATGAACAAGCTTCCCCATTTTTATCTAGCTAGCTCACTATAACTGTGACAGCCAAGCTGTTAGCTTAGCTATTTGTCAAAACATTCCATATTGTCAGAGAAAAGATATTTGCATAACAAAAAATAACCAACAAAACAATGAAACATTACAAACAGAGCTAGATGATTATACGTTTTGAAACATGCTCAACGATTAATGGATAGACCTACAATTTATATTTTTCATTGTTTTTATTTTTGGGGGCACATCTATAGATGCACTTTCTCCATGATCAGCTGCAACTGTCGTTGGGGCAGCCTTCCACTCATCTGCAGTCTTATGGGACACATGGTTTAATTCCAATGCTATCTTAAGCCAATGTTTTTATTTTTTGCAAACAAACTAATCTACTAAAACACTGTCCTTCTAGAGGCAATAATCTGAACAGAAAACCCCAGAGGCTGTACAGAAAAAAAGAAACTGTGCTCAGGGTTAAAACAGGTAAAACACTGTAGCTGCAACAAAACCACCTTAGCAACAATGGCCCACTGAAGGATCAGGACATCCAGCAAGGCTCTGGAAAGGGCTTTATAAAAGGATTACCCTGTCCATAGCCCCTGTAAAAGGTACGATTTAGCCTCGGTATACTCTGTAAAAGTGGCTATCGAATACACACAGGCACTCTCTCTACGTTGATCAAAGTGAATTAAGAGGCTACTTCAGCAAGCCTCAGCAACGCCAGATAAACACAGGCAATCCCCCAAGGACTTGACGGATTTGTACAGTTTGGAACTGATGGCTGTTCAGAAACAATGGCTACATAATTATCATCTGAATAAAGGTGCCACAACAGCTGCAGTATTCAGGCCCCCTCATTATTCAAGAATGGACGTGTGGCTCAATGAACTGATTAATAATAGGCTCTAAGCAAAATGTGCAACGGAAAGGACAGTATGCTTGAAACCCCCAACTCCACAGATTACTTTGAGAGCAAAGTAAACTAAATGAGTGAAACTAAACTTTCATTCTCAGGTTGTGGATGAAACAAGAAATACACCATTTACTGGATATTAATTAAATTGCTCACTGCAAAATTAATGGGAAAAATGTATTTCTTGTTTCGTGGAACTTCATTGCCAAGTTCATTAACAATATCCTCTTCAATAGTTTTTCCATGGATAGTAATACACAATGACGTAAAATTACAGAGATCTGCAACTGTAGAATGATTGTGTTGGGACTCACCACGGAGAAAAGTCGTCTCTCCAGTGGTTTTCAAGTTAGATTAGTCTGCGTTCAACTCAAAGAAGCTTTTCAGCAACAATTATTGAGTACGGACTTTAATTGTTAAATTATATCATTGTTACAACTTGTTACAAGTAATTATAGACCGTAGGATAACTGCAGTCCAAATACTGTACAGTACACTATTGGGACAGTTCAGTATGTACAATGAACCCACCAGACTTAGCATTACAAGAGTTATTCCATTGGTGAAAGGAAATACAGTGGAGTCTCTTTCTGATGAGTAAATATAGTGAAACACTTGGTTGTATCGCCAACTATGATACCAAAATATGGGCATATAAAACTGTTCTCTGAAAAACTGAAAGCATAACCTCGACTTCCTTTTCATTCACTTTAGGTATTATTGTTAAATTGCCTTTTACTGCAACCCAACATATGAAAAATAAACATTTCAAATCTTAATCACGTGAAGAACAATGAGGCCTTCGGTAAAGTATGCAATTATTCACGCGGCTAAAACGTGTAAAACTCCACTAGCCTAGACAAGTATGCATAAACACATTAAATTTTAAGTTCAATTGCAGGCGACAAGAACACGTACTTTCTAAAGATGAGATGCAATCATAAGCAACTTTTTATAAACGGTGACATCTGCGCTTAAAAAAAGACATACAATTCAGAATAACAAGACTAAACTTCTGACATTTCCACTAATCGACATTTCTCATTTTTCTGATTCACTCATTTGTTCATTTACAATGCATTAACAGAATGCCATCCAGTCTTAAGACGTACGAATCCATAATTAGCTGTAAGTTTCATTGTTCCACAACCCCCCACGATAAGTGTCGAAGCCATGTTGCGGCAAGTAGCCTATACGCACTTAACCACGCTTAAACGCCAAAACGTGGCCGCTGGATACAAAAAGACCACAATCTATCACAGTAAAATAAATGTTATTATAAAATGTAACCACGTCTAGTATCGGATGTATACGCTAACTGTCCAATATGGAACAAAATATCGTAGAATAGTACTTACTGTGACAAGACGTTATTCGGACATCTGAAATTACATATATCCAAACCAACACTTCCGAATAAGCGTTCTGTTTCTACACGTATAGTATTAAAGACAACCCAGCTCTATACATTTGTGTGGCCATGAAAACGTTTATTTCGCGATACATGAATCGTGGTTTTTGCTTTGTATTTCTTTGCCTGCTGCATAGACATCAGCGCCATTGTGATACAGGCTTTAGCTGGCATGTGAATCAGCTTCATACAATGTGACACCGTACGCTACTTCTCCGCACTTTCGTTATCTAAAGCCTTAGAATAAAAACCTGTTTCGAGAGTATGGTCGCGAGATTCAAAAACCGGGCTACTCGTGGTCCAGTGTTAAAAACATAATCCGGAGTGTTCGGGAAAGCTCGGGCAAGGTCTGCAAGATCTCCTACAGGAACTTCACGCTTTAGAGCGTTCTGGAAATTACAGTAGCCTATGATGCGTAGCATCAAACCACAGAAACGCTGTATACCTTTCTAAGTGTTCAGGTGCAATGTATGAGCCAACTGACTACAGACGAAAGACCATTTGTTTCCACTTTCGTTCCAGGTGACAGAATGAGTAAGACTTCCGTCCCATTTGTACACTAAGTATAAAGGCTACATGGGTGCCTCGCGCGCGGCTAACCAGTCTACACCAGTTCTCAAAACATTTTGCAAGATGCGTCTCTCCCAGACTAAGGCATGATGGAAAGAAGCGTTTATCCTCCGCAACACGAACAATTTTTAAAACCGCAACGTCGTAGTCTTATCCACATTCCGTTATAGTTAGGCTACTGCATGAAAATAAATAAAATAACAACTACAATTTATCACCGAAACAGGAAGTGCAAAATGACAGTCCGTGAGTTTACAGGGTAACCTAAACCAGGCTAATATACCTGGGCGGATTATTTGTGTTACAAATGTGTAGAAAATACCTTATAGTGATCAAGTGTATCTGTAATCATTGTCACTTTCATTGTTTTAGTGTTTTGAACTTTGCTTTTGAAGGCTAAGTGATGTCGAACTGAAGACCTTTGAAACAAAGTCACTGTTGCTACTACAAATCAAGCACAATGTCAGCAGATTCTCTTACGATCTGTGTTAACCCTTTAATGGATTATACAGGGCCAAACATTTTATTTTAGTGGCATATTATGAAAACCTTCGAATAGACTACTCTTCAACCAGGAAAACACAGGGTCCTGCCGACGAACAGTCTGCATTTTACATACGATTAAGCTTATAATTTACCGCACTTTCAGTGTACAATGTTTGCATTGAATATTTTTCTATTTTTTTTAGGTCACATTGCTTCCCTATAATGTCGATGCCTTAACCTATAGGCTATCTATTGTCGTTCCTTGATCTCAGATTTTTCTAGCTTTGCAAAGGCCTATCGTTAGTAGCCTATTTATTCCACAAAAACAAACTGAAATATCTGCATCTACAAACGAATATGAGGGGTGTTTAAACCACACAAGTGCAAACACACAGATTTAAGTAGCCTACATACTGCACCGTACTTTATTTTCAATACAAACAGATATCGTTTATAAATAGAAAAATAGTGAGCACTAGACCTAAATAACACAAAAAGGCAAAAACGAGTATGTTAGCATACAAACCTTCAACTGATTGAGATCCACCGCCTTGGTGTTTTTGCTGAAAAAAACGATCCCGCAGTACGTCCCATGCTTTAAAATGTAAACAAAGCCTTTAACGTTTCCCCAAGGAGCTAAACGTACTGTATGGCATGACTGCGAATAAGAAGATTAACAAGACTTCGCTTCATTTGTCCCTCTGAATGAGCTTGCTATGGCCAAAGGTTGGTTGCACGTTCTGTAGCTCGGTCCATGAGAGGGGCTATGGGCCAATAGCAGATTGTTAGCGACGAAAGTGATCACATGAAACTGCACAAGGGATCCCCATCGCTTGGTATCAGGTACCTACATAATTGCGCATTAAGCTACTATATGTGTATATTGTACAGAATGTCAACAGCGAGTAAGCACTCTGACTTTAAAGAAAATATTTCCAGAAACATGTAGGTTGGGGTAGGATTATTATTATTATTATTATTATTATTGTTTTTGTTGCTGTTGTTGTTGTGTGGCCAAAATAGTGGAGACAAATGTGGTTTGTTTAAAGGAAGAAGTGGGTTTTGCCACCGCTTGTGACTGCGGTTGTCCCTGAGAAGGCTACTCAGGGACACATAAAGAAAAGTTGCTGGTGGAAAAGGTTTGATTAAAACTCACAATGACAAGGTGGATCCCTCTCTCAATCTTCCAGCCCAAGCTGCTGACAGTGTCTGAATGTCGGGCAGATTTCCTGGCACTTGAGCTTTTGGTTGCTCTGTTCTGAAAGTACAGGTTTCAGCCAGTTCAAACTAGATGATGAGCGTAGTGGGGCCTGCCTGGGTTCAACCCTTGTGCTTGAGAAAAAAAGGAGAAAGAAAAGGAGAAAGAAGGATGTGTTTTTTTAAAGGGTGAAAGGCTCAGTACAACAGGGGAAAGCTGGCCTTTCAGGTATTCTGGCAAATTGCCATGGCTTGAGAATAATATTGTGGGCACAGTTACATTGCCCTCTAAAAGTCTGGTAACGCTAAAGTGAATTTTGTTATTTTTTGTTATTTAAGGCATTTGGATTTGAGATCAAACAATGAATGAGACAAATTTACAAGCGATCATTTATTTCATGGTATTTATGTGTGTATGTTTTGCCATTTTACAGAAACATCTTTTTGTGTTGAGAATTTTCAGCCAGGCAAAATTAAGTTAACAAATAAACTTCAAAGTAAATAAAAGCAATAAAGTGCAATTTTTTTTTTTTGCATATCCCTTAAATTCGATGTCATCAAGTCTACGACCCCTTGTCACCACCAAACGTTTGGTATTTTCTGGCCTTCACTTCAACTTTACTTGATCTTTGTTTCTGGGGGTAGAGTGGGGGGTGGTTCTGTCTTCAGTCTCTTTTTCAGCAAGGGAAATGCATGCTGAGATGGATTTACACCAGGTTACTGCCTTGGCTAGTCCAAAACCTTTCACTTTTTCTCATTGATGAATGCTTTGGTTGCATAGGCAGTGTGTTAAGGGTTGTTGTCTTGTTGCAGGATGAAGTGTGCGTGATGAGTTTGGACAAATTTCTTTGTACATATCCAGATAAAATCTGTCTGTCCATTTCCAAATTCATCCTACTGCTGCCATTCTCCATTACATCATCAATAAATGGATCATGGGCTTTTTGTTCCTTTTACCACGCTTTCAGCATTCCACTGCTGTGGTAAAGGTTTACTTTGTTCTCAACTGTGCATAAAACCTTGTTCCAAAACCCTTCTGGCTTTCGTCTTTGTTTTTGGTGAATTATAATCTGGCCTTTTGATTCTTGTGGCCCAAAGTAGGCCCTGCTGGGCTGGAATTGATACAGATCCAGCCCGGAGGTACTTGCCATTCGGGGAGGCTTGCACCTTGCAGTGTAGCCACTATAATTCTGCTCTAGAAATCTTCTATGTATGGTGGCTTGTGATATTTTCAACCCGCCTTCTGGAGACGGCTGGTGATGTCACTGGTCATTGTTTTAGGGTGTTTCTTTACAGGTCTTAGGGTTTGCCTTTCATCAACTGCACCAATGTACCTGATATACCCAGTTTCTGTGCTATCCTTCTTAATGAATTAATCTATTCTCTCAGTTTACAGATTCATTTTTTCAGCCATAGTTACTTCTCTAGTGTTCATTCTCCAAATACAAATGAAGGCTAAAACCAAGACTAAATGCTCTTTGTTCTTTGATGTGTGAACAATTTATGCAGAAGGTAACGCCTCAGTAACAATTAACACCTGTCAGTCATCTGTTAACTTAATTTAGCACAGCTGAAAATGGGGGGACTCCACACAAAAAACAGTCTTTTTGCAAAATGCTAAAACATATGCAGGTACATGCCATGAAATAAAAGCTGATTGTACTGTTGTCCCATCTTTTCATCTCAAATCAAAATGTCTTAAGTATATAGGAAAAATTTCACTCTACTGTTATCATACTTTTGGATGGCACTGTATGTTTTACCCACATCACAAAGAAGAAAAAATATATTACACCCGTGGAACATTAATTCCTTGACAGTAGGATCAGTGTTGCATCAGCCTATTTAATGGCCTTGGTCTGTGTCACAGCATGTCTTTCCTTCAAAATTAATACACTATGATTGTATATAGAGTGTGAAGTTCAGGTGGAATATCAGTAGACTCCCAGTGGTAAGCACTGATAGACACCCTAGCAATGTTTTCCCCTATGCTTTCCCTCAGAGGGGGTTAATTCCTCAAGGTCATGCCTGTCCCTAGGGGGGAGCTACAGCTGGCCCGGCTATCTGATGACAGGATAAACTGTGGTTGTGCTTACCCAAGCTGTTACACGCTCTCAATAATGCACAGACCACAACACTCCACTGCAGCTAAACTAACAAGCAGCACAGGCATATGGAGTCTCACCAGAATTCATGCTGGGACAAATACACACCGTCATGAGTTTTGAAGAAGAGAATGTAGTGCTCTTTCATCCAAACAGTCACTGATAAAAACACTGAAATAAATTATCCAAAATGCAGATTTCTAATGGATTGTGTCTTAATTCTATGAAAGTGTTTTGTTGATTTCATTTCGATATTTAAATTTCTATTTGTATTACTTTGGCTGCAGGCTGTAGCAGATTAAAATTGAGCTGAAAGTTTAAATGTATCCTGCTTCTTATCCAAATACTGTCAATAAGTTATTTGACATATGTAATATTAGTTGCAGTAAAGCTGTCTAGTGTGAATGGAACAATAACATATCCTTTAAAATGTATAATGATGTTAGTGTTTAATAGTAGCGTTCAGTATTTTTGCAAGCCATAAGAAAGCAGCCAACAGTTCTAGCCTGTCCTCTCTCAAAGGTTACAGCTGATGACAAAGCGACCTTTCCTAATTGTGGTAACATAGGAAACATTACGCCATTAAAAGCACTCTTGGTCAATTACCGCCTGAAAGAAATGCAGGAAGTGTTGTCTGCATCTTAGCCGCGTCCCTCTTTGCTACAGTACTGTTGTTTCTGGTCTTAGCCCTTCCCTTTTTGAGGGAGTGTTGATTGCAGCCATGTAAATGAAGATTAAAGCTGGTAGGGCAGGATCTATGGCATTTGGAGAACATTTTTTAAAATGTGTTCTGTTTATGACACATTAAAATGCTTATGAATACCTCACTCCACCATTTCCTGTTGTGTGTTACGGGCGTCTTTATAATGGGCCCTTCGCAGCTGCTTGTTTATGGCTAAATAAGCTCTCACAGGCACAAGCGTAGCTGTTGTCCAAAAGCTGGGAGTAAGCCAGCTACAGGACACAAAGCCTTAAGAACAATGAAATGAACAAAGGCTATAAACAGAGAGAGTGTGTTTCTAAATTATGCGTTTTTCTGTTGCTGGCTGCCTTAGGCCAATGAAGGCCAGATCTGTTGATGACATCTCTATTAATTCTCTATTTTATATTATGCTGTTTTTAACGGTATTTCTTGCTGTTGTAAGAAATATCTGTGTCTGATGTCATTATGTCCACTGGCCACATATTCCCTTGATTATATCTGATCACGATTACTACACAGTTGGTACACTTAATTGTAGAATGGCTACCGGGAAAGACAGATTAGGAACTACACAAGTCAAAAGACTTGCTAATTCAATAAGAAGGATGACCAGTACATTATGGCCAGATTATGAGGGGTCACACATTTACTTCATCCTGTGTATTGGTCTAGTTTACCAGTCTTGATCAAAGCTTAGGAAATGTATAAGAAGAAGGTAATGGAGAGGATCAGGGTTCATTCTCCACGCTGAACCCAAGGTGCGTTTCACGTATTCCTGACAAATGCCATTCCAGGAAATAAACTCATCTTTTCCACAAAGATCAGAATTGTTTCTTTTTTCCCCCTTATAATCTATAACCGTATAACATTCTTTTAAAAAGTTAATACTAAACAATGTCCAGCTGAATTCAGTTACATGATGAAATTAATTATTCTCAGAATTATTTTTCAAGAAGCAAGTGGGACACACGTAAACACAGAGAGGTTAGCACTTTTAGTCTTTACGTTTATACTTCTCAAACTTTTATTACATAAGATAATTATTTACCTTGTAAGATCCAGCAAACATTTTAAAATGAACTTCATTAGTGTTAACTGGCCAAATTATATGTCCACTTACTGTAGAATTTTAAAATCTATTTTAGTCAAAAACATGTACAGAATGGAACAAATGTTGATAGAAGGGCTGTACTGTGTTTTTGTTGAGTACAAAAAATTAATAATTAATTATGTGAGAACAAAAGTGCACTAAAGTACAACACCAGACTGTGTTCCTGCAGTGCATTTAGACTGCGGTCGCCTTGAGTTGCGAAAAAACCTCAAAAACTAAAATGCAGCTCATGAGCTTTGGCAGGTATGGAACTTGACACAATTTTTAAAACTTCTATTTGCTTAATGAGTGTGGAAAATACAAATAAACTGACTGTGCGAAATAAATAGCAAAAAATAAATCAATCTTCTCACCTTAAATTAAAGACAGTGCTATATGGTATGCATTTTTTTCATTGTTTTATTCTTGTCCAGAACTTTCTAGGCCCACATTAGACATCAATGGTATATCTCAGGTGCAATATTTCTGCTATTCTTATGGTTTGCAACTCACTATTCTCTGCTTTTCAATCAGAGCTAGACTGGTCAAATGTATTAGATAAAAGCCCGGATGGGAATGTCCATGTGGCCCCATCCAAGATCAACATTCACATTTCTCAACTCAACCAGGCCCACTTGACAGTTGTACTTTCTACGCATCTTATTCGCTTATCTAAGGTAAGTAAACAGTGGCTGAAATTGGAGTTTGAGACACATTCTTCATGGAAGGGAGACAAAGACACCCCCCACCTAGCTCATTTCGTGTTCACAGGTGTCAAATTTAAAGTTGAGATAAACTGAAAGATATTATTTCAGTATAAAGCACGTAAAAATGAGACACTGAATGCATCAGAAAAAGCTACGGAAACGTCCCTAAAAAGATACAAACTCTTGTCACTGGGGTGACACCCCATATAATTGTACCTCATTGCTAGTAATATATTTAATTTGTAACTTTTTGCTTGAAAATTGTATTTATTTACACCCAAATAGAACATCATTGTATTTTCAGGGTATGTTTGGCAATTTCTTTTTCCTTAAAGAGCAAACATGTACCTCCACTTTACCCTTATTTTTGAGAGTCATACCACATTTCAATATTTAAATTTCTATTTTTATTTCTTTGGCTGGAGGCTGTAGCAGATTAAAATTGATCTGAAAGTTTAAATGTATCCTGCTTCTCATCCAAATACTGTCTATAAGTTATTTAATATATGTAATATTAGTTGCAGTAAAGCCGTCTAGTGTGAATGCAACAATAACATTTCCTTTAAAATGTATAATGATGTTAGTAATGGGTTCTGGCATGTAATAGCATTTACTGTGCAAGGCTGCCACCTAGGCTGGTGTAGTTTCCTCAGATTAACCAGCAGTTTGAGTGTGGACAAGCTCATGAACTACATTTTAGTTTCTCTACTAACCCAAGTTCTCTTGTACACTGACTGGAATTGCAGAAAAACTGTGAGAATTAAATTCTAAAAAACCAAAGCATTACTCTATAGAAATCTAACCTTATCACAACTGTGCATAGCCAGTGACTGATTATTATAATGTAGCACTTAGAGTAGCAGGCCAGGGTAAACAATTCAGTTTAAATATTCTGTAGCACAAACAACTTAAATGTGAGCTCAATGCTGCTTTACAAAGGTAGGCCTGTGTATGATGACACACTAAATGGCCAAAAGTATATAGACACCCAAACATCACACCCATATGTGCTCATTCCAAAACCATGGGCATTGATATGGAGTTGGTCCCCCCTTTGCTGCTATAACAACCTCCACACTTCAGGGTAAGCTTCCCACTAGATTTCAGAACATGACTGTACAGATTCACTTCCATCCAACCACTAGAGCACTACCGAGGTTGCGGACTGATGTTGGCTGTAAGGCCTGGCTTCCAGTCGGCATTATAATTCAACCAAAAGGTGTTTGATGGGGTTAACATCAGGGCCCTATACAGGCCATTCAAGTTCTTCAACACAAGATCTGGCAAAGCATTAATTTATGGACCTCACTTTGTGCACAGGGGCATTGTCATGCTGAAACAGGACAGGGCCTAACCCAAATTGTTGGCGCAAAGTTGGAAGCACATAATTCTCTAGACTGTCATCGTATGCTGTAGCATTGAGATCTCCCTTCACTGGAGCTAAGGGGCCTAGCCAAACCGTGATAAACAGCCCCAGATCATTACCTCCTTAGGGGCTATTATATCTTTCGGGTTAACAAAATATTTGGCTAATGTTTAAGTTTGTTTGCCAGCTAGCTACCTAGCTAGTTGGTAAGCAAGCGTAGACTGGTTTGTGGTGGTTCCCTAGCAACCGAATCAGTGAGCCTGCTGTCAGCAGGAGATGTGGTTCTGTCAAATGCCACTGTTCGCTTTTGCCAAACCTATTTTATGATTTATGAATAATACTCTCAGCTGTACATTTATAGCAACTCACCTAACTGTAAAATATGATTTATTGTTCCAAGCATAAAATAACAACTTTTATTTTTGCTCCCCCATGTTGATGCCCAGGCAGCACCCGGCATGAATCTGAATCGAAAGAGTTTCACCATTTCATTCAACAAGTGCATTCCTGACTACCTGGACATCATTGAATTAAATTTGGCTGTAATTAGAATGAGGACAAAAAGCAGGAGTGCTTCTCAAAATGGATTCTATTTCTTATAACTTCTGCATAGATTAAAAAAATTTTTTTAAAAATGTGTGCGCGCGTGCGTGCATGATTGCCTGCGTGCGTGCCTCTGTGCGTGTGTGTGCGTGCGTGCGTGTGTGCATGTGCGTGTGTGTGCGCGTGCGTGTGTGCAGAACAAAAGAACAACATCATTTGTAGGACAAAACATTATGGCTTTTGTCAGAGGAAAAATAACTTTCCATACTTGCTTGTTGAAAGTAACAAACGCTTATGAATTGGCAACCCTAAGCTTAACATTCTTCTCCCCTCAGGTGGCACACTTCAGGGGATTTTAGACGTTACACTCTTGAACAGGGCACAAAGCTTTTAGCTGTAAAATGAAAACAGCAAGTCTATTATACACGGTAGCCGAGATATTTATGAAACATCTATACCTAGTATTTCAAGCAGCAAAGCCATTTTTTTTATTTATCATGACAGAAGTTTAATACAGGGCCATCACTAACAACGCATGCATTACTATCTAAATGTGGGCAGATGCATGGTCCAATTTTCCAGGTACTGTGCTTTTATGCTTATAAGCGCTAACACTTAATTAGTATGCATCCTTAGGCATGCAAACCTGACCTTTCTGTGTAAAGATTAAAAACACACAATGCAGAAATGGGATTTAGCTTAAAATAACTTTAAATACATGGCTGAAATAATGTAAAGTAAGTTGCAAACACTGCAAGGTTCAAAACAACTGCCATGTCTCAAGTGTGCACACTACATAGGTTCTGCTATAAGTTCAAATACAAGTAAAACAGTATTACATAGTGATCCATGGTTTTCTCTCATTCAGCTATTTCAAACATACTATTTTCATTATGTAGCTGTACATCTTAGTTTGAGTTAATAACCAATAATCACATAAATAAACAGTAAGCAGGACGTCATTAGAACCTTAATTGTTTCTTTCTATGCCAGCTTCTGCCTATGTCTCCTTTAATGCTATTTTTTGCATACATACTTTGTTTTCTTCTTCATACCGAACACTGTTGACTTCCCACACTGTACTCTTTAGCAACATTGCGAAGATATTTCCCTCATCTCATTCTAATATTGCACCTCCTCTTGGATAACTTGAAGATCCAGATAACGTGCCTGTGTATGTTGGCTCCCAAATTAGTGTGATGCTCCAATATTGAAGAGTGGGCGTGATATGATTAATTTATGCTGCACAAGAATAACTTGTCAGTAGATGAGAACTGACAGCACAAAAGAACTGTCAGTCTTGCACCGTCAAAATGGAAAACATTACAAGCTAAGTTGAAAGACTATTCGAGTAAGAATGGATGCATTTTTATTAGAAAAATAATTGTTTTGCACTGATGAACATTTACACAATTATCAAATACTACAATTAGTGACATGTTTGTACTGAATGCCAAATGGTTGCCAAACTCAAAGCCTTTACTAGGAAATCTGGAGGAAATGTGCTGAAATCCATGTTAGCTCAGACAGTCACGTCTAGATTTTTTCCCAGGACCTATTTATACCTAATCAAGATTTTTAGGGGTATAAGGTAAACATTCAAGGACCTATTTACTCTTTCCCAGAGATACCAGTAAAGGCTGAACGACCCCAAATCTGGCATCACAGGGCTGGAAATATGTGCTATGATAGAGGTTTACTCTATGTATGAATCACCTTACTTTTAATTCCATTGTATGTCCATCAACTATATCCTGCTTTCATGTCAGGAAACCTAGCAACAGCTTCAAGTATTTCTCAAATTCCTCTAGCTTATACAATTTAATGTGAGAACACACCAGGACAGCAGCAGTGGATTTTCGTGCAATGTCTCAAGGCTAGTGTGTATATGCTGACCTGTATACACTGGCCAGCAAAACAAACTGGGCTTCATTTAGTCGCAGTTATTGAGTAACGACACACAGTGATAGGATCTTGCAGTGAATGATCTGCTATTTGAACTTTTGTATCCAGTCATTCTGTCCACTGACCACCAAGAATGCATATACAGCTGTACTGTACAACTGTGGAAACCAAGCCTCACACCATACAAAAGGCAAAATGACATATACAATATATACGTATTACTATATGACACAAATTATTTGTCACACACAGCCATGTTAGATAAACAAGCAATGGAATGCAAACTGTGGATGTGTCCTTGATGTGTCTGAATATATTGATATGGGGAATAATACTTCAACTGAATTTCAACTGAAATTAGAGTTCTCAAATGTAGCATATTAATTAGAAAATGTTATAGGACAGTTAGGGAGATAGGGACCATAGGGGGGAACATAAATGTAATTAATTTACTTGGTCTTAATTTGCAAAAGAAAGTTTGAAATGCTGGCCTTTAACCCAATAGCATTGTTTATTCTGCTCTGTAAAATCAAAATTAAATTCACATATATATGAATGACTTTACCTCTCAGTCCATAAGATTTCTAAAAATAAATGTTTATTCCTTCAATCTTCTACAGTATATGAAAAAAGCATGCCAAATAGATACAGTACAGGGTAGACAGTAGACATTTTGGCAATCATATGGTTTGATTTTAAATTGCAAGGCAATAAATTACATTACAAGAATTTAGCAGACACTCTCATCCAGAGCGACTTACACAACTTTTTTTCATCCATTCATACAGCTGGATATATACTGAAGCAATGCAGATTAAGTACCTTGCTCAAGGGTACAACAACAGTGTCCTACCTGAGAATCGAACTTGTGACCTTTAGGTTACAAGGCCAATCCCATATATGTCTGCTAATACTGCCCTTGGTGTTGGGAATGTTTCTGTACAGTACTGTCATGAATGAATCACAGACTGACAAATCAATAGCTGCAGGGATATATGATTGTCTTGAACATGAACATAAAGCATAACAATCAGAAATGTGCTAGCTTAATATAATAACAACCTGAGACGCGGGGATCATAGTAGACCATTATATTCTCTGTCTCATCCGTAAACCAAATAGACCATTATCACAATGGATATTGAAACATGGCCTGGAGTAAAATTTGCATTGGGAGTGTCAGAGGAGCAAATGACCAATCAGGTAGTCGGTTAAATAACAAAAGCAGCATCGCTGATTGTCCAATGGTTGTAGCGTGATGTTCCGCACATAGATATGTGAACAAACTTCTTAAAAAGCCTTAAAACAGAAAGAGTGATGTAATCACATTCAACTGTTGACAACAAACATATATTGTAGGTCTTGAATGAATACAGATACATATATTTTGAGTAGTTTTACAGTGCAAATGTATGGTGAGGTCCATATACGACCAGACGTTATATCAATAATATATTTTAATAATTCAATCATTTCAAAGACAGGCATATTGTACACCATGGCGTGTATAATACTTGTGTTGCTTTATTGAAAGTGTGATTGTAGAGTAGTAGCAGCAGTAATATGAGTAATATTGTGTTTGAATAGTAACATCAGTAAAGGGAGACAACTAGATAAGCATAATCCCTTATTTGGAATATGGTGATTCAAAATAACAAGAAAAACATTTGTATGAACAGAACTGTAGTTGAAACAAACATATCCAGTGTGACACAGTATTTGTCTTAAGCTGTGCAGACTACACCACGCACATAGTGAACATTAAACATTTACCAAGAACTCACGTTCTGTTTGAGTGCATCAGTAACCTAAGCCTTACAACAGGAATTCCTTTTACCAAATGCTTCCCTTTCTATTTAGTTTAAGTCAACTATATACAACTATAAGGCTATGCCTGTTTCAAGGTTTTTGTAAAAAATGACTAATCATTTTCAAAAGATGATACAAGTAAAAAATGTCCTAACAAAAAAACCCCCGCCCCCCAAAAAAACCCAAATGACACATAAGTAAATAAAACTATTGAAAGGTATAAACCAGGTGTAACTGCTACAATGCAGCAGTTAGCATTGTCGTATTTAGATATTTGGTGTTTTTGAGAGAGTCGAGGATCACTCAACAGTCATTTGTTCCCTAACATCTGAAGGCAGTGTCTCAAAGAGGGCATCCTCCACCACAAGACCACTGCGCTTCAGAGCCCTGCAGAAGCCCAGCTCTGCCGGTAGACCCTCAAAGTGGTTGCCCTTGAGTTCTAAGTGCGTCAATAAGACCAAGTATGAAATCTTTGGTGAGAGCAGTGACAGAGTGTTCTTCCCCAGTTTGAGAGTCTTTAGCTTTTTACAGAAGAAGAGCTCGTCTGGGAGGTTCTCGATCTTGTTACAAGTGACAGAGAAGTACTGGAGGCTCTGGAGGACTCCGATCTCGGGCGGGATGAAGCGGATGTCGTTGTTGGATAGATCCAGGTAGCGAAGCTTGTTACAGAGGAAAAGGTGAGAGGGGAGGACCTCGATCTTATTGTGGCTGAAGTAGAGGCGCTCCAAGCCACCCAGTTTCTTTATGTGCTCTGGAATGTAGGTGATGGCATTGTGCCACAACTTGAGACAGGTGAGCTTGCGCAGGTGCTGGAAGCTGAGGATCTCTTCAATGGACTTGAGATTGTTTTCTTTCAGGTCCAGCTCCTGCAGGTTGGCGAGGCTGAACACGGCATGAGGAATGCGCTCCAGATCACAGTGCACTAACTCCAGTTCGGTCAGGTTGATCATCTTTTTCAGGTTGTTCATCATAACCAACTTGGTGCCATCATTGTGGATGCACAGGCTCTGCAGGTGGCTAGACACATCCACAATGGACTGGGGGATTTTAGTGAAGTTGCTCTTCAGGGTCAGTATCTTGAGGGACTTCAGCTCACGTAGGGACTCCAGGATAATATTCTTGGAGGTCTCCGAGCTCAAGGAGCCAATCAGGTGGAGCTCCTCCAGGTTGCGCAGACTATAAATCCAATGGGGCAACTCCCTGCCATCATCGAACTTCACCCGCAGCACCTTCAGGTTCTCCTTCAGGAAGGACGTGGCAGCGCTATGAATTTTGAGGGAGCACTGGTAAAGGGAGAGCTCTTGGAGGTCCTCGAGCTGGGCAATGGAGGCCGGTATTGTAACATTATTGATGATCTCCAGCTTCAGGGACTGGAGCTCGATCACCTCGAAGATGGTGTCCGGAAGGCCAGCGAGCATGAAGAGCTGCAGCTCCAGCCGGTTGTTTGGATTGACCTGCAGCCTCTGCCGCAGTTTCTCTGCGGTCCACTCGTGGTTCAGATTCAGCTGCTTCAGTTTATTCTCACTTACTTCAGACAGAAACACTGCAAACCTCTTGGAGTAAAGAGGATCGTACTGGTCGATCATGTGCAGCATGAAGGCAAAATCATTTTTTACATCAGGGATGTCATCAATCCCAGTCTCCTGCCGAACATACTCAAAGGAGTACTCTTTGAGAGAGCGGTAGAATAACCAGTACAAAGTGTAAAGACATATGAATCCATAAACACCAACAAAACATAAGTAACAATAAGACAGCTTGGAGAACAAGTGAGCCATTGTGTGATTGCATGAGAAGTTTTTGTATCCGGTCATGTCCTGAATATCCATGTCACATTTAACAGTTATCTGCACTTTTGACACCAGGGCACTGTTGTAGGCAATGATCAAGAGAAACTTCAGAACTTTAAGAACAGTCTGACGAACATACATGATATACAGCAGATCTCCTTCTTCAACATGGAGGCGGAATTTTTTTACCTTTTCGAACAAGGCCTTAGCTTGTTCTCCTTCCTTCTTGTCCAAGGCGCTTGCAGCAGGCTTATCGACTACAAGCTTTTCCGGGATGGACCTGAGAGACTGTGACTTCTCTAGATTGCCTTCCGTAGTGGCAATGTTAAGGCTGGACCGGCTAGCGGCACTGTTCTTCTTGTTGTCCTTCTCCTCAGGGTTTTCCCCTGACACCTCAGACAGTGCCCGGGTAGTCCAAGGCGAATCAAAGCACTTACCTAAGATGGAAATAAAGTGTTCTATTTTGGAGCTGGACCCTGGGAACTTGAACCAGAAATTGCTGCACACCATAAAGATGAGGGTGTGTATGAGCACCAGATAGGGAAAATATTTGGCGTACCAGTGCAGTGCCTTTTCGTAACACATCTGGTTTATGAAGCTGTACTGCTGCAGGTCCAGGTCGGTCTTTAAACCCTTCATTTCATGGACAATTGGCAAGGTGTTTGTAGGAGATAATGTGGACTCCGAGGCCTCTGTTTGGTTTATCGACGGTATTGTTTGGTTCACAACAGGCATTCTTTTTGGAAGGCAGATAATTTTGTCTTGCATTACCTAAAATATAATGGAAAAGATAATGGTGTTACATAAATAAAAACAAATTTGTAACACTGCTAATGTATAAGTATCTCTACTAGAATAATAAACACTGAACAATGCAAATCACCAAAACATAAATTACAAGAAATTTTCACATTTTTACCTTTTATACATTTTCAGAGAGGTAGAAAACCCCTCACCCCTTCGTCTCTATCAAAGCCTGTAGATGGATTGTTTGAGCTGTATATCTGACATCTGAAATCTCTACAGGAAGCCATACCTATACATGAACACACTTGTATCACACATGCGCGCGCGCGCACACACACGCGCATGAAAGCATGCATGTACACACACAGTATTCACCCCCCGAAACACTATTTAATAGGAACCAACACAATATACTACATACTGCCCAAACAAGCAAAAATAAATTCATATATAGAAGTAAATAAATAACTAATTAAAAAGAAAAAAAGAAAAGATTGTCTTCATTGGTTAAGTATTTAACCCCTTTGTTATGGAAAACACAGAGGAAAGGAGGAGCCCATCCAAATCCTGTACGGAGTTTGCAACAAAGAATTGAGGTTTTGTGATGAATAAAACCACACAAAATTATGTAAGCACAAAAGAACAACCTACAAACTATACCACCACAACAAATCATTCATTGAAGTTGTCTTTTTTCTCATGCTAAAAGAGCCCAGTTATCCCTGAGAGAGGGAGGGGATGGCTAGGAACGTCCAGTGAAATACAGACCCCATAATTTGACCAAAAATGTACATGAGTAGGAGTAACTCTTACTTTAATAACCGGTTCAGTTGATAGTTCATGCGGGATGCCTCACTGCATTAATCAGTTTTAAATTACTAATTTTGTACATGTACATTTCTGCCACCAGAATCACTTGTTGTGTTTCTTTAAATACATTTGTAATTTTCAGTTTGGTCTACCTGAGCTCTAACAAAGACTATTGTAATTTGGTGCAATTAAAAACTGAAATAATCTAAAATAATTGCTGGTTGTTTAGCAATACAATTTTGGCTTTTCAAGTAGGATATGCACTTGAACTCTTTTCCTGTAGTGCTTGGAGAGAACTTCAGATGCAGTCATTCGTTTGATTCAGGCAGCAGATTTATTTGACACTTCTACTTCCTGAGGATGAATGACCACTTATAATAGAAAATGTACTAATTACTGTCTGGTTTCAGGGGCAAGGGGCGAGAGCCATAATCCGCTGAGTGGGCCCCAGAAGATATGATCGGCAAAAATGTACTTTTCTCAACCTCAACACACTTTATCAAGATGTGCAGTCGATGTAGATACAAGATGTACCAAAATGCAATTAAGTCATCCAAACAGCTACATACTGCACACAGTGTGACTTTGAGTAGCAATAAATTTACACAGATAAGCACATGTTTACATCTTTGAATCTAACTTGCTATGGAGCTCCGTTACCCCAGGAAAAAGTATTAATTAGAACAATAATGGCTGTTCGGACGAGGCTGCCATTCAAGATTTAAACCTGTGGGCAATCTCATGTCCTGCATTTCAGATTTTGAACATACTTTATTAACTGTAATAAAGTATTTTAACAGTCTATTTCTCAAAGCAATTCCGATGGGAGAACAGGGGATATTCCCACCCTAATATGCTGAGGGTGTTTGTGTTAAGAAGATAAGAAGCACCAAACAAGGCTCCACCTGCTTCAGCTAGTCAAGCAGGGGCAAAGCAACTGTGTCCTGGAGAGCTGGAATCAATGTTTGTTTGTTAGCGGGACTGAGTACATAGCGCAATGATTTAAAATCCACCCCCTTTTCCACTCATGAACTCCAAGCACACAGCAAGGCTTTCATTCGTCAACACTGTACTGTTTGTGACTTCAGTAACGGCAGGACACTTTCTCTGGTGTCACGTATTTTGTTTGTATAAAACTTATATTTGTATGTGTGTGTATAATAAGAGCAGACTATAACGTCGACTTTACCTATGAATGGCCTTTCAAATAATTTTAATCAGGAAGTAGAAAGGTGATGTGCTGCCATAAATCTCACGACACTTACATGAACAGGATTGTGATTTAATTTATTCTTGTACAATATATTTTAAAATGCAATTATATTTGAAGATATCACATGCTGCAAAGCTGAGAATTATTCATGGCTGAGAAACATTCATTAATTATCTATAATATCAGAAATATTATTCTAAAACTGTGCAATATGATGTTTTACATGCCTCAATACAATCAATTAAGTTTGAATCTTACATAAATACAAGTTACTTACTTCCTGTCTTCACAAAGTTTGGAAAATGCTTTGACCTGACCTGACCTCAATAAGCTTTGTTTGAAAAGAGAAAAAGAAGGACTCACATTTATTTCTGAGTCATATGTAAAGACAAACGTGGACTGAGTACAGGCCTTAGACACCTCAACCTGATGTTACACAAGTTCTAGTATACTCAGGGGTGTGTTTCACAGACGTTCGAGAGACGATGGTCCCATAAGTAGGTCCCAGTGTGTGCAGGTTCTTTTTCTGCACACCGGGCAGTGGTGGCACTGACCTGCAGGGTGCACCCGAACACTCCGATCATTAGCATGACCACCGAGAGGTAGTCCGTGAACACGTCCCACCACGGCTTCAGCACACGGAAAGCTGGCTGCTGCTCCGAGAACTGGCGGAACTCCGTCAGGGGAATCATGGCTCCTGTGGGGACGGGAAAGGCAACGTCAGCAACTTCAGCCGGGCGGGCCACAGTGGCTCCAAATGAATCTGCCAGATGCTGTGGTCTCCGTGACAGTGAAACAACTGCTGTTTAAGAAATGCCGTCTCTTCAGTGGAGAGTGAAATAAACGTCGTAATTAGGGATGTTGTTTTTTGCTCAAATATTTGATCATTAAATTTGGTCAACATGCAAACTCAGTTATCAGTATTTTGAATAATATAACCGTGTGGCGCAGCAGATTTATGATCCATTCTAATGGAGGCGAATAGGTTAGCTTTGCGGTGTCCAATAAACATCATATCATCAAATAAGCACGCATAATGGTCAGATATATTTTTCCTTTTTTGACACCCGACCGTTGAGGTCTAGTTCAGAACATCAATGAAAGCAGGTTCCCACAGCTAGCTGACTAGGTAATCTGCTCTGTATTTGTAATATGATGGCATGTGGAATCTGTAAGGGCAGTGCTACATTGGTTGGGGCTTGTCACTCATTTGTTGTGACTGCTTCTTTCTGATGTGATTGACCATTGCTTTGTTACTACCATATGGAATGTAGGCTCTACCTTGAAAACTTTCAACTGGTCCCCTACCTTCTCACAAATATCGCTAATTATGCCAAGTACACAGATTCTTTCTTCCATTACAAAATAAAGGAGGTTAGTCTCCCACATGGACCTTGTCTAATGCAGGAACAGTCAGATAATTTCAAAGGATCGTACAATGCATCCACTTATTTGATTTATTAATGAAGAGGGTGTAATGGAGTGCTGTGGTTCTTGATGGCTTATCGGTCATGTTTATAATTTTGGTTGGTCAACCCTAAACCGGCTTGTGGGAATGGATATTCCTTCTTTCTACAGTGCAGTGTGGTCATAAATGGACCGCACTTAAGTTGAAAGTGTGACTCAACAATATTATAGTATACAGGACAGTCATGGCCTGTATCTGTCATATCTGCAGTGACTCATATATTGGAAGTACCAGTTTTGTTTAATTCACTGTTCACCTACTGCATACTGCTTACAAAAGCTCTCTTGCCCCTGTTGACTTCCCCCCCAGCCACAATGACGCAATTTCTCAGCAATACCTTTCAGTATGGGCCCCTGAAAAAAGAAAATAAATAAAACCTTTTTCCCGCCCTCTGCTGCGGCCTCAAGCGTTAAGACCACTCATATAAATGCTGTACATTCATAGGAGTGCTCACACAATTAACGTTAATTGCACAAGCTATTTCATATCCCCGCTATATTTTAAATGAAACTTCATTGCTATCCTGACTCCAACCCCTTCAACTGTTGACCTTCTCTAGCGACACAGAACACTGCTGTGTGTGCTAATTATAGCCCCTGTTGAAAACAAATAGCAGCTTACGAAATTCTAAACAATGCCTTTCATTTCACAGCCTCGCTCAAGACCAAATTACAGTTATTTCCCCTTTGTGTGTGGGTATTATCGGCATCCAAACATTGGACAGAACCTATTTTGAAAGAATATTTGTTAATTGATAATTGCTGCTAAATAAGCTGTAATTATGTTCTCTTTGCAGACATTTATGCAATTGTCTTCACATAACGTGGCATTATTTTCTACCGAAAATATCCAGGGTACATGTTTAATCTACTGTACAACAGCATACATATTTAGTGCAGTGAGATCTTTTGCTTCAATATCCAGAAGCACACATGGATAAACATTTGCACTGTGAAGATACCCAGCTGTTTTTATTAAACACATCACCAAGGCGATTATGCTTAAGATGTGTCTGCTGTTTTGACTGTAGAAATAGAAGTGTATATATGTGGCATAAATACAGAACTTCTTGTGTCCTGTGTTCTAATCCAAATATGCCCAAACACCTCGACTCTTATTCAAAAGATAACTTCATGCACAAAGAATGAGAAAAGATATGTATTTCATGGCAAGCTTAAATGAAAATTGTGTTTACCCTATGTCGGCTGCACACCATCATCATAGCTTTCGTCTCCACTTTTCAAGAGTCACGACATGAGAGGGACTCTTCATATCTGTTTCCTGGACACCATGGCTTCTAATTTTGTGTGTTGTGTTGAACTGGACAAACACACAGCCTTCTTAGTTTGGCAAGCTAAGTGGAAATAACTTGTTGCTTGTACTTTGGGGAGGAAGGATATAAAACAGACTGGGGCAAGCGGGATGTTTACGTACAGCTGAGAAATGCGCAACGTCCTGTGAATGCCTATGGACTTCAGCCTCCATATCAGACACCATCAGTGTAGTCTAATTCTGTTTTGGTATGGGACATCCCCATAAGCTTCAATAATTCCCTCACTTATATTAAACCAACAACTCTTGACAAGTGAAAGAGAAGCACGATTTCTCATAAGCACAGAACAAAAACCTTGCTTTAATGTGGCTGCGGACTGTTGATTTGACCAACATATCATTCCTCTGTTTCAGTGTTTTACTCTAGTGAGCTGCCAAGTCTTCATGACCCCGTGTCTGCCCCCTTCCTGTCAGGAAATGTCGCCAGGCTCAACAGCAACCCAAAAGAGACAATGTATGTCTGACTCACACCCAGTCCCAGGGTACAAATCTTGTCCAAGATATGTCCCAAAAGAAAATGAACAACTGCATCATTGTGAGTGTCAAGGACAATGTTTCCCTGAAGACCTGTTGTACATAAACACACTGACTTTGATGTTATAAAATAGCACTACCATCACCTTCTCCCAGTGCAAACATATTTCTGTGGTCACCTAGATGTTGGATAGTGTACTCTGGCATATGTGTAATAAAAGTAACTGTTCTTTGTTTCGTTTTTTTCATATACGCAGAATACTTCAGGGTATATCATGACTAGTCAGTCATTTAAAATACTGAATATAACATTGGGATAGGCCCTATACTGTTCTTGTCCATTCTAAATACAAACCACACTACTGTTTCTACTCAGGAAAAACTCAAGATCTATTCAATAGCTTATCATTTATTTCTATAGCACGTTCAAAATATATCTCATTGTTTGATCTATAATAGTTCTTTCAGAACGTAAGGCATCAGATACTTGTGGATAGGAGAAAGCAGAGCAGCGATGAGCACATTAATAAAATCATCTCAATCCAAGTCATTGAAGTACAGTTCAACAAACTTCCGTAATCTTCTGTGACCGAGAACACATATTGTCATACACATCCCATGCGTTCTTTTATCTTTTCCTTAATTACATAATTAAAAACGACATAATGGTCAAAGACATTTTAATAGACTCCTTCATAATACCTGTCTAGCATGCTAGCGTACTTTTCCATCCACATGAGAGTCGTAGCGTGTAATCTCGTGGTTAGAAACTGTAGCAATATTGTGACCACGCTAGCCTGCGTGTGGTTTATATGTATTTCGCATCCTAGATAGTTTAAGATTCATCCCATAACGAAGAACATTATTTTAGCAGCGAACAGTCCAATCTAGGTTTACTATACCAGCTTAAAGCAGCAAAGCAACACGCAGAAAACGAGATATGAGTTCTACATGAAAAAATAGTTTTAGATTTATTCTTACCGGTATGTCGTCTGTAGCCTTTTTTTAAATATTATTATTATTTTTTACAACGGCTGGGAATGTGTTACTTTCGAAGGTGACCTCATGTCCTTGCTGTTGCAGTGTGGCTATGTATTGTTCTCCTACTTTCCGTTATTTCTGTAGTTCAACATCGTGTGGAGCTGAAAAACTACTGCGCTGACTGAGGCTGGCAGGGCGGGGACTACACAAAATTTGGACGGCTGAAGGAGGACACTGTAAACTATGCCCTGAACTAATGACGAGTCGAGTCGCATTTCTTAGTAAGTTGGACGTTACTGCTTTTTTCCCCCTAGCATTTATATGAACGTCTCTGACACATACTCTCCGTTCTGTAACAATTTTGAAGAATACTTCCTATAAGCCTAATTATTTATGCATGAATGATAACAACTTCGGGGACTAACACAACTGTCTTCAGGAAAATTGGGATAACACGATTCTGTAGATCAGACGTGGTCCGAAAATGTAATAAAAAAATTAAAAAAGTCAATTTAGGTCTCTCTCTCTCTCTCTCTCTCTCTCTCTCTCTCTCTCTCTCTCTCTCTCTCTTGCTGTACACTAGTTTGACATGGAAGTTTTGGGAAGGTCAGTTTTTTCAACGAGGATAGACATAGTAGTTCAGTCTCTGGGCAGTTTTACTGTTCAGCGACTGAACCACTTACAGGGAAGCTTTGTTGGATGTTCTGTTACAGGATTGCTGGGTCAACCTGCTGTTGCATGATGTCACTGTGTTTATTAAGTGGGCGGAGGATGTTTGGGCTCTTGGGGAGTGTTTACATTTGTATGTTAAGGCATCATCTGTTAAGGAAAACTGGGGTAGGTCTGAGGCCTTTCCAGCCAGTTAGTGGCAGGGGGCTCCTAGAGGACTTACTGTAGGTCTGGGCCAGGCTCAAGTTTTTGAGGATTTCTTTTGGCACTGAGGTTTTCATTAATAAGAATTGAGAGGGTATAATGTAGAGAGTGTCATCCAGATTGTTTATTTGGTAATGGGTGTTACCAGCTGTTCAACAGATGGACAATTTTGGATAATGATGGAGCCCCAATGCCCCATCCAGTTTGTGCCGCAGGATGATTGTGTTTGAGCTACCAGGAGGCATCGTTTGGGAGGTCTAGGGAATGCTGGAGAACTTCTATCAGTGGGGCCAGTATTGGCTTTCAGCAGCTGTCCTTTCGCTGCTTCTGCAGGAGGAGGGTCAGGGTTTGGTGGAGTGGCAACTCCCTGCCTGAAAGTGGCCCAGAGGCTCTTATACCACCACACCCTGAGCTAGACAGACACTGCACAGGCTTTACAGTACTGGACAGCTGGGCAAGCACCTGTTCTGCATGAGCGAAGAAGAGGGAGTCCTACTACTTTCTAGCGCTTTGTCCAGAAAACATGGCAGGTCAGAGAGCACTATCTCCCGCCAGCTTGCACACGCGCTTGTTAAATGTGGGCTGTGTGAAGCTTGGACATCTCATGGACAGGCTCACTTGGTGGTCAGTGGCTGACGTTGCTCAGTTGACATCATGTCTGTTGCAAAGGAAGGTGGCAGATGTGCATCCCTCCCTGCCTCCCACAGGTGGTTTTTTGGAGAACGGGACCTTGTCTGACTTTCAGGATAATCAGTATGCATATTGTTTCCCCTCCCTTCCTGTCACTGTGAAAGCAGGAGGAGGGGCTCAAGCTGTCATTCAATACTCCTGAGCCGAGGGAGTTTGAGGAGTTTTAGGGGAGAAAGGCCTGTATTACACCTGTGTGAAGGTGATTGCCACAAAATGGGACAAGTTTGGGTCCAGGCTCTTCCAGCAGAGGCCATTGGAGGTCTGTGTGTAAGCATCCATTTTAGAAATTGGCTGCTGGTCTCCATTTGGAGGATTGCTCACAGGGCTATAGCTATAAATAGACATCTGGTGCATCTAGATCTGATGGGTGGGGGAGCGTTGTCTTTTTTGTTTTCAATTTCAAACTCTTGATCATCTTTTTGTCCAGCAGTGTCCTCAGTGGGTTCTTTTCTGTTTTAAATGGGTGGTTTCATTCTTTTGGAGAGTTATTTTTTAAATGTTTGACCTGTATTGTAAGGCATGTGTGATTGTGTTATTAAACTATTCGTCTGGATAGGTGGGTCAGTTAAGTTAGATATAAAGAAGACAGGGGAAAAGTGTATAATTGGGCACGGGCCAATCTCTCTAGAATGTAATAATAGCATTGCTGGCTGCTCATCTCAGAACTGAGCACGTCTACTACAGATAGTGAACAATTTGGCATCATTTATGGAGCTAATGGTGTCTGGGAGAGATTTTCTATTCTGTGTATCCTGACAATGACACGGCTGTGTTAACTTTTTGACTTTTTTAAATTATTTAATTTTCTTAAAGGGTTTAGGCCTATACGACTTGGTCGCATGCTATTTTTTTCAGCTTTATGAGCATAAGGTTTCCTTGCACAACACACACGTGCAATTGCCAACAAGGGTACAAAAATGTGATGTAATAGCATTATCTGGGAAATAAAAACATCTATATCTTTGTCTGTGTGTTTGGGGGAAAAAATCTGACTTCTGAAAAAATAATGGTAATAAAAAATATAGAAAATATGTTGCATAGATTGAACCCCAAAATATGAGCAGAAATATTTTTAATTTGCTGTCAAACACAAATGGAGTCCAATGGGAAAACAGGCTTTTTGAGTGAAAATTCAGGTATCACTAGGAGGCGACTTCATATCCGGAGGTGGAAATGCAAGCTGGAAAGTTGGTCACTTGTGCCAGCCCTGTGCCTGTGTGAGGGTGTATAACCATACACCGGAACGTTTGTGGCCTCCTGACCACAAAACTGATCCTCCGCTGAGTCACTTTCACCATTAACCTTTCCTGGTTAACCAAGGCATAGTGAAGTGCCTGTCCCCTTCCTGCAATAAACACTCTGCTTGATCAGTTAGGAATCAGTTTGGGGCAAGGAACACCCCCTTTTTGGAGGGAAATAGGGAACCCGATTTAACCAGATCTGTGCTTTGTATTTTGTACATCTATACAGGGCTATTTCAAAAGTAAAAGACCACTTCAATACACATTTCATCATTATCTGAATTAAAAAATAAGCAGACATTGTTCATTAGATAGATTCTTGTCAACAGTTATAGTGCCACTACAAGGGGTGCAAATGAGAAAAATGACATTAAAATGAAGCCTGTTCATATGCGCTTACACAGTTTTTAATTTAATGTGACTTAGGGATGAGTTATTTGATAAGCTTATTTACTCAATTCAGTTTATAAGCTTATCAAATACTGAACTGAACTGAGTTTTATTTTAAATGATCTGATCCATTCTATTTGTTTATTTTAATATAAACTGAATTATAAAAGGTTAAAATCAACAGAACATCTTGCCACATGACACTTGGCACCTGAACAGGAAACAGAATCCTGACTGTGCCTTCACTCAAATGCTCACAAAAATTTAACTGCTTTTCCCCTTGAAAATGATTGCACTTGATCTTTTGGTTATTAATATACCTGCAATTTATTATGATGGTTTACTTCTTTAGCAAATAATACTCTAAAGAGCAGGCCGTGCAGCCATGTGATTCAGGGGCACTACTACAGATCTTAGATACTACAGGGGTTCCAACTTGTTTGGAATTGTACTGGATGAAACCTTGGTTTTTGTAATAGATTACTTAGGAGGATGCTGTGTACAACTATCTTTCTTTACTGTATGAGACCTAACAAATAATAATAACAAAACTGATTAGACAGACTTTCAACATATAAAATAATATAAACAAACTTTAAACACTTAATTTAAACACTGGAGATAACTTAATGATTTAAGATTTCTGTCATTTGCAGCTGATTTCTGTCATACTTTTTGTTTCATGAAAAATGTTGTTTTCAAATATAATTTAATGAGACACCATATTCTTTTTAATGCAACATCATTTGTATGAATTAACCTCTTAAAGGTAGGCCTCCTATAAGCTGTTTTTAAATAACTGCACGGCCACATTGCATGTCCATCTTTACCAGGAAATCACTGAAGTGCATTATCCATGAAACCATTAAAAACACATTTAAAGTATCTACTCGGGAAAGTTTAAACTTAGGAAATGGCAGTTAATTTAATTCTTTATCTTAATTCCAAGTGACCTAAGACCTTTATTACATTTTACATATCAAAATATCTTCTGAATATACAGTAAGATGGTTTATTTGATCTCATATATCACTGTAATCCATATGATAACTACTTACAAAGAAACAAGGTTTATGTGACAGTTTATGTGTCACATAATTGTGACACATTTGTGACTATGTGTCACTCCCTCAAAATAAGTCAGCTATTAACAATTTGTTTATTTTGTTTGATAAACCAGAAGGCAGAATATACAAATCAGATCATGAAGATTTAAGTGGACCCACACTCCTGCTTTTTCCCTGATTGGTATCAGACAGGAAGCTTATGACTCTGGCTCCAAGGGAATCTGCCACAAGCATTGGCCTGGCATTCTAGTAGATGGGTCAATGTCTTGCCAACATAATATCATCATTTGTCTTGGAATATGGATGCTTGAAAGAATATATGGGTTATGCAATTCTTCTCTAACCAGTGTTGGGGACTGGAGAGTACAAATAGAAAGAAATCTATGTAATCTAGGTCAAAATGCCCAAAGCCCACAATCAAATCAGCTAAATAACATATTAACAAACTGCCAGGGAAAAAAAGCATGTGCATTTTAGAAGCACACAATCAATATTTATTAAAATGTAAGGGTTTAGCAGGCTGAAAATACCAAAGGGAAAAGGAAAATATATTTAATCTTTTCAAGATTAAAAAAAGAAAAGAATTTGCTGCAGGCTTTTTATTGTACTTGTTGTCGGCTCTTCTCTGTAGAGTGAAATTTTCCAATTCATAACAGAAGAACCCCATAAAAAATTAAATTGCAAGGATAGTGTGAAAAAATGGATGCATTATAAATTCACTTTAATTTGGATAATTAGACCCAAAAGGCACATACTGCTGAGATAATCTAAGAAAACTCATCCTTTAGGGTTCATATTTAATGTGTAACTTGGGTCATAAATAAATCAGTAAGTTAATGAACAAAAAAATAACTGTTAATTAAAAGTTGTCCATTTAACTTGGTTACAACTTTGGACAGGGGGAAAATAATGAATATCGCAAATACAAATTGACTGGGTTGATACCGTTCATTAAAATATACTTTTACAAAACAAAACCAAAAAAAAAAAAAAACCATGAAATTCTGGTACACAGTATGTTTTTTTTTTTTTTTTTGTTTGTTTGTTTTTTTGGTGGGGGTTGGGGGGGGGGTATTAATTCATCCTGAAATTCACAACCTTCAACTTCCCTTTGATTTGACAACATTTACCTAGGAGAATGTCATTTTGACATTCCCAGAGTTCTTCTCTGTGCATGCATTTAATTACATTTAATTATATTCATGCTTAGAGTCTACATTGTACAGTTACTGCACTGATGACTTGTAACAACTTTAAACTGTAATTAGTTAATATTTTATAAACTACAGATACAAATAAATCTCAGGGTATGGTCTTATTTTTCCACACTGTCCTTCTTCATAAATGCAGCTTGTTGTTCTGGCTGAGATGTCCTGTGGGCTCATTAAAAATCAATGGCCTGTGACCAAAGTCCCATGATTAATCCGTATTCTCTTCATTATAATCCTTTTCACAGTACCAGTCTTTCTTGGTGTGCTGCTTGATTACAGCACTCATTCAGATTAATTTTTTTTACAGTTATGTTAACTACATAACTCTTGCTTGTTTAATATTCTTTATCGCTCGTTGATTGTTATTTATAGTTTATTCTAGTTTGGACAAATAATAATTGAAATAGCAAAACCAGCCAACCAACCAATGAAAAATAGTGTACATACAACAAATTATTGGCATACCTGAGTGATCTTCAAATTTGAATTTTTAATCTTATTTTGGTTTTTACTGGAAAAATATAAGGTGCAGAATTGTAAGTTAAATTGTTAATATGGCTTAAATTGTACAGCAATAAATTAAAATGAGTGTGTGGGGAATAAATGAATTATTGGTGAGGTGCATTATTTATTAAGCTTCTAATATACAATTCAGTACTCATATTTGTTTCTAATTAAAAACTCACATTGAAGGTTTTACTAGACACTAGTGGTCATGTATTTTATCATCACAGCTATTTCCGAATAAGACAGTATTCATGACTGACATGGCTTTTGAGAAATTAATGTTATTAATTATATTCCTGTTTATATTAGCCTGATTAAGCGCAAAATGCCCACGTAAAATCATGGTCCTTTCACTCTTTATCTACCTTTCAAAATCTTTTTAAAGCAGGATAATTTCCCCCTCCATCAAAAAATGTTGTGTCTTTTTTTGCAGGGCCTTCCATCCTTGCACCTCATGAACTGTATGGCTTATAGTAAACCACACTGGGTAGCCTAGTAACATCAGTGCTGAACATAAACGTGTGTGCAAATTGTGAAAAACAGTGAAAAATGGAATAAGGTCTTATTTAGGGTATTTAATAAGAATATGTTGTTTACATGACAAGGATGTTGTCTTATTCAGATTATTGTTGGAATATGAGTGTATACGGAAATGTATCCAATCAAAACCTTGATAAATATAATCAGTTGTGTTTGTGTTGGGCCAGAACAAAAACCTGCACCGATACTGGCCCTTTTTGTATAAGACTGGACACCCCTGAATTAGAGAATCTATTCTGGCGATCACAATCCGACAGTCTGATCGTCCCCATGATTATTATTATTTTTTTACCCTGCTATAGTTGTCTAACTCAGCTGACATGTGACAAGCATTCAGGTGCAAAATAGCTACCATGTATCACCCAGTTGGGTTGTACACTTTGGTGATCATTGAGGTGGGGTTCTCCCATGTAGATATAGGGGTTCACACCTTCATTCTAATAGCACTTTGAGATTCTGAGGTAAAGATACAAGTTCAGTAAAATATTATTGATAATAATTATTGAAAACAGCAGGCAGCATAACTGTCTAGATAACTTAAGAAGGATATAACAATGCAAGACTATTGATTCACATTCAAAATGAGAGTCACTAAAATAAATCTAAAAAAGCCACCATGGTTATGTTGCAAGTGCTTGTTCATAAATATTTCAATGATTTCAAGTTGCCTCTGAAGTATACTGTGCTGAGGTAACCAACATTTCCTTCCATGCATTTAGCCCCATCTACTGCACACTTCGAGAACAACCACATAAAAAACTGGATCTGCTTTCAATGACGCGGAAAAATACAGGTAATAAAGAGAATATTCTTTCAAGATTAATATTAAGGATAGTGTAACCATTACAATTTGTGACATGTCATTGCCCTGAAAACAAAATATATTTAGATATCAGATTTTTCCCCCAGCAACTTTGCCATGGGATTGTATTTAGTGTGGTAATTGATTTTCCATGTGTGGATCATAAAAACCATCCTGATTGCACTGACATCTTCTTGTTAGCTGATTGCTCGTGTCTTGGAGATGACAGCTTTGATGACAACCTTGTGCTTTGAAGACATTGTCCTTAGCCACCATTTTGAGTATTTATCATTATCATTAGTATTTGGTTTGATGAATATTGATCAAACAATATACGTTAAAAACGTGTTTTTGTTTATATTATTAAATATAAACTTTTAGATACAGTCTACATGTCTAGTCTATCGACCATAGTCCGAGAGTTGAGAGGGTTGTACTTGGATTCCTCTTCTTCTTCTTGTTAGTTTTTTACGGCGGTTGGATTCCAGTATTGTTGCATTACCGCCACCTACTGTTTGTCTCTGAACATTTATTTAAATCCTTTCCCATAATCCAGTTTTCTTTATGAAATTAAAAATGATCCTTCTTCCCGTGCTGTTCTCTACTGCCTTAAGTATCTTCTTAAAATTCATATCCTCTATTCCCACCTCTCTCAGCTCCTCCATCATACTCCCCATTTCCCTTTGGTACCTACTACAATTGATTATAGCATGTTCCACAGTCTCCTCTACCTGGCAGTAATCACACACACCTGTAGGGTGCTTCCCAACTAAATGTAATGTTTTATTTAATGCACAATGTCCCAGTCCTAACCTTGTAATGATGACCTCATCTTTCCTGTTTCCAATAATGCTTCTTCTTTTTGCATCGACTTTATTCTGAATTTGGTACAGGTGCCTACCTATCACGTCTCTATCCCACCACTCCTGTCATTTCTGTATCCCTTTCTTCCACATTACACCTTTGGCTTCTGCTTTACTTTATTGTGCTTGGGATTGAGCCATTGAATGCACATGACCGTGTGCATGTGAACTGTGCTATGAGTGATTTTTAGTAAGTGTCAAATGACATATCGATGACGCTGCGTAATCAGGGAGGTCACGGTGCTTGATTGGCCCACTTGTCTAACATCTGCGAACGACGGCGCTACTGATCTCACACGAAGTAAGAGCTAGGTGCTTAAAATGCAGGTGAGACAATGACCTACCGAGAGTTAAACAGAGAATGAGACATCTTTTGCATCGCTTAACGCCAGCTGGGCTTTTCTCACTAAAACGCAGTAAAGGCCAAGTTTCCTGAAATTGAGTGCTTGACATAGGGACCTATCTGATTAATTTTAAACGCCGACAAATAAATTTTTTTAGGGATTCGTCATTGGCGTCGACTTGCAAATATCAGGGCTGCAACCTTTTGAAACTACTGCGGGAGACGTAGGTTCGTAGGCTATAGTTGATCTATGATTGTGGCTGCAGTAAGTTGGCCTCTGTATATAAAACCGTTCGACTAGACATTGTAGACTGTAATTATGCTTGTTTCTGACGTTTTTAGGAAAACTATACGCACATTTTTGCATTTACCGTGGCTTTACTTATTTATTTATTTAATACATTTGCATATTAACCCTCCTGTTCTGTTCATTTTTTAGGTACAGCAAAAATGTTCCCGGGTCAATCCCCATACAGGGGGGGTTTGCAAATACATGAAATGAACCATTTTCATTTAAAATGTTGATTACACTAATTAAGGCCAGTAGAAGAAGTTTCATACTGAAAATTTTTTTTAAAGTATTTTTCCTAGATTTTCAAACTTTAAAAAGGTCGGAGTGTGGCACAGTGGGTAAGGAACTGCGCTTGTAACCGAAAGGTCGCAGGTTCGATTCCCGGGTAAGGACACTGCCGTTGTACCCTTGAGCAAGGTACTTAACCTGCATTGCTTCAGTATATATCCAGCTGTATAAATGGATACAATGTAAAATGCTATGTAAAAAGTTGTGTAAGTCGCTCTGGATAAGAGCGTCTGCTAAATGCCTGTAATGTAATGTAATGTAAAAAGGGTCCATTTGACCCGCAACATAACAGGAGGGTTAAACCAATATTGCCAATGTGTTTTCAAGCAGTGCTTGTTTCCGATTGGTTCATTTTAGGGGCCGTAACAATAATAGCGTACGTCATGTGGAATCTTACTGAATCAAAAGAACGTTCTGTGGTTGTTTGGCACCATAGAGGTACCGTGAAATGAGCGATCCTGAGCAAGGGTTTGACGACAGATTGTGCGGAAAATATTCAGAATAAAAGCAAGTACTCCTGCGCGAGCACGACTAACGTGCATCTCGTAGTTTTTGGAAGTTTTGACATTAAAAGTAGGTTACTGCGGTTTTTCGTTATAATTCGTTAGCATAATGCAATATGTACTAATACACTTTATTTTCCCTTGAAAATCATCATAATACCCAGCCATATTTCTTTGATGATTATTTGATTTAAGTTGTTTAGCTGATTTTACAAGCTTTTTACAGAATTGAAAATTTTTACAAGAAATTGTGCCAATTACAAATGTAGATAAACTGGGGAGAAGACCTTATTTGAAAGTAATTTGTTATATTTGTAGAAAAAACAATAGTTTTACCATATCTATGATTAAAATTCAAGTTATCATATTGTTCAAGTAGAAGAGGAATAGTTTATATTTAAGAACTTAATTAAATTATATTGAACGTAATGAAGGTGTCATCTTTGGTACTTTTATTTTGAAAATTATAGACCCTCCTAAGTATTTACTGTCGCTAGTTACAATGCCCACCATAGACATTCATAAGCTCTCCGTGTTTGGTACGTAAAATGTGCACAGTCTATGAAAGTGTGTTGTGAAATTGGTCCTTGACATTCAGCGTTCAAGTGAGACGCATCCGATTTTTATTGGTGGGATCTTGTTAGTGGTGTGAGTGATTAAGAATTTTCGGCAAGCTCCATTTGATAGCTCCATTGTTGGTCATATTTGTGAAAACGGTATAACGTTAACTGTCAGGCAAGGAAGCTAGATTGGCAGGTTCACCCACCCAAGCTAGTTACTATTGTACATATAGCATTTAGTCCACAAAAGTTAGTCTAGGTAGCTAACAACGGTTATAAGTGAAGTGCAACTACTAGATTGTGTGCACTGAGCAGAACACGGCAGTAAAAGCTAGACGTTTTGATCAGTGACATTTTCAAATAAGAACAGCGGTTCTGTGTAGCTATACAGGACTAAGTTAAAAGTTAGATAGCTGACATTGTCTGCTGTATTGGTTGGCGCACTTGGTGACACCGTGTCTGTAATTAAGTTCCTTTGTGGAGTTGCATGCTGTTTCGCTGCAAATAGGCTAATCTGTGTGTTTTTTGCATCGCTTAACGCCAGCTGGGCTTTTCTCACTAAAACGCAGTAAAGGCCAAGTTTCCTGAAATTGAGTGCTTGACATAGGGACCTATCTGATTAATTTTAAACGCCGACAAATAAATTTTTTTAGGGATTCGTCATTGGCGTCGACTTGCAAATATCAGGGCTGCAACCTTTTGAAACTACTGCGGGAGACGTAGGTTCGTAGGCTATAGTTGATCTATGATTGTGGCTGCAGTAAGTTGGCCTCTGTATATAAAACCGTTCGACTAGACATTGTAGACTGTAATTATGCTTGTTTCTGACGTTTTTAGGAAAACTATACGCACATTTTTGCATTTACCGTGGCTTTACTTATTTATTTATTTAATACATTTGCATATTAACCCTCCTGTTCTGTTCATTTTTTAGGTACAGCAAAAATGTTCCCGGGTCAATCCCCATACAGGGGGGGTTTGCAAATACATGAAATGAACCATTTTCATTTAAAATGTTGATTACACTAATTAAGGCCAGTAGAAGAAGTTTCATACTGAAAATTTTTTTAAAAGTATTTTTCCTAGATTTTCAAACTTTAAAAAGGTCGGAGTGTGGCACAGTGGGTAAGGAACTGCGCTTGTAACCGAAAGGTCGCAGGTTCGATTCCCGGGTAAGGACACTGCCGTTGTACCCTTGAGCAAGGTACTTAACCTGCATTGCTTCAGTATATATCCAGCTGTATAAATGGATACAATGTAAAATGCTATGTAAAAAGTTGTGTAAGTCGCTCTGGATAAGAGCGTCTGCTAAATGCCTGTAATGTAATGTAATGTAAAAAGGGTCCATTTGACCCGCAACATAACAGGAGGGTTAAACCAATATTGCCAATGTGTTTTCAAGCAGTGCTTGTTTCCGATTGGTTCATTTTAGGGGCCGTAACAATAATAGCGTACGTCATGTGGAATCTTACTGAATCAAAAGAACGTTCTGTGGTTGTTTGGCACCATAGAGGTACCGTGAAATGAGCGATCCTGAGCAAGGGTTTGACGACAGATTGTGCGGAAAATATTCAGAATAAAAGCAAGTACTCCTGCGCGAGCACGACTAACGTGCATCTCGTAGTTTTTGGAAGTTTTGACATTAAAAGTAGGTTACTGCGGTTTTTCGTTATAATTCGTTAGCATAATGCAATATGTACTAATACACTTTATTTTCCCTTGAAAATCATCATAATACCCAGCCATATTTCTTTGATGATTATTTGATTTAAGTTGTTTAGCTGATTTTACAAGCTTTTTACAGAATTGAAAATTTTTACAAGAAATTGTGCCAATTACAAATGTAGATAAACTGGGGAGAAGACCTTATTTGAAAGTAATTTGTTATATTTGTAGAAAAAACAATAGTTTTACCATATCTATGATTAAAATTCAAGTTATCATATTGTTCAAGTAGAAGAGGAATAGTTTATATTTAAGAACTTAATTAAATTATATTGAACGTAATGAAGGTGTCATCTTTGGTACTTTTATTTTGAAAATTATAGACCCTCCTAAGTATTTACTGTCGCTAGTTACAATGCCCACCATAGACGTTCATAAGCTCTCTGTGTTTGGTACGTAAAATGTGCACAGTCTATGAAAGTGTGTTGTGAAATTGGTCCTTGACATTCAGCGTTCAAGTGAGACGCATCCGATTTTTATTGGTGGGATCTTGTTAGTGGTGTGAGTGATTAAGGATTTTCGGCAAGCTCCATTTGATAGCTCCATTGTTGGTCATATTTGTGAAAACGGTATAACGTTAACTGTCAGGCAAGGAAGCTAGATTGGCAGGTTCACCCACCCAAGCTAGTTACTATTGTACATATAGCATTTAGTCCACAAAAGTTAGTCTAGGTAGCTAACAACGGTTATAAGTGAAGTGCAACTACTAGATTGTATGCACTGAGCAGAACACGGCAGTAAAAGCTAGACGTTTTGATCAGTGACATTTTCAAATAAGAACAGCGGTTCTGTGTAGCTATACAGGACTAAGTTAAAAGTTAGATAGCTGACATTGTCTGCTGTATTGGTTGGCGCACTTGGTGACACCGTGTCTGTAATTAAGTTCCTTTGTGGAGTTGCATGCTGTTTCGCTGCAAATAGGCTAATCTGTGTGTTTTTACTTGTAGAGATGATCGTCGCACATCAAACTTTAAGGTGCTGCAAGCCTGCATGGTGTGTCCTTAGTGTAGGCCTACATTCAAAGAGAACATTGCGTCAGTTTTCTACCACACCCGTGAGTTATAGTTATGTTTTTAGTGTTTGTTTTGAATGATATTTTCCTTGTAATGTCGGTGTAGGTTACTTCAGTGTGTAACAACCTACAGTTGTTTAATAACATAGGCTACTATTTTTAAACTGTGGAGTTCATTTATGATTCTATTTAACGCATGAGGCCATTAAAGCCTACTTAAACTTTATTTTTTTCTTCTTTAAAAATAAATAAAGACGGGTTTTTTTCCATACATAATCATATTTATTTATTTATTTATTTTAATTAAATTCATTCATTCATTCCCTTCAAGCATGCAATGGCGTCTTTTAAGCATAAACATTCCAAGAGAATAGAGGGACTGGATAAGAATGTTTGGTGAGTAGACTACGTTCAAAGATAGCTTAAAATGGAAGGTTAAAAAACCTACAGATCTGTTCTTACCTATTCCCTCATCATAACCATTAAAGTTCCTGTTTGTCTGTCCCCAGGGTGGCCTTTACCTCTGTAGCAGCAGACCCTTCCATTGTCAACCTGGGCCAAGGGAACCCAGACATCCCTCCTCCAGCGTACATCAAGGAGGGTCTGGCACAGGCTGCGGCACTGGACAGGCTGAACCAGTACACAAGAGGATTTGTAATTGCTTTTATTTGTTCTATTCCATGCACTTTGGACCAATAGTTTTATAATAATAATAACAATAATAATAGTAATAATAATTATTATTATTATAAGGACATGTGCAGGCACGCACGCACGCACACGCACGCACGCACACACACACACACACACACACACACACACACACACACACACACACACACACACACACACACAGTGTGTGTTTGTGTTTGTGTGTGTAAAGTTCTTGTGGATACATTTTTTTTGACACCTAATGTGGATAAATTACCATCTCTTTCAAACTTACATGTGGATTACTCTGCTTTTTGTAGATTCAGTGCAGAACCATTCTAATGGTGCGTTCTTCCAAAATAATTAAATAAGGGAGCAATGGCTTAATTTTGGTAGTTAACCACTAACTGCACAACTGATGGCCATTTGTTGGTGACATTTGTTTCAAAACAGGGGCATCCATCTCTAGTCAAGGCACTGTCCCAAGTGTACGGGAAAGTATATGACCGAGACATTGACCCATTCAAAGAGATTCTGGTGACAGTAGGAGGCTATGGCTCTTTATTCAGTATCATGCAAGGTCTGGTAGATGAAGGAGATGAGGTAAGGTTTTCCCATCTGTGTTTCCATTCTTATTTTAAGGCATAGCTAGAAGCTTGATTTCAGTGATTCTGTTTTGTTTTTATAGTTTACTTTGACGAGAAAATACTCAGTTGCTCAGTATATACACGAGTGTAGCGGAGGCAATGAGTATTGAAAACAAAATGTGCAAGTAAAAAACAACTAATTTTTGTCACTCTTTCTATCCGTTTAAGGTTATAATTATTGAGCCTTTTTTTGATTGCTATGTACCCATGGTTCGAATGGCGGGAGCAAAGCCTGTTCTAATTCCCTTAAGACTTGTAAGTTTGACCAGTTTTTTTGTGGAAGTCATATTCACCTGAAAATACAACTTATGATCGTGACAGCTTCACAATTTCTTCTATTTGCAATTTTCAGAAGTCTGAAAACAAGGCTAGCATCACTAGCGCTGACTGGGTTCTGGATCCAGATGAGCTTGCAAGTAAATTTAACTCAAAAACCAAGGCTATAATTATCAACACACCCAACAATCCTGTTGGGAAGGTGAGTGTTCTATAGGTCACCAAAGAATAATTGTTAGGCTTTATGTGTTTAAAGGAAACACAAAGACAAAAAGCAAATTTCCTTTCCTATCTTACCCATAGTTAGATGATAAGATTGATATAATTTCATCCATGTATGTCCTGTGCTAAAATATTAGTCTATTTATGGGCTGCATGCTAACTGTGCTCCCACTATGAATGGCTGCAGAAACAATGTTATATTAGCAACGTTAAATAGTCTTTTATTTTAGTACTGGGTGGACAGGAATGAAATGGTATCCATCTTTAAGATGGGTAAAAATCCAAAAAGCAAATTTACGAAGAAGTTGTACTATCCCTTTAACTTTGTTTTGGAGTTCATGCTAGCTTGAAGTCTGTAATGCAGTGTCTTGTGAATGTGCCTGTTCCCGTTACTCTTTTAAGACATGTAACGTCATGAATATGAGCCTGACCTGAAGCAACACATTGAGTGTGAGTGTGTGTTTCATTTATAATTGCTGAATTTTAAATGGTCTCATGGTTCAAGCACTACACATTTAGAATACTTTTACTGTGGTTATAGAAACTCAATTCTCAGGGGGGTCCCCCTAGCATCCATCCAATAAAGAAGGGGATGCATTGTATCCGTCTTCCTTTTCCAGGTGTAGGCAGTTTTCTGTTGACTTACAGTTCCTATTATTGTCTTCAGATATTTCTCCCTCTAAATAAGTCGCGTAAAAAGAATGGTAATTGGCAAGAACAGTCATTATAGAATTGATTGACATTTCTAGACCCTCCTTTTGCGTGTCCCCAACAGATTTTCACCAGAGAGGAGTTGCAGGTGATTGCTGACTTGTGCACCAAGCACGACACGCTCTGCTTCAGTGATGAGGTTTACGAGTGGCTGGTGTACAAAGGCCACAAGCACATCAAAATAGGTACTGCTATCTATTTAGGTATATTTAAATATGTCTTGATTATTGTAATACAATCTATTACAATGATAGCAATTCTCATGTAGCTGTGAACTGAAGTTCAACTGTGTCTCTCACAGCTACTCTCCCTGGCATGTGGGATAGAACCATCACTATCGGCAGTGCTGGGAAGACGTTCAGTGTGACTGGATGGAAGGTGAGAGCTAACGCTTGATGCTGTCTTTCCTCAAAAGCGTGGCGTACAGTATGATGCCTTTAATCAGCCACACCGTTTGTGCGGCCTGGTGGAAGTGATGAAATAAATAAAAATGTTAGTCACAGCATGAATAACATTCATATACTGGTAGAGTTTGGTACATGGATATTTGACCATTTTGGGGATCTTTCCAGGGAGGATCTGTGTAGGACTATTGCATCTCATTGGTGCAATAAACTACAAGTTCAAAAAAAATAGACGTATTGATAATTGTAAGATTCTTTTCATGTTTATTTGTTATATAATTAGGGAAAAGTACATCAACAAATTGAGATTTGATTGGTACACTTTACTTAATTGCAAAATCCAATGGACCAAACGGCATTCTGACCACAGGGAGAGCAGGATTGCTGCACTGCTGTGGAGGTGTTTAGCCTTTAGCTGACTACATTCTAAGCTATCAAATGAATACCATGTGCTCCTTAAAGTTCCTGTGCTCAGCGTCGGTCCTTGGTTCTTAATGTAAAATGTACACATTGATCCTCGGTTCTATAATATACACGTTGTAACTTGGTTCTTGTATAATACACTCATTATACCTAGGTTCTTAATGTATAGTATACAGTACACATTTGTATCATGGTTGTTTATGTGAAATATGCCCTTTTATCTTGGTTCTTTGTGTTTAATATGCACTGTTCACATTATGCCCAGCAGAACCACATTAACATATCTTTCCCTTTTTTCTATAAAGCTTGGCTGGTCCATTGGCCCAGAACACTTGGTAAAACATCTTCAGACAGTCATGCAGAATACATTGTATACCTGTCCAACTCCTTTACAGGTAAATCCATTATAATACATTTTGTTTCAGTTAAATCCACTGTAAATTAACTCTGTACTCTCCAAGAAGGTCTAGGACAGTGGTTCTGAAACTTGGTCCTGGAGTACCACTATGTATGCTGATTTTCATACCAAACTTTTTGATTCGCTGTTTAAAAAAAATCAGCAGCGTCTTAAAATTCTGAGATTGAATTGTGGTTTGAATGAAAACCACCATACAGTGGTACCCCAGGACCGAATTTGAGAAGTGCTGGTCTAGGATATTCCTTACATGTTTCAAGAAGCTTTAAAATTGAAGAAGCTTGAAGAACAGTTGCTCCAGTACAAAATTCCATACTTGGCACTAGTTTTTAACTGAATGAATGAATCAAAGAGGAATTTCAAAAAAATGGCCTGGAATCCTCCATGTTCTCAGCATCTTCATGTAATAAAGGTGGCAAAGGTTGAATTGTTTTAATGCCTTTACAGTAGCCCCTGCAATCCCTTCAGGTCAAATATACTGACGATTGTACAAAGCTTTGTGACGGTCTGTGGTGAAAGACATGTCGAGCAGTGGCGATGCACAGGAAGTCCCAGAGCAAAAAGGGCATGTTGTGTCTGCCGCGCAGGAAGCCGTAGCTCAAGGACTCCTCCGGGACTACAGCCTCATGGGCAGCCCGGACTGCTACTTCTCCTCGCTGGCTGTGGAGCTGGAGGACAAGAGGGAGCGCATGGCCGCCATCCTCCGGTTGGGCGGCATGTCCCCCGTCGTCCCCGAGGGGGGCTACTTCATGATCGCTGATGTCACTTCCCTCAGTGAGTTTTCTAGAACTTTAGCATACGGAAGATGATCTAGAATCAATCAAAACGTCCTTAATTTATACTAAATCAATCAATCAAGCGATCATCCTTTATTTGTATAGCACATTTCATACACCTTGGTGCAACACAAAGTGCTTCACAGTGAATTAAAAGATAAATTAACAACATAAAAGGCATTAAAATAATTAAAAGAAATGCAACAAAAGTAAAAATAAAATTAAAATAAAATAAGATATAAAACATTTAAAAAATATTAAATCGGGGCCAGTAAGAATTCATATAAAAGCAATGTTTAAAAAGGTATATCTTTTTAAAATCATCGAAGGACTGAACAGCCCTTAGATACTGACTGACTATTCCAAAGGTTGGGGCCAGAGACACTAAATGATGCCCTGACAAAGGTCTGAGTCCTGTATCTGGGTATGAATAATAGGTTACTGCCTGTGGATCTGAAGGCCTGTTAGGCACATACCTTAAAAGCAAGTCAGAGGTCAGAAGGTACTAGGCCACGAAGAGACTTATAAACTAAAAGAATATTTTAAAAATTAATCCTAAAACGAATAAGTAGCCAGTGATGTGCTGTTATGTGCGCTTTTGGACTAACTGTAAATGAATGATAATGGATAATGATAAAAAAAGGGCATTACAGGAGTCAAGTCTGCTCATAATAAAATCATGTATTAGTTTCTCTGCACTCTCCTGTGTTGAAAATGGTTGTACCTTAGCAATGGATTTAAGATGATAAAGAGCTGATTTCTTTATGTGCTAAATATGCTTCTCAAAGGTTAGCTCAGGGTCCATGATCACAGCAAGGTTCTTCAGACGGGGCTATAACTGACTATGCAAAAAATCAGGTTACACGTGTAAATGCAAACTGTTTGGAGAGTAATTTTACATATTGCTGAACTTGCTAAACTGTGCTACTGAATTAAAAAGTGGAAACTTTTAAACTAATATTTAAGGTTAATTGTAGCTTGAATACAGGCCATTGTTTTAGTTTTGCAGTTATAGATTGAATGGATTGAGATTGGTATTATAATGCAGCACACGCATAGTAAAGTATTTCTCCTGATAACATACATACAACCTAAAGTGTATACAAGTGAACTGTTTTACTGTGTATAATGTATCACAACTGTGTACAGAATCTATTTGAAATTGCCTGTAGCACGGCCTCAACACAGGTCTGTTTGATACAACTGGATCTTTTGGAGGAGAAATTGAAGTAAAGTACTGTGCTCAGTGGTTTGGAGCCACAATTGTCTCAGATCAACCTTAACCCTCATTTTGAGAATCTATCTTTTCATTACTATGCAGAGAGCACTACATTTAAATCATCCTGTCCCGGTTTTAAAAACTGTGAATACTTTGCTTGCCAGTTCACCCTCTAGTGGTAAAATGTCATTAATGCAGAGACTATGGAGGGTAATTTTTTTCCCATAGTGCTGCTTGTTCCATTCACAGCTGGAAAAAGAGCAGCAGACGATGTTGGCAATGGATTAGGCTGACAACTGCAAGGCAGTTTTATAGAATATGAAACATCTATACTGATACTCAGTAAATCATTCACTTTTTTTCTCTATAGGAGCCACCTATACATTTTTCTCATCTAATGTTAAGTGCAGGGAAACCTGGAATGTATATAGATTTTTAAAAGTATTGAGCATTTAAGTAAAATATACACTGCACAATTCTTTAAACCGAGGAACTAACACTTTGTTTTTTGCAGACAAAGATCTGTCACACATGGGAGACGATGAGCCGTATGACTACAAGTTTGTGAAATGGATGATCCAGGAAAAGGTGCCACATAAATTTTCCTTGTTTTTGTAACCAGAGGCCATAAATAAATGCACCATTATGATAAAACCCTTCTCTGCTGTAATAACTTGGTACTGTTATGCATATTCATGTATTAATTTGTATATTTACAACACACCGAGACCAGGGTTGTGGTACACACCCTTCCTCACTATAAAATGTTTCGTTTTTTTAGAAACTGGCAGCTATTCCAGTGACGGCCTTCTGTGGGGAGGATTCTAAGAAGCAGTTTGAGAAGTACATCCGCTTTTGCTTCATAAAGGTAACTTGGTTTGGTGTCTCCGTAATGGATGTTGGAGTCGTGTGCGTTGGAAATGGAATACCCCCCCCTTCCCTTCCCCACTCCCCTTCCACCATGTGATATCTTTCACCTGCCAGTCAGATTGTTTGAGTTGTTCAAGGGGGTTTTAGAATAGAGCACTCTGGGATTATGAGTCTTGTGCTTCTGAAATTCACCATTTCAAAAAAAGAAGAAAAGAAAAAAGAAAGAAACTGAAACCGTTATAGGTAAGAGGAATGCTTCAGTTCCTCTAATGGGAAGCTGTTTATTTTTGCAGTATGATCAGGCTAATGGTTTACTGTTGGAACGTATTGTAAATTCCTAAGAAACCATCTGGTTTCTTAGAGCCCAGCTGTGAACTAACTAACAAGATATTGTATGACCTGTGTCGGGGTGTATTACTGTATGGACACATTGTGCAGTGTATTTTAAAATAATTTTTCTTGGTGTGTTTTAAATGTGTCACACAAAGTTCGCTCTACAGGGCTTCACACTGAACTATTTATCTTTATATTCTTATTGTGCGTAAATCATAAGTGCACTAATTACGGTATGGAAACATGTGAGGATGTGATGCATTTCATGTTACACTGATATTGTACTTTTTTCTGCAGCAAGACAGCACTTTGGATGCAGCTGAGGTTATACTGCGTAACTGGAACAAAGACTCCTAATTCAGCAATAAGTGAAACACTGTCCCTGCTTCCGAGGTTGCAACTTCTTAGTAGAAATGCGTAGCATGTTCTTTGACAAAATACTGTTGCAGTATGTGCCACAAAAAACAGCCTACTCCAGATTTGTAATTTAAGTAAAGAAAATAATATCTCATCTATAGGCCTTATGCCCTTTCGTTGATGTCATATGTGGAACCCTTGTATGACCATCAAGCAATAACAAAAATAAAAATAAATAAACTAAACAAAATCAAAAGTGAAGTAATGTGTGTTGAGATCAAAAATAAAATGGGAAATGCTTTAAAAATACATTTGAAAAGGATTCAGTTGTACAGACTTTTGTCATGGAGGCAGGGTTGGAGAAAGGCATGACTTTGGTCATTTGCACACTTGCAGATTTGTCAGAAAGTGATTCGCATGTGGTTAAAGTGCAGATTCTCAGCTTTGATTATAGCTTATTTCATGTTTTTGATTCACCATGCACTTTTTGCACACGATTCTAAGACAAACACAATGTCTGCTCTTTCTTACTTTTTTAGGTTTTTTTTTCTCTTTGCTCAGAAGGTCAGTGTCATCCACAAATGAAGTTTGGTATTCCAGCCAATTGATAAAGCTGTAATTGCATTGAGATGTCTTTTTTTGGAGAAATGAGATTATCTGTAGCTCTAGGCTCTAAACAGATTCAGAACTTCCCCATAGGAAGGCACTCCCAAATTGCATCCTGCAGCCTTGACCTCCGCTTGGCTGTGGGAGGAACAATTCTATGCTTTCAGTCTTATACAGTACTGGTGTGCATGCATGCATGTGGATGTGTGTATATATAGTACACAGTGCATTTGTCTTTGTGATGAGGGGTTTATGCACTACAACCCTACTATAATATCCTTCTCTATGTAGTTGTCGACAACCTGTTCTTGCTGGCACAGTCTGATCACGTCCTGCATTGACAGTCTCAGTCACCTGAGGAAGAGCTGCTCATCTGTTTTTCCTTACATATCGCACCAATGCATAAGCATCACGGTCATTGACTGTGTTTTTGATCCTATTTACTGATGTCTTTCCCATAGGTCTAAGTGCAGATGTCTTTCAAAGTCACTTAGATCTATTCCTCTTTCCATCTTTGTCTAAAATTGAGGTCAACTGGGCCTGCTTAGCATTTGTATACATGCCACAGAGCATGATGGAATGTTAATTCCTTAATTGTATCTTGCAGTACACCTGTATGGAAGCATCTGGATTCGTTGTTTTTCTACTCGTTTTTTCAGGTTTTTTCTTTGATTTGTCACCCATCTGTATATATGTTTAGGGCCTTACTTGATGTGTTAAAAGACCAGACTCACTCACTGTACAGCACCTTTAGGCCACAGGTTCAAAGTCCCACTGACAAGGAAAGCTTTATATAAATGATTCCTCAACCCTATATCACTATATCTGCCTTTAGTGTATCCAGTGAATCACCAAACAGGGCATTAATACAAAAAAGCACTTTTGAGAAAGTGATTTAGGCCTCATTATTCTATCAAGGTTGGCGGCATTAGTCATGAAGCCATGGCAAAAGTTTCGCTTTTTATTGTGAAGTGGACAATGACGCTTTTGAGCCATTTACCATTTTGAAGTATGCTCTTAGATTTAGCACTTGGCACTGCTGGGGTTGCAACTAGAAGGGTGGACAGAATTATTGCTTAGCCCATAAATCATTTCTTATGGAGGTACTGCTATCTACGTTACGTCTGAAGGCGAAACACTCCTTTACATTCAATGTGGAGAGATGGGGTGGTTATTAGGGGCGACATAGCTCAGGACATAAGAACGGTTGTCTGGCAGTCGGAGGGTTGCCGGTTCGATCCCCGCCCTGGGCGTGTTGAAGTGTCCCTGAGCAAGACAACTAACCCCTAACTGCTCTGGCGAATGAGAGGCATCAATTGTAAAGCGCTTTGGATAAAAGCGCTATATAAATGCAGTCCATTTATTACCCCCATATTTACACATTGATACTGAAATTTTCTTCCACCAGTCCTCTTGTGCCTTGGCAGCTGCGACTGTCTTGCATTTTTGACTAGTGACACTTCTATACTCATATTTTGACATGAGAATAACGTGCTCTTCAGTGGTGAAATACGTGGCACTTGCTCTCTTCATGATTCTGTGCGATTGGGTTGTTGATACAGTACACCCATTATTTTATGTGAATGCGTAGATGCATGATTACGATTTGGTTAGGATTTGTTGAGCCAGCTAAGTTGGACTTGGCTCAAATAAGCTGAGCTTCTTTGGTGATACAGGCCCATCATGTGTGTACTGTATATATCCAATATAATTAACAATGGCCATGGCAATGTTGATAGATATTTACTGTTGTTGGTTGATAGAACACGCTGTCTACAGGCATGTGATACCCTAGATTTTAGTTTTACTGCAGATCCTTTTGCATTAAATTATGGATGGTGGTTGTGTTCTTTAAAAGCACATGAAATGTGTGCATTCTGAATACCACTGCATTTCATGTAATTTATATATGCATTCTTTGCATTCTGCATCCTGTTGTTAATCCAGTTCAATCAATTTCCACTAGATGGCAGTGTACTCTTGATAACCTTGGTATGAAAACATTTGCTTTCAATTTACTGGGACTAAAGATTAAATTATAAGTTATACTGATTTACACCACTTGTGCAGCCAACAAGGATTTTAATTGTGATGTCAAGTTATTAAAGTACAGATGCTAATTAATATTTGTATTTGCAAGATAGAATGCACAAATTCTAATTCTTTCATAGGATTCAAAAACCTACCCATCGAAATAGCCCCTATATGTATTCACACCCTTTATAATCCTAAATGATCCATACATGTGTGGTGCTATCCATCTGTTCCTCAGTTCTAACCAGGGCGAACCAGGACCAGAACAAACATCCAAAAAGAAAATTTTTTAACTCAGTATTTTTTTTTTCTTCAAGGCTACAGTATTCTGAAACGGAACATACTGCCGATTAGTCTGCGTTCGTTGCTGAGAATATTTCAGTTGCTTTTCAGTTTCTGTCTCATTAGTCCCCAGTGCCTTTTAGATCCGCCCTGGTAATTATACAACCCACTTTTAGGTGTGGCCTTCTCATAGCTCATCTGTCATGAACACAGATTCGTACAGCCACCATCGACTGGTTGTTTATGAACGTTGCACAAGTATTCTGAATATGCCAGGCTTTTTTGAGATGCAATCTCCACTAGTTGCCCTTGAGGTTCAGTTGGTCACTTAACTAACAGCAACACACTGTGATACAGTAGTTGTATCCTCCTCCTGCCTTTGGCAATGCCAATGTTTCCCATAGAACTTCAGGAGCCTTATATAAACTTGAGCTTATATACATTAATAATTCATATATATATATATTCTTTTAACCAATAGGATTCTGACTTTAACCAACAGGATACTGAATTTGTAATCATGGTTAACATTACTAATGGGAGGCTTTGTTGCGTAACATCACTCAGAGTTGTCATAGGGCACAGAAGCTTCTGGTAACTTCCAGACAGCAGAAGACAAGTCAGAATATAGTTTAAAATTGATCTTCTAAACAATTTGATATGCACTATTTTGATCATCATGGCTCTTGGAAGATGCAATAGTTTGTAAACCATTCTGGTGCTTTTTGCAAATATATAGGATATATTTCAATTTATTTTAGCAAATGCTATGTACTTTCAGCAGATTTTTCCATTTAATATTTGTCATGTAGTTCATTGAGGGTATTAATAACTTTGGAGGCCTCTGTATATTTATAAAATATCAGTAGATGAATGTCCATTCGTATACAAGCTCTGCTAGCTCTCCCTTCCTGTTTGCCCATTGACTACAATAGGTGAGGGTTCCACTATTACTGACAGGTGGGTCCAGATTCCTGTCTTTCAAGTCTCACCTTTTCACATGGAAATTAGTCATGGTTTTTAAAAAAAGGTTTACAGGATTTCCTACTTGCTCTCGACAAAATGAAGGATTGCATCACACACCACCAGCAGGCTCTGGTTTGTAAGAAGCACACCGTAAGGGCTCCCACTCCATTCAGGGATCATAAACGCAGATTTGAGGTAATGCTCATATACACAAGCATCTGCTGAGCCGAATAACCCTGAAAGAAGAAGAATACAAAAGGTATTTGAGAAATTACACTGATTTGTTACTCCTTCCAAAAGCTTGCTTTACCCTTCCTGGTTCCTTCTGAGTGTTTTTGGGGTGTTTTTAGGAGGTCAGTGAAATATGGAAGCAGCTGGTAAAGCATGTGCAACTCTCCAGATGTGACAAATGGACCCTGTTTGTCTTCGAAAAACCAGCAGGTGACTGTGACACTGACATGGGGTCCCCGTGAAGGACATTCTGTAATGAAAAATGCCCACCCTGTACAGGTGACAACCAGGACCTACTTCTCAGTGAGGGAGACCTGAGGGTTATGTAAAAAATTATTTGCCATGTTGCCAAAAAGGCTTGAACACAGTAGCGAATGGTACCAGCTGGTTCAGCCTATTTGGACACACTTTCAAATGTCTAGATCACTGAATCATGCTCCAAAAAGTCGACGATGCAACCATAACAAATGTGTGCAAAAATTAGGATTCCACAAACATGTAGTCACAAGTGAAAATACTAGATTTGCATGCTTTGCTGAAACGGAAATAATATTCTTAGGAGTTTTACTACATTTGACAGCTCCAAGTACAACAACCACAAAAACACAAGTAGTTCAACAGATCATCACCAACGGGAATAGAATAAACTGGCCAACACTCATTCATACTGATTCTATGTTGTTTTGCTATTTTTTATGCACCAGATAATTAGGATCCTGCAGATGGTAAATTGCGCCTTTTCAATTGTCATGGCAAATCAAATAGCTGATTTTAACAAGTCTTTTAAACTTAAATACTAATGTAATGTAACTAATGTAAGTAATGAAGCCAATACTTCTGCTTGTTTCTGTATCGCATAAAGAAAATGGGGCCCCACGCATATTCAAAAGCAGGCTCCCCAACTTAGACTGAATGCAATTGGAGCTTCTACAATTCAAGGATTTCCTTTACCTTTTTAAATGTCAGGTTACTCATATACATATCATCAGGGTCATTTGCATAGCCTTTATAGAATGCTCTGATGACACCTTAAGCAACCATGTTGTAAACTCGTTCAAAATGAAAATTAAGGTTCACTCTGGAAAGTGGAGAGTTAGACCGTAAGAAACTGCCAACTATTAACTTATTTAACTTATCCAGTTTAATATATTGTATAATGTATCGTTCCGTATACTTCTTTGGCATTTAATTTCAGGTTTACTGTGAAACTTCTCCATCTCTGCCACTGTCCTTTTTTACGACTGTGTGTCTTCTCTCTGAACACCCATCATTTATACCTGTTTAAATAAGTACACCATATCACATGCAGACTGCCCTCTCCCCCTTCTCTTCCTCAGTTGTTTTTAGAAATATCCTGAGACGGAAATCAGTCAGCACCTCACAATGATGTTTAAGGCCTTAGAGATGAGCGTTGATTTGATCATGACAGAGTACCTGACAGCATTTCTTCTCCATCTTGGGCCTGCCCAGACAGTTAGATATGGGTGCCAGGTACCCCCGAGGAAGGCTGCAGAGGTGAACGGTATGGACACAGCCCCCATGCTCAGCACAGCCGTATACATGCTGAAAAGGCCAAGAAAGATAGGGGCATCTGCTCCTCCCCCCGTGCCCCAGTCTCTCCTGGGACGAGAGCCAAGGATTCTTCAGGGCATTGACCGAAACCCAATTAATGAATATAAAATGGCATTCAGTGTTCTGTGAGGATGTGTCCAATTTTACCCCCCAACCTCCATTCCTTGCTAATTATAGGGCAATCGGTGCTTTTTTGCAATGTGCTTATTCGCTGCACTCATTCTTTGCAAAGTAACTGACAAACTTACCTGATTCAGTGCGCTTCTGGAAACTAGACACCATGGGAGTCGGCGACATCATCGCCTGACTCACCTACCCCCACACAAGCGGTCTTCTCCCACGGATCTTCAGATATGACACATCGGAGGACGCACTGGCTCATTTCTCCGTCGGGTGCTTTTCCTTCGCATTCCTTCGTGTCAGGGCCGCCCATCCCTGCTCCCAGAGATCTATTGTCCTGTGGATTTTCGCTCCAAACCTAATTTGACACACCTGATTCTACTAGTTAGCAGCTCAACCAGATCTCTAGCTGTCGATTGAGGTGTGCTTTGAAAACCTACAGGATGGTAGGCCTCCAGAAACAGGATTGGGCAGGCCTGCTTTATGTCAAGTTATATTTATTTAATAATTAGTGCAAGTACATGGCAAATTCCAAGATTACAAAATATATAAAGTCATAAATTACTGCGCAAACTTAAATTGGGCGCTAATCACTGAATAAAGCAATAAATCAAAAAGAAAAGAGGCTCAGAATAACAAAAAATGGAGGCAAACTTTTCAGTGTAAAGCTTCCTTCAGTGTTTTAACAAAAAGAACAAAGGAAGGTCACTCTGTACAGATGAAGATTAAAAAAAGAAAGCAAATATACCCCAGCCATAATAACCAATTACAATGCAATTACAGTAAGCATTGCGTCAAAACAAAAGCAAAAGCAAATGGTTCTGTTAAGAATGGACAAAGTTGGGCTGCTGGGTGGTTCATTCAAGGCACCATGCTGTGGTGCAAGGACAAGCCCGTGATCTCAGATTGAATCCGGACTGTGCCAGTGTTGACTGTGGCCGATAGCCACAGTAAACTAATATATATATATATATATATATATATATATATATTAGTGTCATTGAGGGGAAGCAGGGATCTGCTTAGTAGGGGTGTAACCTAACCATTTGGAAATGCAGATAATGCACAGTATTTCTGCAAGGTTTTTCCTCCTGGAAGTGGGTCACTGATATTGAGAATATTTTGAAAGATATGATTAATGGTGAAAATGAGCATTGACCATAGAATAAAACAATGGTAAAGTATTGCACGGATGTCAATGCATTCCTGGCAGATGCAGTTATTAAATAACAGTTAACCCCTAGCCTCTTCCGGATACGGATAATTTTGCCGGTTGAACAGATACAGGTAGTGTTGTGTTCCCGCACAGCCCTACCACTTATCAGTCCCTATTGTTATGAAACATGCCAGGAATGTTTCGGTCATATCCATTTTACCGTTTGTCACACATCCTCGATTAAACCATACCAATACCACCATTCCTTTGTTTTCCCAGAATATAATGGCTGCTTCTTTCCCCTCCTCAACACGGCCTTTCAGGACGGCTGGACGAGTTTAACAGGTTAGCGCATACTTAAGCTCCTTCCTTGGTTCACACCACACAGCAGAAAGCAATGTCATTATTCAGAACCTTCAGGCAAGGTCTGCGTTCTGCATAGCGCATCTGTTCCTACACGTAGATTCCCAAAAGGCACAACTGGGCCCAGAAACCACCATCGTTACAATCGTTACTCTTTTCAGCTCCATGAAGACCCACAAACCTTTTTTTTTTTTTTGCCAGAGCAGCAGTTTCTGCAGAGGTTGAAGACGAGTAAAATGTCGCTTGGTGGCGTTTGCCGCGTAGGGGATCGGCTAGCCTAGCCCACTTTCTGTTTGGAGTTAAATTGTAAACAGCTGAACACTAAGCTCTTTTTTCAGCCGTCCTCCTCCTCCTCCTCCTTTCGCCAGCTGGGGTTTGGCGGGGGAGCTTTTCGTTCACAGACGCCTATTCAAACACTAAGCCAAGCTAACCCCCTCCCCCCCAGGCCCACGGGGGCCCCCCACTCAACACTATAAACTTCCTCCTACTCTCTGCAGATATACTATACAGGAAGAGGATATTAATCAAAACACCAAACTGGGGTGAGATGCACACATTAGAATGAAACAAAAATGATAAACAAAGAGTATATTATTTTCAATTACATCTTTTTTTTTATTTTTGCATTCATGATATCAATGACTGCAACCACTTTCTCTCATTAGCACCCTTATAACTTCAACTCAGAGTACCACTGAAAGAAACATTCACTTTTCACAATGTGCTTAAGAAGCCAATTTATGTACAGTATATAGAAAAAGTTATTTACAATCCATTTCCATAATTAAGCTAAGAAGTTCATCATTAAAAAAAAAAAGAAACAAAACATAAAATTAGTGCTTTGAGCTTTTGTACGTATACCCTGACATCAATACCTCCCAATACCCCTTATCTTTAAAAGCCTTCTGTACAACTTCTGTTACAGTAACTGAGCTAGTTTTATCATCAGTTTAGTTTTTGTGTTGTGTGTGTGTGTGCGTGTGTGTGTGTGTGCCTGCGTACGTGTGCGTGTGCATGTGTAACCGTGCAATCCCCTCTGTATCCACTGGACTGAAACAAATGGAGATTTTGCATCAAGTTGCACTGGGTGTATTTATAGGATTTTGGTAATTAGCTGTGTGGGATTCTTGGCTTGGCACTGCTTCACCTTCAAACGCCTTGATCTCAAACCTTGCCTGAGCTCATCCTAAAGGATTGTCTTGAATCAGCTGGCTCTGTTATACGTGTTGGCATACAGACATCCACTTTGTCAGAGTGTAATGGGAAAAAAAAAAAAACTAAAACATTCAAGCCCTGTAACAAGAAATACCTGACTGAAAATGCAAACAAAGATCCATGTTTCCGAAAGTGCCACTCGCCCACAACTGGTGCTCATGTCAGCTAAGTTACAGGACTAAAGCCTTCGACACAGCCCCCACTACACATGCCACTTCGAAATAACAATAAAAAAAACATGGCCTGCTTTGGCATATTATGGTATACGCCGACATGTATCCTTTAAGAATATTCGTTTTTACATTCCATTTTACAATAGTCCAAAATTGGTCTCTACCATTTGGCCTACGCTCGTGATCTTGACATGTCCTAACACCCTTAAGTTTCCACATAAAACACACGGTTTTCCTATACAGCAGATGCTAAAACTCGATATAAAACTATAACTTATTTTATTCCACCGACTGGTATGCGGTGGAGAGAATTACGAAAATGCATAAAACCAGAAAACCACAAAGAGCGGAAGGTATACAGTCTCGTATCAATGTAGAGAGATTTTAAGAAGGTTCAGGCTCCTCCATTGGTGTAGTCATGGTCGAGGTCTCATTGGTGATCCACACAGGGATCAGAAAAGCACAAGCCTATTTGGCAGCTGGCTAGGTTTTCAGGACTGTAGTAGACAGTTGTTGCTTGAAGGTCCTTAACAAACACATCTTGGGCATCGTGAAAAATGGTAAATTCATGGTAAATAGTAAATAAATACGAAGGCAAAGAAAGTACTAAAACTAGTGTTCTGAAAGAGAAACTTAGGAAGCTTGTCAGTTTGAATAAAATGCACATTTCTATGCTAAGTGGAAAGTGGTAGACTTGGCTGTATTGGACTTGATGAGCCCAAGGTTCAGTGTTGTTTAAAAATAGCATCTCGAGTATCAACGGGGAAAGTTCACGCTCATCCAACAAATGAAATGAGGATTGTGACAACTGTATTTAAGGCAGAAAAATGGGGGGTGAAGTGCATTGTGGGATGAACTTAATTTAGTTGTAATGAGGCCTGTAGTGGAGCCATTCCCTGAATTAGTTTTTTGAAAATCTCTCTCTATAGTGCTAAATATTTTAGAAAACAGACAGCTTGAGGCCACTTCTGTCAGTATAATGACCAATTCTTTTTTGTAAGTTTTTTTTTTGTTGTTGTTGCAACTTTTAAAAATACATCTGAGTTTCGGTTCAAAGGCATTTAGCGGTTCCTTTGGGTGGCACAGACAGCAACGGAAGGTCGGGAGAGCACAGCTGCTGATGTTCGCAGGGAGTCGCGAGCCGCCGTCAGCCATGGCGAGTTTACAGTGTCGAGGGGGCGCAGCGGAGCGGGGGGCTAGCACCAGTCGGCGATGTAATCGAAGTCGGCGAACATCTTCTGTTCGTCCCCCGTCAGGACCCTGGGCTCCCTGGGCGGGGTAAGAATCGGCGCCTCAGAGGTAAACTCGTCGTCGAAGTTGCTGACATCCTCCCGGCCTTTGATGGTTGGCACGAAGGGGGGCTTCATCCTCTTGGCAAGTAGGCCGCTCCAGTCAACGTTCTAGGAGAACAGAGAGAGCAGAAAGGGACGTGAATGTTGCCCCGACGACCGTTTTCTGGACTGAAGACCAACGGTAAATGAGTGCTGACGTACTCTGAAGAGGGGGTGCTTCTTGACCTCCTCCGCGTCCTGCTCTCCTGCGCCAAGACGTCTTTCTGGATTTCTTCTCAAAAGCTGCATGTGAGCGGATAAATGATGTCCATCATTAATAATGACTTAATATAGAAGTGTGAACACATGATTATTACAAAGTGTGACTTGAAGCTTCACACCTCGCTCCAGTGTGGCTAGTTTAACCCACTCATGTGCGCTCCATGCATTTGTGTACGGATAATAAGGTCTCATTCTACAACCCTTGACACCTGTTCATTTATACTGGTTTCTTTAGACATTCACCAAGAAACTGAACTAAAAGAGTCATCATAATGCACTCTTCATTCACACATTGTAAATGGAGGAAAGAAAAAACCTTCAATATTCTTCAATAATTATCAACAGAAGATGAACACTACTTTATGTATGCATGTATAAAATATAATTCATTTGAAGTTTAGTTTGAAGATGCACATATCAGACCATATCGAAGGCTGACCTGTTTTTAAGTTGCGGTTTGTAAATTTGTAAAAGGAAATATAGAACAAGACAGGAGAGATTGGTGCTTATTATCTATGAGTCCTGTAAACTAACCCTTCTCATTATGGAGATAGCCTCTGTAGACAGGAATCTCGGGTAGCGGACTTCGTCGTTGACAATACTGTCAAACACCTCCTCTTCATCATCACCAGGGAAAGGAGACTGCACAAAAGGTGGAAAGGGCACAGACACAGATTAAATAAGAGAAGTCTGTGTGGCATAATTAAAATGTGACATCATTCTGAAGGTTACATCTCATTCATTAATTGCTATGACTGCATTTGCCTTGATTAAGTTTAGCTGTTAACTGCTACCTAGCATGCCACACAAAAGGTCTTTTTTGGGGATGGTGGTATCCAGTTGCATTTCACATGGTGCCTCTGAACTCACCCTGAGCACAAGATCTTGTAAATGAGAGACCCAGGAGATGAAAAGTTGAATGCCTACCTCCCCAACCAGCATCTCAAAGATGAGGACACCCAGCCCCCACCAGTCCACCGCCCGTGTGTACGAAGTTTCTGTCAGCACCTCCGGGGCCAGGAACTCAGGCGTACCGCAGAACGTGCTGGTGCGGTCCCGGAATCCCATTCCTAACAGGGCAGGCAAATGATTGGTTTAAATAATCAAATCAGACATGATTCAACTGGCCCTCTCACCACCAACAGATTTAAATAAACAAGGATAAGATAAATGGCTAAATTGTCGCGTTGACCAAAACCATCCCCTTGCTGATAAAGCCCGCTTAGAATTTTTCATACCTTCTTTGCAGAGGCCAAAGTCGGCGATCTTCACGTAACCCTCAGTGTCAAGCAGCAGGTTATCCAGCTTTAAATCTCTGGTGGGGAAATTGGGGCAATGACTTTATTTTGAGGAACAGAAGACAACAGTGACCCTGGAAGGCTATTTTGGAAGCAGCAGCAACACATGCTGGTGAACAAAGATACTGTAACCATGTGAACTGCAAATTACTTTCTGTGGAGGACAATGGTACTTCAAGGGTCCCTAAAGTAGTATTAAACACAGGGAATGAGAAAGGGGCAAAATATAAGGGAAATCTTGAAGAGCTACAATGAAAAGCTGAAAGCATTGTGGACTGTGCAACCTTACCTGTATACAATCTTGTGATCATGCAAGAACTGCAGCCCCAGGATCACACAAGCAGCATAGAAACTACAAAACAACAACATGATCGTTGATTATAAGAGCCCATTAATGAAGTCACACAGGAAAATGATCCTAGTTCTAACATTTTTTGTTTCAAATGTCACGGTGTTCCCGTTTTAAACAATGCTGCAATTGAACTTTGTGCCACAACTGGTTCAGTAGAAATTCAGGAGCTTTAAAAAAAAAAAAAACACTGGTTTCAGTGCAGTGAACATCACTACGGTGCGTTACCGATCCTAACCATGAAAGTCGCTCGAAGGGATGGCATGAACATACGAATATTATTAGGCATTCCAAATTGGGAAAGAAATAAAACAACACCGGCAACCGGTAAAAAAAAAGACAAAAACCAAAAAATGAATGCCAAGGCTGGAACTGATTCTAGACCGGTTCCTTAAATCTTACACGGCTCGAGTTTCGGAGAAGACGTCGGCGTGGATGTGCATCATCAGGTCCCCTCCTGCCGCGTACTCCATCACAAAGCACACGTGATCTTTGGTTTGGAAGCAGGCGAAGAGATTGACCAGGAAGGGGTGACGAACGCTGTTGACCGTCTCGAAGATCCTCTTCTCGCACATCAGACTGACGGGAAAATAACGAGAGATGGCAACACCAATTGAATTTGCTCAACGTCCTCGGGCAAACTCCTCTTAAAGGAGGGTCGGAGTTCAGAGTCGCCTTACCTGTCCACCTCATCGCGAGTGACGATGTCTCCTTTCTTTAAGGCCTTGATGGCGAACATTTCTCCCGTCATTTTGTAATCTGCTAGCAACACCTGTCGAAACAAATAGAATCACTGATGTGTGAATTACACAGGGAAGGCTAACAGCTTCTTCAATTCGACAAGATGCGGCATTGATCAATCGATAAAGATGTGAAATCAAGTTACTTTTCCAAAATGCCCCCGGCCGAGAACTGCAACACACTTGAAATCTTTGAGATTAAACTGGAATTGTTCTTCTTCCCTGGAGAGGGAGAGAGAGAGAGAGACAGCAAGGGGGTGAGAGAGAGAACGAGAGCAAGAGAGTGCGAGAAAGAGAGAGAACATACAATTCAGGGAGCGTCAATTAAAACTCACCCCTACTCATCTGAAAATCCCCAGAAACATGGATTTATATACCTTCATGTACCATAAAGCTTACTGTAAACACTAGGACAAGAACTGTAAATGGTTACTGAAATCCCAATGCATTTACTGCTAAGACTTTGACAGTGTGGGAGATGGTACCTTGTGTCTGTGGTCTGTGGAGCAGTTATCAGCTCAAGATCTGGCTTCTGGATCTCATTCTCCACAATTCTGTCATTGTCCAGTTTGACAGCCGAGCTGTTCCTGTTGTTCAGGAAATCAAACGTTGCTAGCGCATCCTGTTCAAAAAAAAAAAAGTCAGTGTTAGGAGGAGGAAACCGGGAGACCGTCACAGCCGGAGGCACCGCGCTTTGCTAGTGTGGCAGCTGTCATTACAATGATACCCATCGTCATGTAAACAGATCGTTACAGAGTTTTCCTCTTCCTTTTGACCTTACGCCGCCGGTGTTTGGGCGCCGGTGTTTGGACGCCGGTGCTCACCTGCTCTTCCCGTTTGTCCGGCGCCTTGTTCCGCACCATGGGCTCTCCAAACTCGTCCGCGGTGGAGTGAAACTTCGGAAAGGTGGCTTCTTTGTCGAAGTCCAATTTGGTCACCGTAGGGTCACTGGAAATATTTATTCCATTTAAATTATTTGGCAGGGATCGTGTATACAGCCGTTTCCAGCATGGATGTGGTGAAATACTCCTGCTAGAGTTGAAATACTAATTTCAACTCCAGCAGGATAATCCAACTATATAAAGTATACAAGTTTCCGTGGGAATAGAGAACCATACAAAACTGTATGATACAAGGGCAGATTGACCAGAGATATACACACAAGCCTGCCGTCTGTGCTACCTAAAAAAAAGAGGGAACAGTACTTAGAGGCTTTAACGCTTCACCCTCGCCCTCCTCGCGCCGTTTGCACAGCTGGGCTCTCGCCACGGCCGTAAAGATTTAGCGGCGTCGCCACGGCGCCGAAAGGCCTGACGCGGCGCCGAACCGTGACCTCACTCCTCCGCGGCGCGGCGCGGGCTACTCCCGCGACGGCTAAAGCTCACTCTAATTAAGGAAGGAACAACACGGGGGAAAAGCCCGAGGTGGGGGACAGGGGGAGGGGGTACCTTGGGGAGGCGGGGAAACCAGACTGGACGGGGGAGTCCGGGGTGAACCCGGGCACCTGGGGGCTGTACGAGTTGTGCACGGAGGGGATGGCGCGCCTGACCAGCCGGCCCCAGGTGGCGATGTTGATGTTCATCTGAGGGGCGCGGAGGAAGGTCTTTCCTGGGGGGGGGGGGGGGGGGGGGGGGGAGACAGGGAATCGGTTACATTCGGCACGTTGGGGACTGTGGACGCACCCTTTTTGCTATCCACCTCACATCTGAATGATTTCATTGAAGCCTGTGATTGCAGGGACAGCTAAATCACCTGCGTTTCCAGGGCTAAGTCAACCGCACATTTAAAATTTGCCTGTGAAAACACTCCTAAGCCAACATTTCCATCCGTTGTGGCCGGGCCTCGTCCACAGCTGGTGTGCGACATTAAACCCGGAAAAAGTTAACTGCTCCCAGAAAGCTGAGGCATCCTGCAGTTTTCTAGTGTTTAAAGTCTCTGTGAACCATGGTTTACTGAACACTGTGAATGGAGTCATTTACACTCGTTAAGTTGACCATTATTATCATTTTAAGCCAGCTACAGCTTTCTATGGCCCAACACTGGACTGGACCCTCAAATTGTAATTAGAAAAATCACGGACGCATGGAAGAAATATTCATTCAGTTGCAACTGTTAAACTGCTCTACAGACATGCTTATCAAGAGTGACTATCCTCATTATTCCATCCACTTCATCTTGCAGCACACTTACGCAGCTTCATGTTTTGTTTTTCAACTCAATTTAAAGTCCGGTGGAAACAACTACAGGTGCTGAAAGGCGCAGTCCGATAGTTACCTTGTTGCTTTGAGAAAATCTTCTTTTGCCTTTGCAGTTTGGGTCTCCTCTCAATAACAGGGTTAAAAAATGTAACCTGTGAAATCACAAAACAACCCAATCACAATTTTCCACATATATGCACAACGCAATACTAATAAATCAACTCAATTCTGCAACCCATTTTTTATGACTCCAGCTCTTCTGGTGGCACCAAGGTTGAGGGGCAATTAGGGGTCGGGTCCTGATGACATAAATCACTGCAACCCTTGGAAGATGTGGTTGAGGTCTGTCTTGAAGTAACTGGACGAATGTACAAATGTGTGTGTGTGAGGGAACATGGAGGGGAAAAAGTGAAATACCTCAGCGAAGAGTGTACCTTGCGGCTCAAGGTACAGGCACATCCCGTGTCGCTGGTTGTCCAGGAAGTCCTCCAGTCGCAGGAATTTGACGGCGCACAGTGCCCGCCAGTCCCTCCAGTACACTGAAATCTCCAGTTCGCGAGACTGCAGGATGCATTTGCCCGAATTAAAACTTTACAAGCGCTCTGTGTAACGAGGCATACTTTAACAGCCAGTACCAAAACAAGAGCCAAAATGGCATCTAAAGTAGCATTTTTCATTGTCCAATACAATGTTTATAGTTTTACAAAGAAACCATGAAATAACAGATATAGGACAGAGGAAGTCAGTAAGTTGTGTTACAATACTACTGAGGTTCTAGAGGAATATAGCCAGATAGGCCTCTACCTTTTTTCAAGTTTGGAGGATAATTTGCTTCCTAAAACGTAGGAAGTCACACCATAACCTTAAATATCAATGTCAGACAAAATGAACCACACTGGTGGGAAATGTGAAGGTTGGCACATAATTCAGAGGACCAATACTGTAAGCAAATAACACCTGCATCATTGTGAACAACCATATCAGCAAAAACAAACAGTTTAGGGATAAGGAATAGCGGCTTTTTTCATTCATCTTGGAAGCTCCTTCTGCAACTTTCCCTAAGACAAGCGAGTCGCCAGATTAAAGTTTCCAGGTTTAACTGAGGTGTGAGTGGGCTTGGTGACGCGTTTGGCACAGGAGGGGCACCGGGGGTCATACTCGGTCAAGCTCCAGCGTAAACTTCTGGTCCCACGCCTGATTGCTGACTGGCTTCCAGCTCGTCTGTCCCACCACGGTGTTATCCAGCTTCAGCACGGCACTGATCTCATCTGCAAGGGAGACAAAATGCACAGCTTGCTAACTGCTACGCTCACTGGAGTGATTTTTTTTAAAAGCACGCTGGACTGTTCAACTGCCACAGCGTTGCTTCCAGGTTTGCTTACATGTCTTGACATACATTTCATTTATCTCACTCAAAATGTAGGGTACAATATTAACATTTTAACTTAATGAATCCACACAAATGCCACGTTAAAGACACTGCATTTTAGCCTTGTTTAGGTCCGATGTTTACAATCAAAGAAGTCTCCTTCTCTGTCTTCAACCCCGCATCCTCATCCACAGTACCCGACCACCTAACACAGCTAGCTGGATAGCTAGAGGCAACGTTACTAACAGGGCCAAACAAAAATCAAGTCAGCCAACAACTGATGCCACAGAGGAAATGGTTAACACTAGTTCTTGAATGAGCCCTGTCGGATTGTCTTTTTGCTTCGCTGTATCTGGGCTTCTTCGCCTCCGCCACTGTAGCAGCTAGCTAGCTAGCGACACACACTGTTGAAATCTGACCTCAAAATAGCTGAGGTTCAGGAGAGGGACCATGCCACAAACACTCCCCTTCTGCTTATTCCTAAGGTTGCACAGAAACTTCAAAGCAGCCAAAGCTTAAATTTGGAATACAGTATCATTTCATCGACAAATTGTACCAGTACATGCACAGGCTATTCCAATTTCTAATTTTATGGGTGGTTTTTTTTTTTTGCACGATATTTCTCCTATAGGCGGCTTGAAAAATCACTTAGGTGGCCCGGCCAAAGACATTTCAATGCAGGAAAAACCCTGGCTTCCTGGCTCTGTCTTGATAAAAGGAGAAAAGGGCACTTTCCAAATTGGCTCATAAAGAACATTCAAAGTGTTTCTACAGGTTGGCAGATTGATATGATGAAGAAAGAAAGAAAAAAAAACAAACACAGAAGACAAATGCATTTCAAACATTTCTTAAAAGACAAAATGAGCAAGAAAATACTTCAAATGTTACAAATGTTAAACAGAGCACATTTTACAACGACCGCTGCCGTACGCTGGAAAGACGAATTCAAGGGCTACTCAACTGGATATATTGTCGGTCTTCAGGATGTTCCGGGTGCTGCCCACTCTGTTCTTGTTGGCCCTGATCAGGAAAGAGGACCTGTTCTCGCTCGGGCTCCAGCCCGGCAGAGCCACAGAGGTTGCTTTGACCCGGCCCGGAACATTCTCCAGCAGGTCCTGACAGCCCATTAGTCTCACATCCAGGGTACCTGTTCGGCACACAGCGACGCCCGGGTCAGAATAGCATGGGGCATACGTGCCAAAGTGATGCCAAGGCAAGCAAAGGGGATGGGGGTGGGGAGGGGATGGGGGGTTGGGGGGGGAGGGCTTTGCCAATGTAAACACAAACATTTGTAAATCCCTCCAGACAACTTGGCCCGAAGCTGCATTTCCACAGGAAGGCATGTCCCCTTGTGTAAGGTGAAGATTTAATAAGGTACCAGAGGCCGGTGCGTTTGAGGGGAGGGTGAGGAGCAGTAAGTCAGCGGGACTCCTCGAGCTTGTGTTTTTCCCTCCGGGCAGACCGCCACGGCATTTATGCATGTGCCGCTGCACGTGCGTCTTAACGCACGTCTCGGCCGCTGATTAACGCGGCGGCCGCCGTTCTGTGCGTGCGCGCTAAGTAAACTGCCCCCCGGGAGCAGTGCGTTTTGAAGCGCAGCGGCCCGGGTTGACCGCTGGAAAAGGCCAGGTCTGCAGGGAGGCGATGCTCCACTCATGCAGAGCCCCTGCGGAGCGTTCTCCGCGATTGGAGCGTTGCAGAAAGGGACCGCTTAGAAACGCGAATCAACAGCCTGCAGAAAAGCACGTATTAACCTCTTAAGGCACAAGCCAAATTTTGCCAATCCTTGCCCATTTAGGGGGTACCCTATTTAAAGCTTTATAACTCCAGACGTGAACACCACAGAGACTTGAAAAATGGCTTAAATGAAGCAAGACATTTGTACAATTTACAATACTAACACAGATTAGTTTATATTCATAATTTTGGAAGAAATAAAGTGCCACAAATGCAATTGTTTTGACAAAAAATCCAAAATAAATTTGCACTTTTTAAGTTTGCAATGAAATACTGCGAGATTGAATATATGCAGGAGGTTAAACTATACATGTGCTAGGTCAAAAACTTCTTGACCACAAGTTCATAAAATCTAAGGGTGGATATGTAGAACTACTATAGATGTATGAAGCAAAAACTAAGCAGTGTACCCAGCATCTCCAAATCTATCCAAAATGTCTAAATTATGCATTGCTGTAAATCATAACATATCCATGTATTTCACTACAAATCAACTGTTTTGACTCAAGAAAATCACTGTTGCATAATTTTCAAATGGGAATTACAAGCTTTCAGTCAGTACAGTGGTCTAAAATAGCTAGGTGTCCAGAAACATATCCAAAATCTCTCCAAAATTGAATAAAATGTTTTTTGTCCATTATAAAGCATATAAATGAGCCCCTTATGAGGGTTTAAGATGAAACATTGCTATCAGATTAAAAAAATAATGCAAAAACATTGTCACACAATGCGGTACAGTACCTAAATGTGTAATAATTAACTCGTGTGTATTTCTATACTCTGTACTCTCGTATGTTTTATTGTATGGGGATAAGACAACATGAAAACAATTTTCACCCGTCCACCACGTTTTGGCAATGTTCCAGCTCTGACGTCATCACTGTTGGACGCTTCACAAAAACTATTACACTTCCGTCTAACGCTTACATTACAGTGTGAAATATTTACATTATATAACACCACTAACCTATTTAAAAATACTCAATTTCAAAAAGAACGTATATAACCGAAATATTTTGAACGATAATACTTACATAGCAATGTGAAATCTCCTCTATGTTCAGTAGATAGAGACAGAGAGACAGTATCAATTATATTGTTCTATTCGCTTCTGTTTTGCTCCAGAAAACGATGTCAGCTAGGTCTATCAGCAAACATATGGCTTAGCTATGTTCAGAAGTCCTCAATAATAATAGTATTTTCCAAGAAATTACGAAATATCCGTGAACATGTTTCGTTAGGTGCATCGTATTTGTCTGCTAACAGAGTGTGATTGCGTAAGTGAATGCTATGCTAAGAATATTTTCTGTTACGCTGACCTATAAAACGCTATTCCGAAAGCAGAATTAGACATGTTATATATCGTTAGAAAGCTTATACTCTCGCCTACCGAATAAATGAATTGTAAATCTAGTCAGACTGTACTAAAAAGGGCGACGACGCCGTAAACAACAGGTGTGGTGTTACGCACAGCTATTTTGGAAGATACCCAGGCGTCACAGATGCGCCTATATTTCCCAAACGGATTGTCCAAGACAATATATGACCACGCAGTCTCAAAAGGGACATCTCTACACGTAAAACCAACAGTAAGGTTTTATATTTATTCAATATTTAGTCCCAGATATTGACTGTAGAATGACATGGTATCCTTTTTAAAAACTTTTTCTCGTTTATTTCGTTATTCAGTGAGCAGCGTTTTCACTGCTGTATAGGCATATCTTAGGGCTATTGTGGGGTTTATCTTGCTGCTATGACGGAATACGATTTTTTAGTGGTGAAAGAATATTTTTATGAATGCCAAGATAGACAATATTGTTCATTATGTCAAGGGTGGGGGGTGTTTTTTAGATGAGACTGCAGGGAGGGGGTGTGTGTTAAATGAACGACGGGAGCGACAATGGTGGGGCTGCGAAACTCCGTTTTCGGCATAGTTGTCATGTATCGTCTACTAATGAAACGGAAACAACGCGTTTCTGTTTTCATCTCACACTTTGGTTGCAGTAGCACCGAATGTTTGAGTTTAGTAATTTAGGCACGCGGGCGTGCCCACCACTAGGGGCAATGCGCTAAGAGGTTAACAGCATTTTTCTGTTGGTTTTTGCTTTTTTTAAAAACAGCATTAACAGCATTTTTTTTTTTTAAATCACTTTTGTTATATTTTTTAATTATTGTATGGGGCATGCTGCCTCGACAAGGCGTAACTTGGCGGGATGGCATACCTGCCATTCCAAAAAAGTATGTATTAATGTATTCTCTTTATGGTACTACTGTACTTCTACTATACAGTACTAATATACTGATATATTTTACTAATATGTATAATACTAGTATCAAATACTAATTAAAGAAATAAAACAAAACAATGATGATCAGCCTGCAGAAATGCACCACTCTACAACTGAACAGGACAAAGACGGTACCGTCCTAGGTCCTTCGGTTTTGAGTCGCGTGCGGTAGTCAGGCCGTTCAGCCTCACCTGTCAGGGCGGCGGGCTTGTTGACCGTGCTGTACTGGTGGTGCGTGGAGACGACGCTTTGGCGGGGGCCCAGGGTGGGCGACGCCACCAGCGTCAGCTCCTCCATGATGGCGTCGGCCATGGGGTGGTTCTTCGGGAGCTCGCTCAGCCTCTGCTCCAGCGAGTATTTCAACAGGTCCAGCTTCTGACTGGACTCATCGAATCTGGCTTGAGCCTGGACGAGAAGAAACAATGACTTAAAACAAAGCAAAGCTGCATACGTGCGCACAAGAAAATCATGGCCTTTCCTTGGACACAGTTTACTTTGTAAAATTTATTGTATAATTTCTATATGATTACTCGTATAATTTCTTTGGCACTTGATTTGTGCTTCTCACAAAGTGTGACATGGCAGTGCTGCCACTGATTCTAGTTACTTCATTGACAGTACAGCTCCAGAGTCCCATATTGTGCCCTCAATATATGAACTTGCTTCTTCAATAAAAACACAGGGCTACATGCCTAAAGATAAGGCAACCACACCTCTTGAATGCTAGTGATACCGTTTCATCTTGAAAGGGACCATCCTCCTTTTGTGGTTGCTTGTTTTTAAACAGCATCTATACCAGGGGCAGTAGCACTGCTGGTTTCCATTCCTCCCCTCTAATCAGGTACTGATTTAAACGTGACGCACCAGGTGAATGTAATCTCTAACCACTCAGCGATATTATTGGCCTATGGACTATCCAGGCAGAAGAGAAAACCATTAGCACTACGGGTCGGACCCTGAGGACCGGATTTGAGTATCCCTGATCCATATCGACAGAATAAGTTCGATCCCTGTCAGTGAGCATTGTGAGGTGCTCCGCAGTGACTGACGGCGGGAGGCGGTGAATTCGGGGGGACTCGGTGACTTTTCGGCGAGTACCTCGGAGTACGCCTTCTTCTCTGCGCCCAGCAGCTTCATGACGTTCTTGGTGCCCTCGAGGACGGCGTTCTCGATCTGCAGATGATGGCGGAGCTCTTCCACCCGGAGGTCCAGTGGGCTGAGGAGGGGTTTCGGAGTGGAGGCTGCAGAATAGCACATTGCCCACGGTGTCTTACACTCTCCTCTATGCAGTTTACCACTGAATATGTACAGGTACTTCCATAGAAACTTCCCATCCTGCAGATACCAGGTAATTATCTAAAACCCCAAAACTGTCTGAAATATTTGACTGACTTATTATAAGCTTACAATCAATATACAGCATCATTAAAAAGGACATGAATCCTTAGGGGAAATATCTCTTTTATAGCTCTTAGTGTTCAACAGTAGGTCATTGGCTCCTGACAAGACCCCCTGACAGAACAATCAACACAAAGCACAGAGGACACACATACACACATAACAGAAACGGTTCACAAAGCATGCTGGCAGAAGCCAAAGCGTTGGGGTACGACCCATGCCTACCGTCACTGTTATCCAAACCCATCTCGCTGGTCTGGCTGGCTTTCAAAATCTGCATCCGGATGAACTTTATCTTTGTTTTACTGTCCTGTAGCATCTGCTCAGCAGTTGCAAGCAATTTGCGGTCCTGCAGAAGAATGAAAACATTGAATATCGGAAACATGTTTCCTCATATCCTTAAATGACAGTCACAACAGTTGGATATGAAACTACTGGTGCTGAAAGTAAGTACAAAGTTGGTACATTACTCAAATTTTGTCATGTTATTGATCATTCTTTAAGCTGAAATGTTCTTATTAAAACACATAAATTCCAAGCAGCACATTTTACGGAATTGCCCTGATTTTGTTACTCAGAACACAGTATGTTATTGCTGAAATGTGAAAATATGACAACAGAAAGCTGTCCACTTTCTGTTAGCTGCAATGCAATTGAGAGCGAATGCATAATTCATAGTTTATTAAGTTGCTGTGCACAAAATTCAGCTCCATTTCCAGTTTTCCAGAAAACAGTATTCTTTACTGTGACACACAATCCCAATAACCAAAATAAATCATTTTTAATGTTCAATAAATTAAATTAAAAAGACCTGTACTCTGTCAAACTGTTGCTCAAAAGCACTGCTGTTGACAGCATCACAACAATGGATGTTAACTACTTTATTTTAAATAACCTTTTTCCCCATCTTTAAATATTCTTTGTTAATTATACTGTTATATAGTGAACACATTATGCACTTAATACCGTTTCAAAACTTTGGTTTGATTGATGCATCAGTTGATTAATCACTCTGATTAATATGCTGATCTGAACATCACAATTAATCATAAATTTTACCATCCCCACAAGGTACATGAAAGCCAGCTCAACCAATTCAAGCACTGGAAGCTCAACATTTTGAATGTGATGATGCCTAGATTAAAGAAGCATATGCAGATTAAAAAAAAAAAAAAACCCTAGTTTCTTCTGCTCAAGTACTGACGCCTGGTGAAGGTGTCTGCGGTCACTCAAATCTTCGAGCAGGAAAATTAACAATAAATCAGTTATGGTGGCTTTGGATGTGCCTCATGAGTATTTTCAGTAAAGACCCTAAATCTAAGTGTGGCTGGATTTAGAATGGAGCACCATATTTTAATACATTTACAGTCAATGAAATTGTGTCTAATACATTTTGTATTATTGTGTCTAATATTGCAAGGAGAAAAAAAATGATCCTTCAGGACTGCTTTTTCGTCCAATTCCAGATTATGTTCCTGCCATTTCTGGCTGCTGCTGCATGACTTCCTTTAGCAGTAACTTCCTGGCTGACAGCAGTTTTGGGTTGTTTCCTATAGAATGTGTTGCTTTCCAAGCCCACTGAGGCTTACAGTCCTGATAGAGAGAGGCCAAGAGCTACCCACCCTTAACACCAGACTCAGTGTGAAAGCATTGCAAGAGCCCTCACAAAATAGAAAAATACTGTTTTGTTTGGCCCTTTGTTCCAACAATTGTTTTTTTTAAATTTTTTACATGTGTTTAATCCACAAGGTTAATAGTTCTTATTAAACTATATTACCTGAACTTCCTACAGTAAAAATGATGCCACGCGTTGCCCCTACACTACAGAGAAACTACAACTGCCAAGATTGTTGACAAGGAGTGGATTAATGTCAGCGGATTCTAGCAGAATTCAACTGAATTACAACCTCCAAAATCCAGGGTCCTAGGCGTAGGACACATTGCAAGATATATCACAATTCAGAATTTAGCAGACGCAGTTTTCCAGAGTGACACACGGAAATTACAGACGACCCATTTATACAGCTGGATATTTTTCTGAAACAAGTCAAGTTAAGTACGTCGCTCGAGGGCACAACGGCTGTGTCAGAACCTTTGAGTTACAAGCCCAGTTCCCGACTCTTTATAACTACACCGCCCCCGCAGCCAACACAATACGAACAGAGCCAACGATCGGGCAAGCGTGTGTTATGACACACAGACAAATCTGACTAAAAGCAGGAAGAGAGAAAAAAAAGACCCCAGCACCTCTGATATACGAGAAAAAGGGGAATGTAGTCATGGATCAGCCACGGCATTTGAACTGTCAGGCCTGACTAACCAAACTAATGAAAAGCCTTGTGTGTGGTTTCCTGAGAATAAATGCAGTAATTCCAACATAAAGGCCAATTAAGTGTTACTTTGGGGGGGAAGAAGGGCCACATTTTTCTTTCCAGTAGAAAGCGTAATAATTCAAATAAAATGTCCGAGTAGCATTAGAAAAGGATTCTTGCACTGTTAATCCTCACAGGAAGTTTTAAGCACTCCATAATTAGTAGAACTAATAGAATATTAACCTGACGATTTCTAAACGCTGGCCCCGCAGTGTTTGAATAACATAAGGACTAGGACCAAGCCGAGTGGATAGTTTTCTTTGTCAGTGATGTGTGGAGAGCAGTATCCCTACATGGGGGAGGTGCATGCAGAGCTATCCAATGTTAATTACAATGCACATTGCTCAGCTATTACAACAGGCCTGCTAAACAGGGAACAGGGAGGAGGAAGGCTAGATTGCTCCATGACCCCAACTGCACTGGAGCTATTTCATCTGTGGTTTAGCAGCCAGGACCACACTACTGTAGGCTGAAACACAAGTTCTTACCATTTAGCCTATCTGACACTACTTCATACAGTCGAGATCTGACAGTTAACTTATCTTAATTTTATTTAATTAATCACTCGGCTTAAACATGGAAATATTTGATTGATGATTCCTAATGATTCTCAAATTAAGACTGTTATATTCCAGAATGTATTCATTTTTAAACAATATGATACAAACAAAACACTTCCTGGAACTGGTGCAGACTGAAAAACAGTTGATGGTCTGAAACATGCCAGATTTTTCAAACTGTAAACTTCCTAAATGCTCCAGTCCAATACCAAAGGTTTTTTTAGAAACGCTACTGAGAGAGATTCCTGAAAACGGACATAATGAAATCCAAACCATGCCATCCGTCCGCTTCCGATTTTAAAAGCGTGCACGCTAGAGATCGTATTCGGAAGTAGCGCACAAGAGAAAAGGCCGGGGACAGGGGATGTGGGGTGAGGGGATGCATAGTTTGCATTCCGTCGACATGAACAAAGAATGCCACGAGGTGATGTCATGTCTTGCACAATGCAAAAATCCCATAGGAATCAGCTGGTTGAAGGTCACCCCCTCTGTTCACTAAAGAGAGGCTTTTCTCATTAACTAATGTCAGAGTTTCCTCACTAGCTTGCCTCATTAGCTTTGAGTTCGCTCCTAATTATTACAAACACTGTATGCGAAGGCAGATAAAGGAGAAGCAGGCCGTGTCAGGAATTCAGAATGCAAAAGTGCGGGAATGTGGGGGAGGGTGGCCGCGGAGGGACTCGGGTCAAGTCGGCGCTGACATCGAGAGAAAACGAGCCCTGCATCTTGGGCCTTGCTAACTACCGCAGCACGTCGTGCACTGCGGGGTGAATCAGACCTCAAGAAACCATTCAAACGTTTTTCAGCAGTGCAAAACCATTTCAGCATCGTGACTTTGAAATAAGCACAATAACTTGAAGCCCTTTTCTTTTTTTTTGTTTGTTTCCATTTCCCTTACTTCATCACAATTTACTAATTATTTCATTTGGTGTCACATTTACTTAGACTTAAGCTTACTAGAATCAACATTTTTTGTTTTAAGCTATTTTATATTTTGGATGTAGAACTCTGAATATCAAAGCTTATAAATTTTTTTACATATGTACTCTGGGAACTGATGGGGCCCATACAATGCCCCTGCCTCAAAATATGTTTAAAGAAGCAATGAAACCAAATCCTTCCCAACAGGGCAATGCACAGAAGCACAGAGTAAGGGTGGTCAGAGGAGAGTATGATGAGAGACAGAGGGAGCGGAGCTACCTTTGAGGAGCCATTGGAGTACATCTGGATCATATTCTCCGCCCCCTGTTTCACTTTCATTTCGATGTCGATCTGCTTCTTCAGGGCAGCTATTCGGCTGCTGTTGTTACTCGCCCGCGTTTCGCTGTTGGGGGCATCTGGCGTTTGGGGCGAGTCTGAAATTAAGGACAAAAAAAAAAACAAAACACAAAAAGATAAATAACAGATTTGAAAAATATGGAATTCAGAGACCGATAACACAGACCGCACTTGCTCCACGACGGTGAGAAAACCTATTAGGGCGACCGTGATGGTGTGAAATATGCGTGTCGGTGCTGAACGGTTTTCACAAACTTTACGAAAGATTACACCAGAGCAGCTTGTCATCAGCACTGCAACGGTGCTCCTGTTACTAGAACCTAGGCGCTGCTTGTGTCAATTTGAAGACTCATGTCTTCTCCCTTGAGATCCTTCACCTGTGGTGAATCTCTGTCACGCACCTGCAAACTCAGAATATGTGCGCCTTACACAACAACGGAGTGCCAGTGCACTGGACATTGCAAGATACTTCATCAGAACAAGATACTCAATCTTCACTCAATCGTGTTCAGAGTGACCAGATATTGGAGAGCTTTCACCAATAAAGGCCTTAAAAGCTTAGGTTGATTTCTAAAGAAATTCATTACCTCAAATCAATTTCAGGCCAAGGTTTTAATTAATCCACATTTCTCTCTTCTCCCTAATGTGTAGCGCACAGTATGTACTTGTGACCTCGTCTGAACCCTGCAGCATCCTGTTCATTTGGGCGAGTACGCACGAACGTGTAAACACACGAACGTGTTGTGCCAGCTCCCGCTTCTGTTTACCATTCACAATCCCACCGACCCAAACTCTCCCTCCCTGGGAAACTATGCAGTCAGTTAAGTGCTGCCCCGCAGAGCTCCCAGCCACAGTTAAGCACAGTCCGGATTCCATACCAGAGAGTGGGAGACAAACAAAACCGAACCCACTGCCTTAACAACAGGAACCACCAAGCAGCTCAGGCCAGATTTTTTTCATATGATTAATTCAGTATGAAGTGCAGGATTCTTCACAGACTTCATCACCAATGGCGCATTAATCATTCAGCATCTCATAACTAAAATGTTTTGGTAAATTTCAAATTTTGCAAAGGGTTGAAATATATGAAGGCAATCTAATTTGGGCAACAGTGCACACAACAGTACTGTAACTGAAGCTATAATATACTGTAAATGTGGCAATAGGACAAAACACTTCACAAAAAGGACAGATATTGCGAAATCAGTTTACAGTACGAAACTACTCTAACATTTATTTCCTGTTCTGTTCATAAGCAGTACAAAAATGAAAACACAGAGTAACAGAAAATATTATATTGACAGATTAATTAGATGGAGCACAACTAGAGGCATGTGCTAACAAGCCCGGTTTCACTCCAAACCATAGAACAGGTTTTCAGGTTTATTTCAGTGAGGATTTCCCAGGTGAAATGAAAATAGTTGCAGGCATGTCTTTCAACGGAAAAAAATTCAGACCAAATCAACATTTTCCTCCAAAAACACTCGCCCTTTTCTCTTTGCTTTGTGCAACAATTCCATACTATGTTGTGAATGCCTACAGAAAATGATCAATGATAATGTTTTTCACAGTATAAGGTGCCTGCGAAACAGCGAAAAAGGAACAAAATCACAAATTAAAGCTGTTTTTTTTAAATCTAAAAGAATAAAACTCCGCATATGACAACGTCAGGACCGTAAATGTCTGACAACATTTCAGGCTCAGTACGCGACCTAAAATCAGTACGCGATCTTGCGTGGCTATACAAGCGCCTCCGTCACCGTTCGGTTACGCACGTTTCCTCCGTTCCGCCCAGCCGGGGGGGGGGGGGGGGGGGGGGTTGATATACACCCAGCTGAAGTCGAAAACAAACGTTTTCTCTGTAATTCCAGGAAGGCTGGAGCCCTGAAGGATGAGCTCACGATTTTCGTGCCTGGGCTAGAGTCTCAGCCCATCCCTCCAGGACCGAGAGCAGCGCTCAAAGGCTGCTTTTCGCCGCGGGGGCTGCCCCTTTCCCATGAGCTGATCTAAAGCACCGCCGGCAGGGTACGGGAAAGGGCGTCCGCTGCTCTCCGCTCCACCGCCACCTTCAGAGCCGTCGCACCAAACATCGGCCCAGTTCTTTTTTTTAACTTAATTATTGTCCGTGCAAATTTGCAGACAAAATATATATTTTAATTTCTTGTACCTGAACTGTATTGGTTGGTAGCATTAATATAAATAAGTGCTTATTAACCAGGTCCTACCAGCTATGAAGACCAATAACCAGTGTGTGAATAATTTGAGGGTACCTGCACATACATAAAGTGCATTATATCACTCACACGCGCTTTAGTTTCTGGAGCCTGGGAACCAATGGGCACTAAAGATTCCACTACCAGGAAGCCAATGAAGCAAGAGCCAAGTTTAATGAGGTCTTACATCTCCATAGTTACATAAAGCAGGTTTTGCAACTTTCTTTTGAGACAATATCAGTGAGTCACAGTTCAAGATAAAAGCCACACGATGCATGTCCATATGCAAATTAACCCCTTGTTGATAAGCATTTTTCCTGGTTAAAACTATGCCTAGTACAAGTATTTCCTGGTACAGAAAGAAAAAAATAAATACGCCAAAATACACTTGGTCAATAACCACTGCGAAACTCTTTATTACTTATTAACTCTGAGGCCCTTGTCATTTTCATTGGGTTTTACAGTCTACAAACAGCGTGTGAAGATTATTTTTAGCACCATCTGACCCGGCCCTCAGCCTGAAGAGCTACAGTACCATTGCTGTGGGACTGGCCTTCACACTTCAGAACAACAGCCAGTCCTCCACACACTCCCGGATGAACTCAATTCACATGGACCTGAGATCTCCAGCTGAGATGCTAGCAGAATCACAGAAGTGACTTTTGGTGATGGATCACTGGCTGCGCATTATAATAGAGATTGATTAGGAAGCACTTTTAATTAATCTGGGCTATTATAATGAGTAGATGCACACATTGACTGATGCTTACCTAAAATATTACAAACCAATGAACAGGCAGGACATCACCAAAGCCAGCTAAAAGCAACTATAACAAATGCACATTAGATGAACATTGCATTGCTGCACGGGTGTTTTTTTCTTCCCTTGCAGTCACTTAACAGTGAAAGTAATTTACTTTTCTACGTGATTCAACATTTTGGTGGGCCAGTCTTGGATAGTTTGAACTAATCTAGAACTACAGACAGGTGAATCTTTAGGTGACAATTTATAAATGGTGCTTACGCAGAAAAAATCAAACTTGACCCCAAAATATAAGCACATTTATGCATGCAAAATCAAACTATGACCCCTGTGTATGCACATTATGGAGACTGTGGGATTTGGCGACTCCAACAGAAAATTAGTGAAATACAGTTAAATGTCCTACAGACCCATTTCTCTCAAAGTACACAGCCTTCTAATAACCATATCCCTCATCAGAGGAACATCCAGACCTGAGCAGTTTCTGTCTTTTTGTTGTTAGTCTATCCTGTTAGTCTTATGCTACTGTATCAGGGAGGTGGTGTAGAGTCGCACAGTACAGACGCAGATAATTCAAGTGCTCTTATCCCAGAATCCATGCAAAACCTATATGCAATTATGTGACTTGGTGAGGGGTTTAATCAAGGAGATTTGGTGGATGCAATATCTGCATTTTTGATGCGGATGCATCTGTCTTTTATGTTTGCAACTCAGACAAAGTATTGCATCATATTTTGAATCATGTCTCATCATGGGGTGATGCTGCAACAATTATTATTAATTCCTGGCTATGGTAGTGTATCCTTATAAAATTTAGGGAGGGGACAAATGCCTATCTGAGAGGGGCATTGCTCCCCAATGTCACTGGTACTAGGCACTTAAACTTGCCGGTGTACAGCAATCCACTTCCGACAACTCCTTTTTAATTATCAAAATGGTTCCACTGCAGCGACACACTGCCACGCCACAAATTTCATTTAATTGGTTTTGCCAGAGCTATTTCCACCAAACAGTACAGCCCGTCTGGCCTCTACATCCGTAATGAGCGTCTCGATTTCACACTCCGGGAAGTATCTCTTCTTTGTTTTGCGGTCTGCCTTCCCCATCGTGCCTGACGACGAATCGCAACGACGAGCTGATTTATATGCGCGTCACATTCACGTTGGGCGTTCCATTAAACCATTTGAGGTTAACTGTCAGAGGTAACGGGGCGGGATGCTTGGCTCGTGCACGTACGCAGAATTTCAAGTTGATTGCGGGAAACTTGCATGCAGATGAGTGTACAGACGGTTTTACAAAACAAAATATATTTCCACTGTACACAGTTATTTTGTGCATACGTAACCTTTTGTTGTAGAACGGTGTTAGATACTGTCCAGTCTGTAGATAATCAGAGCACTAGGTACAATTTAGTCAGTAAAATGGCGAGCATTGTTGGGCTGAATGGCCTGTTCTTGTCATTATAACATAGCATGTTATGAACCTCTGTAAAGTTTTGTAAACGAGGCCTCAGGACTGATTTCTAATCAATGGAAATAAGTTTATTATTAATTTTTTTTTTACATATAAAACAAACATTAGCTTGAGGAAACAGAGGGTGGAGGTCCTGCCCCCCCCACCCCCACCCCCACCCCTGACACACACACACACACCCTGCTGTTCTAGGGGGAATTTAAGAGCTGAGCAACAGCGCATGAGATCAGCGCTGGAACACTGACAGGGGCTTCTTCTTTTTCCCGTTACTTCTGAGAAAAGGGACCTCAGGACGCCCAGGTCCCAGAGCAGGCCTCTGTCCCTCCAGGAGGGAGCCCAACAGTGCATTACCAAAACTTTCCCCAGCAAACAGAGCAGTAGCACCTTTCTCCACAGAAAAACACTCTCAAAGCCTGGCAGAGCAGTGTAGTGCAGTGATTGCAGGCCTGTGACACGAATGCAAATTTCAATCTGTAGCGTGAATCTACTGTTGTACCCTTGAGCTAGGTATACTTAGCCTGCTTTGGTTTCGATAATTTCCAGCTCTATAAAGCATCGACATGTCTAATGTTTGCACAGTTGGATAAGGACCAACAGACGCTTTTTACCAGAATAACCTGAAGTCACCGAGCCGTAATACGATGGCAGATTGCCCTGTCCTATACAGGCCCTGTCCTATGCATAATGTATGCTACCTTTGTAGTTTATGAGTCATATCACATGATTCAGGGGTGAGTCCGGCCCTGATGAACCCTACACACTTCCTCTCTACTGAGAGCACCAGAGTTGGTTTGCTTCTGCCAGAACAGTCCCAGATTGCAGAAGCAAAATAATAATAATATATATATATATATTTTTTAAAGTTCAATAACCTGGGTGAAAATTGGAAACCAACAGAAGAACCAAAGATAACATTGTAACATTCACTTCAATTTCCATGTCCATACCTTTGGCCAGTCTAATTAATGTACAATTTCTAAAGCAGACATTGACCAAGGTATTGCAGTTGAAATTATACCTTAAATTGCATTTAACACATTATATTAAAATGGAGGATTTGCTCAGGAAATTCTTAAATACTCAAATACCAAAAAAAGAGAACATTTTAAAATAATTTTAACCCATCAAATCTTTAAGCATTTTAAGTACTTTTCAATTTTGAAGCTATCAAAACTGATTTACAAAATGACTTAAAACCAAGTGTCATTCATGTACCAGCTTTCAAACAGCACTAATTGCTCAGCAGCAATGTGAAATCCTCATATTCCTGAAGAGTAATTTATCTCACGTGGCTTTGAAATGACTTAAGATATGGCAGTAAGTGTGGGGAGAAGGTCATGTAAATGTGTTTTTCTCATTCTGAAAAACATGCAATTGAATTTTTTATACATAATTTGAAAATGTGAGATTTGTGCATGCATTTGACCTTGGTCTGTTAGCAATGAGCCTTCAATGAGTGGCTTTAACTTGAAGCACAGGCTATATAACCAGCGGCTTCTCAAAATTAGGTTTGCGAGCTAAAAATGTAACTACTTTATCTCCGAAGAGACCTCTGCAAAACCTAAACACTTCCAGTTTCCTTCCTGAAATAAATCAGATAAAAAATAAATAAATAAAAAAAGCAGGAGGAACCCGTGTTACATAATGGGGCATACGGAATTTAAACTTTAAATATAAAATCCTTTATTAACATCAAGGCCTTTGTCCAGTGTTTCGAAACATAGAGTCAATGCATAGGCATACTGTATACATGTTAACATCTGGCTGTGATTGCAGGTCTCAATGCTTACCACCGCTTCTTCTGTAGAGGTTCTGTAGAAGTATACTTTAATTGGTACAACACAGAATCTCTAGAAGGCACAGTGGACACCCAATACAGCACAAGTGCATCTCATAAATAAATTACTGTTTGATCACATGACTGGACAAAGTGACATGGATGCCTAGTTTCTGAGTAAGATGGCCCAGGAACCTGAAACGTATACTTCATCCAGCATAAATGCTCCAGTCAGGAAGACATTAGGTGGGTATAAGGCCATCCATTGTCTTCTGTGCAGTAAACAGACAACTGCTTATCACCAGCAACATCACTTCACCTACACTGTCCTGCTTCTACTGCAACAGTATACTTACTGTTCATTATGTAACGCAGAAACAAAACATTTATAGGCAATTCCATCATGGTTTCTAGAACTGAAATTTTCCAAGGCAGAGATTTCAGTGAGTCTACAGACAAGACTATGGGTAACTTAAGATGGCTGGATCAGGTTTCTAATAAACAAACAGGCTCTACACATAAACCCTCTTTAGCCAGCTGCAGACACCCTTAAGGCAGAGCCTCTCAAATGGAGTAACTGAATCCAGACAGTTTTCAGACTGCTGTTTCGCAGCCATGAGAACGGATTTTTAAACAGAAAAGCATATATACTGGTCTTTAGGAAAATCTAGATGATACATATTAATTTAAACTATTTAAAATTAAATGTCAACAGTATCTTAGAATGGACTAACTGACCGAATGACTGACTGACTAACTATAATTTAGCATGCTAAAAGTTGGCGACCCAGACAACAGGTTTAAACATGAAATGTAGGTTTATCTTATGCCAACTGACCAACCAGAAGCATTCCGTGGTGTCAATAATTCTATGAAATCACATGTTCATTGGCCATAACCTCTTACTTTCATCATTGAGATACAGCAAGAAAATGAGTATTTATTAAGATTAAGTGACATGGAGGGTGTGACTGAATTGAATTATGCCCTTAAAAAGTCTACAGTAAGTGCCTTAGGCTGAATCCCCTGATTGTGTCTGAACGTACTAAACCTGAATGCAGCCATCAGTGCACATTTACAGTAGATAACTTAATGTTACAAGTACGTTTTAACAGACATTTGAGCCTCAGGTGAAAAGGTACAGTACATGTGAAAATGTCCAGAGCGGTTGTGGTCAGGTGAAGGTGGCTGTCTGTGGCACAACAGAGGCCACAGGGGAGGTTTATCATCCCGCCGTGCCTCGTGACCAAGCGCCACGTCCTGTCCCAATCTCACTTCTGGTTGGGAAAGGGGGCTGGAAGCAGCCGCCCGGGCCTCCTTTTACACCGCTGTGGCCGGGGCTCGCCGCACATGAGCTTCCAATTAAAGCGACAGCTCTGGGCTACGCGAGAGCACCCCCCCACCCCCACGTCCCGCTCCTCCACCGTCCCCGAGCCTAACCCCGCCGCGGGAAAACTAATATTCCGCTTCCCCCCGGACGGGCCGGCAGAGTAATCCCAGAAGCCTTTTTCCTGCGCGCGCTCATTAGTTTTAACAGACACCGCAGAGGCCTAAACCCCTATTTTCATTAGAAGATGTTCGATATGAATACAGACGCCCTGCGCATTCATCATGGCTGTGCAGCTAACACAATGCGGGAATTATGGCACATGAGGTAAATCCTAATGATCTACTCCCTGGAACTGACATGTACACTGATTATATAGTTTTCCTACAAAGGGGAAGAAAATGCATTGCCTTATTATACAAGACACTGCCTTCTACTGTTCTCAAGACACATCTACACATTTTTTAACATCATTATTTCTCATGAAAACGGGGTAGCGACAAGAAACACATTTATCACGTTAAGGATATTTATCATGTTAATGATTTAAGAAAAATGTAAGGTCAGTTTGATATGCACCACAAGACAAAAAATAGGGAAAAATCTTCAGAAAATATGTTAACCAATGTAAAACTATTAGTATAGCTTGTCTGGGTCCAAAACATTGCGGTTTCTTCTCAGCTTCTACTTTTAAGCTACACAAGAAGTAAAGTGCAAAAATGCATTAAAGTATCCTAATGTACGTTTTGCCTGTCACCACCAAACTGAAGGATATTATTCTGCTAAGTAATTAAGTGTTCTGATCATTTCTTACATCCATTCCATTCTGATTTAGAATAATGAGTGTGGGTGCTGATTGCTTCACGTTCCTGTGTTTAAGATGACATTCTTGGGGGAACAGAGGAATGATGGTGAGGTGACTGCTAATGCATAGCAGTAAACTAGAAACTGTTGATGGGTGGGGGGGGGGGGGGGCAAAATAAAGCCAATGAATGGGAAACACTGAATCAGTTAACACAACAAACATAACACTAATTACGGTCATTCTCTAATTAAGATTCACACCCAAATAACCAGCCTGTAATGTGGCAGAACTTGTGTACTCCGAGCAAGAAAATTTGCATTACCTAGCAAATCCTCAGGGTCCTTCACCACGATGTGAGCGTTGAGCTCCTGGAGGTCCTGGTGCAGGTCATCCACCTTCTTGCTGGACTTCTTGAGCATGTCGTCCACGTAGGCCAGGCTCTTCTTGTCGGTGGTGACCTTGCGCAGGTTCTCTGCGCCCTCCTTGATCTTCAGCTCCTTGCGGATCTCCCTCTTGATCTGGTCCTTGATCTCGTCCAGCTTCTGCTGGACCATGGTGTCCGACAGGTCCAGGTTTTGCCCCAGGCCCAGCTGCTCCGAGACCAAGAGGCCCACATCGTCTCCCTGGATTAGGAGAAGCACAGTCGACAGGTCAGTAAGGGGGGCAGGGTTCGAGGCCAAGAGCGTCAGGGCATAAACACTCCTCGCGGATAGTGACTATCAACATGAGTCAATGTGATTCTCAGTCCAATTTAGTTCTAGGGTTCTCATCCACAAAAACCTACCACTTGTGTGATATACTCACTGAACTGTGAGTATATCACACAAAATATATCCCAGAATAAAGTAAAAAAAACCTGTTACCCAATTATTATATGACCTAATTATGTTTCAGGAGAAAGATTATTATGTGGGTTCCTGCAGAGTAATCTGTATATTCCAAAATTATTCCATCAATGGAAAGATAAAGCTTAGCTGCATATTTGTGTAATTTGATTTATAAATCTTATTGCAAGCAAAATAATTATAGTATAAAAACTCCAGAAAGTCAGGAATACGCCACTAAACAGAGCAATCAGAGTTTGTGGGGTCAATTTGATGCTGCCTTCAGTAAAATCAACTCAACACTAGCCTTGAAAAAATGGCAGACTTCTTCTGCTGTTTAAGTACACAAGGATGTTTTTTTTTTAACTGTTATATTTTCATTAACAGATTGATTATAACTGAACAGAACAGCAATTATAAGAAAAGGCCAGTATGGTGCCTGTGCCCAATTGGAGAATGCTGAATGTGTGCGTTAGGTACTTGCACCAACATAGGAAGAATAAACTAAATTCAACAGAATATAATAAAGCACAAATCCTAAAGTGCACAGGTGCAAAATGCTTTCAGTTACATCACTACTAAAAGACACAAGACACGTATGAGAGGTGGAAGTAACATTGCTATTAAATTTCAATTAAATTAAATATATCATCAAATAAAATATTATTAAATTGAATTGTGAAGTTATAAAATTAAATAATCCCTCAGTGATAAAATTATTTACAAATAATTATTCAATTTGATCACCTTGACATTCATTTATTCACTAGCAGTTAAATTAATTCAGTGCATTGCAATTCTAATCGCCTCAGACACGCATTTATAAAGGGGTAATCACATGGCGAAGTACTTTCGAATTTTCAATTATTCAGTTGTAATTTTCAAATATACCATCTTCAATTAAAACAAAAATACATATACATAATATATAAAACAATAAAATGCAGTTTATAAGCATCATACTACTACATAATTTAAATTAAACCTATTAGATGAATACAGATAGAACATGTATACAAGTGTGAGTACCAGCTGCTATTTTACCCATAAAATGTAGACAGATTCATGGCAGCAGACTCAATTACCATTGAAGTTTTGAAAAAATGCATTTTAATCTCAAACTTGTGTTTCTCTGAAATGTTTAGCCTTCTTAAAACTCGTCTAGCCACCCCCGGAAATGTAAAGACTAAATTTAAGAGTCATTCAATGAAGGCGCTTTATTATCCCTACCAAACACAGCGCTTGCTGGTCATTGCCTCCGCTATCACCGGAGTGGGGTGTACTTTGGCTTCTGTGCTGTAGTAAACATAGACTAAGAGATATTCTCTAAAACTCGACGAAGATCAACTTCAAACAATGAACCTCACATGCTACAGACATTCCTCACGTAAAATGCAGAACAACATATTTGTTTTCAACTATGAATCAGGTTTGGAAGTGCAAATGTATTCACGTCATTGTTTGGGAGTCCCAGAGTCTGTTTTGAAAATGTTGCATAGTGAGGTAATTTATGGGTCTCCAGGCACATTTGAGAATATTTCACCTTAACAAATGTGAAACAATTACAAATAATAAAATTTCAAATGAAAATATTACAGACCTTACAGATCCAAGACCAGTGTTGCCAGATCAGGCAAATTCCTGCCCAACTGGGCCACTTTTTTATGTTATAGTGCGGGGAAAATGGCTTTGGAAAGGTTCGCCGTTTTAAAATCTGGCATCACTGTCCAAGACCCATTCCCAAGACCAGAAAATCTGAAAGTAAAGATTATCCCTGAATGCAGTGACTTAAATACTTGGGGAGATTGGGAGACCATTACCTCCAACGCCCCCCCCCCCCAACCCCCCCCCCCCCTTCTGTTATGGAAACAACTCATTTACAAAACATTAACATTTTCAAAAGCTCCGCCTCCTTGCCTAGTTCTGCACAATGTCATGGGTTCAGAAAGCCATTGCAGTCGACTCAAGGGCAAAGCGTGTCGGTCCTGAGCAGTACTCAGTATAAAACTGTCACAAAAAAGGGGTTACGTTTGCTCACAAAAACCCTCCTGAAATCAGAGGGACTGGTAAGCAGGTTGGAGAAGCCAAATCCTGCTTAGGCTCACGCTCTATGAGATCAGACTGACGCAGACAGCCAACGCACAGAGCAAATGTCTGTTTGTGACAAAATCTGACCTGGGGGGGGGAAGACTGGTCTTAAAATAAACATTGGTGAAAGTAGCAGCAATCGCAGTAGCATGACTTCATTAAAATGCCAGGAGCTGGCCTGGTTGAGTGTGTGTACAGTCAGGTGTTGGGAGGGAAACACGCTTGCATCATACGGTTGTGTCACAAACGTGTTTGCCATTCGCGTACGTACACGCACAGAATAACTTACTTAATTTCTCGAGGAGTGATGCAATTTAGCAGTTCTAAATGCACGGAGTCCTGCTAAGAACAATCAATGGAAAAATCTGTCAAAGGACTGCAATGCCTGTTTAAACAGTTGCAGGTAAGCCTACCAGAAAAACTGACGTACAGGTTTACACCCCCGGAGCAGTTGGAAAGTCCACACTTCTGCAACAAGCGGGAAGTAGCTACACAATGCACTGTCTGGATCATGCATTACATTACATTACATTACAGGCATTTGGCAGACGCTCTTATCCAGAGCGACGTACAACAAGAGAGAAGTACCGTTCCAAGTGCAGGGAACAACTGCATAGTTTAACTTGGACCCTGTAGGTTAAACTGATTAACACTAACACAAACAAGAATAGCAACAATGCATACTTAAAATATGTCATCTACATACATTTTAGTGCTGAAATGACTCATTTCTATGCAATCGGACAGAAAAAACAGCCTCAGATCAAGTGGTGTCCAGATACTTTTGGTCATATAGTCTAGTTGCAGGAAGACACATCTACCACGTCATGCATTCAAGAGAGTGGAAGTTCTGTCAATTATTTGCAGGCCAATAAATTTGTTACACGTACCGAAATTGCTACACAAAGATGTCCTTGAGTCTGCTTCCTGTAATTTCTTTACTCCGGTAATTTAGGTAGGATGTTTCATTGTAGGGGGACACATATCTTGACAACTCCAATAGCCATGTTATTTAAATTAAAACACAATGCACTTGAAATGATCTAATTAATCCGATCTAGAATCTGTGGTGCAACGGATTCTTTTTGAAGTCATTATTATTCCCGCAACACTATTTGTGCAGCAAGTCAAAATAAAGACCTAAAGTAACGGGCAAGTTTCCAGTTATTGTTACTGAATCAGCACTTGCACAACTCGAAAAACAAGTGTGACCAAAACAGCCTCTTACTTTATTCACACATTCGAAGTGGAGCATGACACCAAGACTGGTTTCAGAATTTTTTTTATTTTTATTTTTTTAAAGATCAGACAACTTAGCAGAGGCTCCAGTCTCGAATGTTAACTATAGCAGCAGAGATGATGAAGCTTGCTGCAACCCTTGCTCAAAAAAAAAAAAAAAAAAACTCTTATGAAGGCTGATCCAACAGGCGAAACCTCATGTTTCGCAACAGAAACTGTGACGTTTTATTGTCTCACTTGTGAACTACACTTGCTACCTATTTGGGCGTGGCTCCGTGGTTGCTTAATTTGAATCAACACTGTCGTGAATCGGCCGTTAATATGGGGTTAACAGCCGTTGTGCAATAAGCAGCACAAGCCGTGCTCTGACTTTTGTTTTTCTTAGTGGACCTACCCCTGAATCCCATGTGACAAAAGGAAAGGGAAGCCATTGAGCAGATACACAGAGCGTGAAACACCATTTTCTGGCATTTTGTGACCAAAATATTGTACTTATGGAAAATCGATTTTTTTTAAACTGCAATTCAGTTTTTCAGGTGAAACCATTCTTAAACATTTCACATCGCAGTGTATTATTTTCTTTGCTTTGCCCAGTCAGTTGAAAACCAAGCATACCAACACAGCTACATCTCGGCTACCTCTTTCTGATAGAAAGTCATCAAAACGAAAGGCATAAAGGCGTCGCATATCTCCAAGAACTTTGGGAAACAGCATTTTACTAGAAATGGCACGACTCCATGTTCAGAATTCCAGCAGACCGATTCACTGTTCTCTGGCGTTGACTTGCGACCATTTGCCTATCCAGTAGTTTTAGAACCAGCCGATCTACCAGAGACTGATCTCAAGGCAGTTGCTTCTTACAGCCCGGAAGCAGCACTTACTGTAGTAATGCAGAGATGCACCGTTGTCTACATTGGTCAGGTTTATCAAAAACGGTTTGCAGAAGCCGTGCTTGCTGATTGGCACAATGTGAACAGGCGGTCCATCCCGCAGCTGCCGGTTGGCTGTCACACAGAGTGCCATGACTCTCTTACGTGAGGGGATGGTGTCTCGAATCGCATTCCAGATGGGGAACACAGTAATACTGTAAAAATGATTCCCCTTTGAGAGGAAAGGAGAGACAGTTCTTTGAAAAGGGGGAGAAAAAGTGGAAGCTAAAGTTCAACTGTTCAACAATGAATGTAAGGAGTGTGCGCAACACACCTTCATTTCAGTCATGGACTTATTTGAGGACAGAAGATGCCTTCTCTTATGTGACTCATTGATCTTAATTCAAAAAGTCGTTGAAAATATTCAATGAAATGTCAACCCCTTATAGGATACTCCTTAAACCACAATACCCTTATTGCAACGGTGGATTGTGCAATGTTTTCCAAAATAAATAGTGAAGGCATTTAGAACTGTCACGATCAATGGTCGCTTCAAGAGAAATATGTCTTGTTCCCATCACAAAATGTCATGAGCAAACAGACATCATTCAAAAGAGTAAAAAGTGACATCACTTCCACTGCAGCATCAAAAAAACAGCAATTTTCTCATCCTACTGGGATCATTAACTGTCCACTTATCAGTGGATGATGTTTCTCCAAAAAAACTACCACTCCAGGTTATTTCTAAGCAGAGTACAGGCAGCATCACCATAAAGTCTGCAGCTCTTAGTCTTCACTGCACATTTGTGGTCCACTGACTTCCAGCCATATCCCCAGATTAATCTCTGGTTATACACAATAAACAGACAATTCCGAAGTACCCACAAATGCACATAGCATAAGCTAAACCACAGAAGTTCTCACTTATGACTCTTAATCACTGTTCTGTACAGCTGCCTTTTTAAAACTAGCTACATTTTCCCCCTTTAGCATTTACCCATTTTGCAGAATGCCGTGCATTATGCTATTTGTTTGTTATTCTTTAGAGAACAACTGTGTTTGTTGCTGAAAAACCCCTTGAAAACAAAAGTCTAGATCTAACCTCAAAACAATAGCGGCTGTTACAATATGTTTTCCTTAAATTACTTCAATACCATCTCCTTTCCACTAGTAATCCGGACGGAGAAAGTTTCAGAGGAAATGACTCACAGGTAAAATGGAGGTCATTTTCCTGTTGCACGTTTACTATGAAATCTCAGTCACACATAAAGCTTGATTCAGCTTACCTGCTGCATCATACAGAATAGAGCAACATATCTACAACAACTGCAGTTCGATGATCCTTGTAATTTTGGATAGGGCAAGAGGGAATACTGGCAATAACCATCCAATGTGTGATCTTATAGTTACAGATTTTTTTGGTGGGAAAATACTCATCATCACATTTTGCTATACAACAGATTAAATACCCAAATTTACTTCATAAAATAGTTTACACCATATATATTAACTGAAACATAACAATGCTGTGGTATGGAACTTGAAAATGGGATTGAATTCAAATTCATGATATCTCAACATAAAATAGAACCGTATTATTCAAAGTTCTCAAACAAAAAAAACAAAAAAAAAAAAAACAATTACATTTGGTAGGGAAAGCGACAGAAAACTCCTCTTTAGTACTTGAAAAAGAGGTCAGGCCTCCCTTCTTCTATAAAAGAACATTTAACTCCACCCAGCAGCACTTTCTGAAAGCAAACTGGCAAGTCAAAGCACAGACTAAGCGTGTTCTACTGTATTGCATAAGAAAACCTAGCAGGTGCCCACGCGCTCATACAATGTGTCAAACAGTTTGAGGCATTAGACACTTGCAGGATGACTTCATTGGTTGGACGAATTCAACAGAATGGACCGAAACAAAAAAAGACAGTTCAATATAGACATATACATATCTTACATACCCTTCCAGCTTCAGTACTGTACAAAACCATTATGATTAAGAATAAACTGAGAATTTCTAGAGGCCTTTAATTTAGTCATTTTTTGGGGCATGGTCACATTGGCCTTGACAAAACAGAGATTACACGGGGTGCCAAGGCCCAATCAGAAGGCAGTAAGAATCAAATAAAATGTGCCTTGAGAGCACCAAGGTCAAAAAGCAAATTGTAAAAGCATTTAACCCATTCACACAATCAAGTTGCACGAAAAAGCACCATATACCTAAACTGTTACTGCCAAAGCTGTTTTCATACCACTGCTGACTTAAACCAAAACAGCTTAACAACTACATCTGGCAATATTGATAAACAGCTGTGGAGCTAGCTAAATAGAATACCTGAAATCTGTTGATTTGTAACATGATTCTGAAAGCAAGTGTATGGAATGCTTGAGAGCACAATGTATTAGCACAGGGATATAAGGCCACTACCAAAAGCCACTACCAAAAGCACACTGAATCCTATGATGAGAATACTATGGGAAAACACTGTTAAAGAGACAAATAGATTATAAGGCAAGGAAATTAAATGCACTATAAATGGCAAATCAACTTCCTGCAAAGAGAGCCTCTCAAATCTGACTTTGACCTGTAACTACAGACAACTGAGGGGGAAGTGAAATCACGTACCATACACTTCCTCAACAACAATAAACAGAAATTGGAATCCACTTCGTTAAAAAAAAAACAGAGGAATGACAGCAAAAGAAAAAAAAAACGAACTATACACGGTTACTTTTTCTAGGAAGGTAAAATAGCTTAGCTTAACAGTTCCTTGCCTATTATACCCACACCCCCTATTATGGAATAGACTATTTTTTTCTAAAGAACATAACCTGTAATCATGTTTTTAAAAGCGTACCATCGCCTACACATGTGTATACTAAATCCTGCTATCACTCGTCAACTGTCCTCTTCTGTTTTGAATGTGATGAGATGTGTTAAAGAAATGTCACCTGCTCTGCAAGTTGTTTTCAAAAGTAAAAAAAAAAAAAAAAACCTGAACTGAGGCCACTAAACACTGGGTTTTGAAATAAATAAATACAAACTTTGACAAAAACATCCTCAGAGAAATATGCACGCATGGGGTTGCATAAGGAACAGATTTAAATGTTGGCAGAGTTTGGCTCTGTAATCTTAATTTCTGGCAACAGGCCATCTGAAGGCTCTCCATTTCTCCTTTAAAGAACTTAAGCTCAAAAGGCCCATATCTGAGAGTCAATCCACAGACCACAAAATACACCAACCACAAATAACAAGTCCATAAAATTAATGAGAGGGAGACATTCAACATTATTTTACATTCAGATTTAAAATGTTGAGCAATAAAATGTATGATTGTCACAGGCTGAAACTGTATGATTATCCCAATTGTAAGATTTCATAATGAAAAACAGATATGGGTGTGCAAAGAAACCCCTATTTCCATCTGCCCATGCATGGTTCACTATAATGAGCAATGACTGAGTATTCAATATTCTATTCTGCAGGCCATTTCATTAAATCCAACTTGTAAGACCAGATTGTCTGCCGACTTGCAAACTGCCAAATCTCCAATAGGGTTCATAAGAAAAAATACACAAAGTGGTGACATCATAAGTACAGGTAATCTTTGAGCCTAGGATCCCAGGAACTGTCAGTTAAAATTCTGCCCACAGCAGTTACACCAATAACAAACTAAAATCGGCTCAAACTACTTAATCCACAACAAAAAAGAAACGTCTTCATAAACCTCTTCCACCTCCCTGCTAAATTCATTAGGCACTATCAAACATATCTGAGTAACACAGAGGTCTAATAGTAGATGGAGGCTGCTCAAAGGGTCCCTGTGGGACCAGTGCATCTTCAGGAAAAAGGAAGAGGCACAAAGGTGACCCTGGTGGCTGTATCCTTTCCTTTGAAGACATTAAATCATAGCAGTGTAGTATAATGGTTAAGGAACTGGTTTTGTAACCTAAAGGTCACAGGTAGGACACTGCCATTGTACCCTTGCGCAAGGTATTTACCCTGCCTTGCTTCAGTATATATCCTGCTGTATAAATGGATACAATGTAAATGCTATATAAGTTGTGTAAGTCACTCTGAATAAGAGCGTCTGCTAAATGCCTGCAATGTAATGTAATGGAGTTCTCATCTCCATCAGCAGATGCAAGCAATTGATGAACAGCATGGAAACAATTTCAATTATACTTAACGGTAAAAAATACAACACAGCAAGTGGTTTCCAATTACCCTGCCGTGCCATGAATATATGGTTTTTGCCCACTATAATGCCATTTGAACTCAGGTCTTAGCGTTTATAAGTCTATACAAACGGTATACAAAATATATTCAAATATTCACCCTAAAGCATTGGTTGGATTGGGCCTTAAGGAGAAGTAAACCATGTTCCCTAAAAATATCACTCACGAGCACCAGTGTATTCCACTAAAAATGTGCATATTAATCACATCAGTGACTGGTTTCTTGGAATGACTGCCATACCTCCTAAACCGGACACATAAAGCAGCCTACCACAACTATAACCACCTCAACAATCAGTCCGCAAATATAAGCAGACTTTGCTGAACTATGCTTTGCTTTTGACCAGTCGACTGAAACTGTTTTCGTACAACTGGGTGTAGACACTGAACTAAATTAATTGACATAGGCTAAATGTGAAACAGGACTTTCAATGCCAAATCCGCCTCATAAAATGCAATCAATTAGTACAAATGAAAATGTTGGAAATAATAGGTTTCACGCAATCATCAAACTGTTAAAAGTTCATGTGTGTTACTGGAATCAATCTTACGTTGCCTGCACCTTCAATAACAACGTAGCCTAATTTGCAGCAACAGTAGCTATCAATACGATCAAAGCCACCGCCAGCGACATTGTTGCCACCAATACTGATACTTCGCCACCGTTTTTGTTGCCATCTTCCGAGAAGAAAAAATGTAATGCCTGCAATGTAGCCTACAGTTACAGTAGGCAACACATAATTTGTACAAATCCGTCCTTGCTCGAGAGTAGAGAAACGATTGGCACTAGAATATAGATCTGTTGTTAATCTATTCCAGCAGCACAATATTTATGTATATTTGTATTTATTTAAGTAATTAAAATTATATCTTCTTCCGAAAACACGCTCAAACGAAGAAAAGCCGAAACCAGAAATAAGACGCATTGGTCAAGCAATTGCGTCAGGCATTTACTGACAGCGCTGTCAAAAAGCCAATGCACTGAGCAGCTATGACTACAGCACTCTCGAAAGCAAGCACATTTTAAGGGGGACGACGATGTGATTTAGCCACCAGTCGCTAACGATAAAGTTATCAACACTTCCAAGTATAAAAACTGCTTGAACTATTTATCAACTATATCACAATTGTTATTAAGAACCATGTCGGTGATAAGCCTAGGCTACAATCACAAAATAGCAATCAGCTGTTAGTTAATAAATAATAACTGCGAACCAAAAGAGCTTGAGAATTTTTTTCATTGCTGCACTAGCTACGGAAACTAGTTAACTTTCCAATCAAGTAAATCCAACCAACTGCACTCTACATGCAAGATAGACGAACTGACAACTTGCACATGGACAACCTCTTTTTGTCAAATATTTTCGTTAATATTGTCTGTCAGATTTCACATTGATAAGACGGTGATCCATAACTTTCTGTGTTACTTTTCGGTTATAGCCTGCAAATAAATTGTGTGACTAGGGAAATTCAAGCCAACGAGTTGATTTGCAGGCTGGTCCGCAGTTGGAATATTGTTTGATTATTAGCCTACCCAGGCCTCAATCCTCTTGTCCAAAGCAACACTTTGGAAAGGAACACTTCTTAGGAAATCCATCAATCAGAAAATAGCCCATAATGTTATTGACTCAACTGGGAATCCTCAGCGGCAGCGTTCATTTCTTGTGAATTCATCAGCTACAAGAGTTAGCTAAGTTTCCTTACCTGCACGGAATCGGCCGCCATCTTGGCTCTCAACTTTGAATCAAACTCTAGAAGCGTATAAAAATAGTGCTACACAACTCCCCGGCTTTTCTTCTGTTTCTCTTCATGCGGGTACAACGGGAAACATCGGTAGGCTGCTTTAGGAACCAGACCATGGGTCAGCCTGGAAGCCCCGCATGTACCATGGCACTGCTTTCCCTTTGTATTGATTAAAAATAATGCAAACTAAAATAGCCCGTTTCTTTTGAAAGCTCTTAGGAGCCCCAGCCTCACTGAAACTGGAAGGCAGTAGTTTGCGTGTTAGCTTTGCAACCTCCGCCCGGACAGCCTCTAGCTGTGCACTGTGCTCCTAAATCCTTTCACTCCCAACCAGATTCAATTCTTGCACTCTCAGTCATGTGATCATAACTCCATGCAAGCATATGAGGCCAACAGATTTTTCCTACAGGAGCAGTGCGATCACACTGCAGAAATACTTGTTCTGCCTCTCTTCAAGTCATGATTAAGTAAATCATTGTGCTCCATGACAGAACGTCATCAACAATAATAATTTATTGTCTATGTGTGTTTTTTAAAATTATTTTATTTTTATATATTACTTAATGATTAGCCTACTTGTCTAGTATTTATTTATTTATTTTACAAGTCACGGTCTTTCCTAAACCGGAAATCGTCAAATTTATTAATTAGGTTATAGACTGATCCATAGTCTACCGACAAGCTAAGTAAAATGCCATATTGGCATATTTAAACAATTTAACATCTCAATTAATTAGAATGTATAATAACCTCAGACACCTGTAGTGAAAACGTTTCTTTCCTTGTGTGAAGCCACTCGATGCTGACGACTGGAGATTGGTGTTCTCACTACAATCAGTATTGTGCATGTTGCTTTGAGTTCACAACACATGCAATGTATGCTGTTGCTCTTTGTTGACACTATTTAATGTTAGATATTTTGGTTTTATAGCATTCAGTAAAATATCTAATTGGATGGTAAACTGATACGATGGCCACTGTATTAGACTTATTTGTCATTGTTTTTCCACAATATAGACTTTTGGCAGACTGCTAGGGAAGATTGAGTTCTGACCTTTTCTCACAAAGGCTATGGTAAATTTGATAGCTTCTGTAAATCACAGTCAGTGACCTGACCTTAGGTGGCTTGGAAAAACAGACTAGTTAGTTTGGCAAACTTCTCCCAATGTCAAGGGGACAGTGAAAGGGACTGTGTGGTCCACTGTTTGTGTATGTGTGTGTGTGTGTGTGTGTGTGTGTGAGAGAGAGAGAGACTATTTAAGTAGTATTTATTTATGAGAGAGAGAGAGCATTTGTGCATGTGTGTGTGTGTGTGTGGTGAGTGTACTGTTAAACTGAAGGGACAGATAAACAAAATGTATGCAAAGCTCTGGATTATTTGGCCAAATGAACCATTGTTTATACAATGTATGTGAAACAAAAGGAAAAGGTTCTTCGTGAAATCCATATAATATGATGTATAATTAATTGTATTGTTGAAATCAAAATTATAAATATGAAATTTCAAATAAACAGCATAGCTCTCCCAAATATGCAACATTAACATGGCTGTTATTAGTTGTATTATCTTTCAAAATGTATCAATTGTTGCTGTATATTTAAATAAACAGGTTACTGCCTTACCGTATGTCAATAAACTGTAGAAACTTGTTACAAATACTCTGCATTAGTAATGGAAGAATGGGGCAATATAAAACCAAAAATGGGTTGAGATATTATATGCTATAAATGACGCTGATTTGAACCAATTATTTAATTCAATGGAGTGCTGAAAGATTTGATTACTACAAACAAGTCAGTGATTGACAGCTCCCTGTAGCTCCACCTTTTATGAGATTCATGAAACCCCGCTCTCTCCTCAACTACTCCATACCATCTATATTCCTTGAGAGCTTCCTGTCTCTAGGCAGAAACAATGTATTCTGAGGCCAGAGGGATCAGCTGCCCCCACAGCACAAAAAGAGGCCACATGATGTGGGGAAAAATAGTATGCCTGTTGTGTACCTTAGAAAATTTCAGTATATTTACGTTTATATAATTACAGCTAATTTTTCTTGATGATATTTCTTTATATGAGGCACTAGTGCTGGTGAATGACTGTCATCAATGACTGTTCAAAAAGTATAGCATGGCCTAAGATGGACAAAAAGTGCTAATAGGTCCATTGTTCTAGGTTTGAGTTTTTTTTTAAAAAGTTTAACATTAACTCTTAAATGAATATGAATATGTTTATGAACATATTAATTCATATTTGGGGCATATTTCCCATGGTTCATCATTGCCTTTTCTCAGTAGCAGTTTACTGTGCAGAATTATTGTGTCTTTGGACTCCCCCTGGTGGAAACATAGAATCAAAATGAGGTTGGCCTCCAGTGTTTCGTAACAATCAATACTACAATCACTAAGCAAAGAGTTGGTTGCTTGTGCTTTAGCATAGGGCACAATATCAAAAATGATTGCCAAGGATTTTGGATGAGATGCAGCAAATGCTGAAATAAATATGTAAATTATGTTAATATTTTTTTATTGGTAGCACATTACAGTAAATTTATGGTTAGAATATCTTCCTTGACAAAAGAAGGCTGTGGGAATTGTGTGCTTCTGAGTGACACAAAATACATTACATTTTGTATCCATACCCAAAACTCTGTGGTGGGGTACAAGTTAGACACATGTCAGCTGTTGTACTGAGATTGGTCTTATACTGTTGCACATCTTCTAGATTTAATTTTGGTATCATAATATCTAATGAACATAGATTGATTGATTGATCAGAAGGCATATTCACCCAATTTGAAATCTACAGCATTAAAAAATAATAAATATTATAGTTAATAGAAATAATGAGGTGATTAGATTTATAGTGGCCATGATGATTACTCAAAGACACAAGCAGCCTGCACGAACTACAATTAAATCATTAGTCTAATGTGTCAGTTTCAACTTTAACGTTTTCCTTCAGGTAAAATAAGAATGCTTATAATAAAACATAAATATTCTGTGCGGAGGGGGGGAAATTCAATTGAAACGTTTCTTGGAGTGGCTCATCTTATCAGAGAAATATGAAAAGTCAAACCTTTAGCCTCCATCAATCACTGTTCTATTTCATAAGGACTGTTCGGTAAGGAGAAAGTTCAGAGCGTTGCATTTCAAATGTGCATATCGATGATAGATTTTTCAGTCTGGCAAAGGCAGTACAACCTCTCTATAAAGCATTTTCATTATCATAAGGTCTTGATCAACCATGAAAAACAGGGTCTGTTTTTCCTGAGATAAGTGCTAGAAGATGTGGACTGATAGCAAAATAAATAAATAAATAAATAGAAAACATGAATGCACTGAAAGAGTGCTTAAGTTATAAATGAAGACACTGTTCTATAGAGTTTGACTACTCATAATTTCCAGAGTACTGATAAAATTCTCCGATATATTCTAGGTTTAGTCAAAACACTTTGAAACGATAGCTTCTCAAACCACATCTGAAATTTCAATTAACATGCATGAAAGTATATACTGAGCTATACCTCTGTGCAGATAAAGAACTAAAGGTTTTTGGAGTTATACAGGGTTCCAGTGTTCAGACGGGATCTTGCCCATCACTTCACCACCTGGAGATAATTGGTCAGCACTGGACTATCTTGCCTCGGTGACTTTGGGTGATTGAGAAATAAACATGCTGCAAATAAGCTTAGTCTGTTCCATCATTCTGTCAGGATGAACTTCTGCTTTATACAACTCTTCTAACACACTGATGACTATGCCTACTTCGACTGGATCAGGGCACCATACGATTTAGCCTTTGACTCCTTAGATATCACACTTGCTGTGCATTGCCCTTGTTTGTCTTTACAGCTATGCAGAGCCCCTGACCCCAGCCACAGGCCCTACAACTCTCCTGATTATGCTAATCCATGTGAGCAGCACCATTTCTCAATAGAGAGAAATTTCGGATAACCTGCTGGCTTTATAATCGGAGGTATAGGGCATTTTGGGGTTCATGGTCGAATGCAAGAAAATGCATTTCAGGTAATTCCACAACAGCTTGTACATTATGTTTTCAGAGGCCATATATACAAAATCATTAACTCTATGGTATAACATCTCTTCGTTATAATTAAAAATATGAACATCAGTTTTTATATCTTGCCAGTACTTATTACCTTGAGCACATCTGTCTGAGGTTGCATAGTGTATGTCATACAACATAGTTCCAACTGAAAATAATAAAAAAGATAATTATTCAAAGAAATAACTGGTAATATAACCCCAGAAGCCATACTGCTACTGTGCAAGCTGTTTTGCAGTTACTTGTTACTTGTAGTATATTTTCTCGCTGTAGTCCATGAACCCCAAACTCCCTATGCCTGCCATTGTAAAGCCAGCAGGGCCTCAGAAACTTCTCCAAATATCTATCTAACTGTCGGGAGCAATCAAAAAGCATACACTAAAATCAATTTTTTTTTTTTTTTTTTGGGAAAACCTCAAAAAGTGAACTATCCCCTTAAACAGTGAAACGCCAAACATATAAGAAATCAATTGGATACATAGTGCACATACACTGAAGTGCAACTGACAGGTAAAATGTGTTAAGCAGTATAGAACAATTTTGGTTTTGCCAGTAGGATTGCTGGTTGATAATTGGAGAGGATTTAATACTGCATCAATTTAGCCAGCAGCCAAACACTTTAAAGCATCTCCAAAGGCGTTTGAGTGCAGAAGTTAGAGAATTCAGCTAAAACGACATAATTCCACACAACAGGCTGGTAAGCAAAACATCTCTGGTTTGTCCCTGTCCTTGGTTATATTCCCTCGTGATTTTAAAATACTTTTAAATAGGCTACGAAATCCTTTTTTGGTTCGGTCATTTCTAAGTACACCTTACAGATGTGTCACTAAAATTCCACCAGCAGGAGGAGACAAAGCATTACTTTTCTCGTAGTATAGATTTAAAAAATCTGGTTCCACATTTCTTAGGCTTGCAAGTTCTGACAACTACAGTGTGGCAAGATTTTGAACATTAAAGCTGGATTCCTCTTCAATACTGAAATAAAAATAAGTATAGCCTATTTGTTTGCAATGCAGATGTATAATGCCATTCGAAAACTTTATTTATCTAAATAACGCCTCAACCTAACTTTCATTGAGTCCATTCACTGTAACAGCATGGTAAGACCAAATAGGGAGTTATGATTTTATTGAAGCCATGTCCTTACACCCATATTCCTAAAATCTTGGGTAATTCAATGTATGTACGTTTAGGTAAACTCTGGTGTATTTAAAATTTGCATCATGGGAAGCCATGATTCCAACTCAGACTCTACATCGATAAATACCAATACCAGAACATTTCCATAATATAAGTTGTCCAAGTCAAGCATATTATTGTAGAGATAAAGGCAATATAAATTAAACTTAACGCCACCCTGACATTATATCATTCTGTGCCACTGCAAATAAAAGGAAAAACAAACTTAATTGACTTTAATCCTTAATATTTGTTTATCAGTGTTCTGCTTATTTTCTTCTCATTTACCCAGGTTTGTTGGATGGCGAACACATAATTATTTACATGAAACAAAATCCCACATCACATTTAGCCGTATTGATGGCAACAGTAGCTGGACATGATTTTGTAATACCCCGTGAAAATGAATACTGGCATTCAATAAAAATTGAGGTGGACAATATCGGGTTCTGTGAACTTGAAGCCGGGGTGCATGCATAATCATTGTCAGCTGTGAAAAGGATCGAAAACAATTACACCTTTGAGGCAAAACACATCCGTTCTTCGTTAAAATATACATACGGGAGGTAATGTAAACGCCGCTTTTTCACCCGTCTGTACTCTCCCCTTTCAGGGGGCCAGAGTTCCAGTTACAGACACAATGCACATATTCATTTAATGCTCTGGTGCACTGCGCCCGACACATAGTACGGAGCATTCGTAAAATAATAACAAACACCTGCTTCCTCCATTGCATCTTGAGCACAGCGGCTGACATTATTGCCTGACTTCATTTTAACAGATATTCGATGAAAAAAAAAAATGTTTTCTGCAATCAAATTTGAGATTCCAGCGATGGATGAAATTAACAAGGGATACAGCCTGCGAGTGCCTTTACTGGTATCGTCACAGTCAGCGCCGAGGATCGTCTTACACGCGGGTTCAGCTCCGGCTTCTTTAATGCAAGACCTGTGGCACGTCTCAGCCCAGAGCAGATGGCAGAACTCATGTTTATCAAACACTTAATGCGGGTCCTGGAGGGGAACAGGAAGCCAGAAGCTGAGTGACGTTCATGGGTTTTTGGTGACACAGCTCCTGCCCGTGTCATGATGCACGGGTTACTGTAGCGTTTTATTTCATGTACTGCATATGATTTCAGAGAGGTTTATACAACATGCAGTAAGTAATAGGAGAGCCTGACTCACCCGAAGTCTGGCCCCAGTTACAGCGATTGACTCATGGCATGGAATAAAGTGTGGGTGTGAATGGGTGTACTCTGAAAGTCTAGGTGCGATGTCTCTCGTTGTAACGGGGTTGGAGGGCAAAGATGTGTCACCTGAAGCAAGTTTGTACTGGAGCATTTGAAAGAACCGACTTGTACCTAGGAGAAACATTATTTGATGTTATTTTGCTCCCTAGGTGAAAGGAATTTGAAATTTATCATTTCTTGCACGGCATCATAGTATGTCAAGCTGTGTATTTTTAATGCCATACAAAACATCTCATCAAAGTCATGTACATGGTTTCTATTGATGGATGGCCTTTAAGTACTGACTGAAAAGGACTCATTACTTATGTATATCATTTGACCTCTGAGGGGCGATGTTGCACACAAAGTGGACTTCATCCGAGCCGACCTTGTTTATCTAATAGTTCGCAAAGAAAATAACACCATAGCTTACACATAAAACGGAATAATTAACTACAGCCTTGCAGATGTTCAAATGCCCATTGCCATTAAGGGATTTACAAATGTGCTCAGGATGGAATCGGATTCGATAATGTGGAACTTTTTTTTTGTAAGAAAACCAGTCTGACAGAGAACTTGCCTGAATTATTTCAGAGACCCCCGCGTAACTTTTGGCCGTACGAGCGTACATGAGCTGTGAGATCCGTGAGGATGGAGGAGGTGCCCTACAGCAGCTTCGCTGTCCCCTCACACATATGCCATGTGCCACAGTGGGCTAGGGCTTCACCGCTAGCCTCGTACTGCTCACTGGGAAACAGCTTGGTGGGCACATAATTAATTTGCTCAGGCGTCTGCCATTTATTTTCCAACCTACATTTTGTTAATTGGACGGAGGAGGTTAAAATCAAATTAATGGCTGTGGGTATGCAAGTCGGACTAATTACGTGGCATTTGTTAAGACATATTAACAAGGCCCTCATGGGGAAACACGATTGTGCTGATAGGCAAAAGTAAAAATTAAAAAAAACAATGCTATGTATGTATGTGTCATTAACAGTTATAATGTATTGCAATATTACACTTATAGTGTTTTCAATATAACCCCTAAACTGGATTTGAAACAGATATAAGTGGTTTAAAAGTGGCCATTATTACAAGCAGTGACACAAAGAAATATTTGAGAGTGGGGGTGCATGATTTATACAACGAGCCCTCGGGAAGGTGGAAACATTTGAAAAAGCGGAGCAAATGAGTCATGCCGTGCAATGAGTTTCAGTTTGCTGAAGCAAATCATCTCAAGAGTTGTCCAGTGTTCATGGAGCAAAGGACATCCTAGATTCAGTTGCTGACCTGCGGGGAGTCACCCTTTCCGGGAACGGCCGGACCCATCTCCTCAGGTTGTGAGGATTGATTCGGAAAACGTCGGAAGCAACCTAAAACGGCTACTCAACACCGCGGCTGACCCTTACAGTAAATGCTTTCCGAAATACATACACTCACTCGTCTCCGTGAAGAAATACTTAATTTTAATATCCGGGCAAGGAATATGATGGCTTTTAAAAAGTGCCAATTTTTTTTCAGACTGTTTTGTACGGAAAAGCACGAGACAAATTTAAGAACCATGTTTTCTGGCCGGTTTGAAAAATCCCTCACCATCCATAAACCCGTATCCCATAATTTATTTACCAACATGACATCTGATCCGTAAGCACCGTTGAAAGTTTAACGAGTGGGCAGTTTAAGATGATTAAAACTTGTAACGCTTTCTCTTACTCTCTGTAGTTCAATCCGGATTTGACTTTATTCAGCAGAAAGCGAATTAGTGAGTGCTAATTGCCTGTAATTCCATGTTTCAGTGGTCCCAGGCTTGGTCATCATGCAACCACACAAATAAAATGCCCGGAGACAGGAATGATTAAAGATGAAGAAATTTAGACATTTTTAGGATGCAAGCATTTTTTAAGCTTGAAGTTTCCATTTTAATTATCATTTAATTTTGAGTCGGGTTATGTGTGCGATTGAAGTAATACTTCACATAGGCCGACCTTTATGCTGCCATACAGAATCAATGGGGACAATATTAATATACTTGTTTTCCAGTGGAGTCTGATTTATATGGAAGAAGAATGCATGGACTGCATGGCTGCATACTTAAGTCCAATTAGTTCAGGCCTCGGTCTCATTAGAGATATGTGAACGTGTGTTCAAGCACTTGGACAACAAGCCACTGAAATGTTCCACAGAGCATTCTTTCATCTCCCATCTGTTCTTTCGAGGAGGAATTTTTACTTTTCTGTCTTGCAGAAAAAATTCAATGTAATATAGGCTTCATTCAACAACAATAAACAACACATTCAATAGCATTTAGCATAAAATGTGCCTCCCATTGACCCCACTCCCTCATTGTGGTTTCCAATAGTAACATATACAGTAGTGTGCACAGACTCACTATTATATAACTGTTCTTCTGATGATGGTTCTATGTAATGACCTTTATTGGTAAGATAGATTTGGATTTCTTTTTTTTTCTTTCTTTTTTTTGGACCGTACGGTTACACATGCAATGAATCAACTCGCTAATTTAAGGACAAAACAAAATCAAAATAGAAACCAGCACACAGGAAACCCATCCCATTAAAACAGGAACTCACACAGGGCCTTGGGCAGCTTCTTCAGTGTGTAAAGTTCACCCGCCTGTATTATTTATATGTAATGAAACCTGACACTGGCCACAGTATGGTTTAAAGAATGTTGGCTCTCGGATGGGCTGCACTTTATTTTGCTGGACTTTCATTCGATTTATTTAAGAGGCTATTGAGGAACTCTGCTTCCTCCCAAAGTTGAATGAGTATGAATATGACTTTCATCAAATTAATTTGGCTATGAAATACAAGCTTAATTAGGGGCATCATAGACTGTGCACAAATCTAAATAATGCCTTGTTTCCTAGAGTCTGTAAGCATCAAAAATATGAGCGCTGCTATTTAAAAAATGATAATTACAGAGAATCTCAATCACGAATGGTTCTATTAAGGAAAAATCCTGGGTATGTTTTAAAAAGCATGTTATACATTCCCATAATAGGTCTGCACAATACACAGCCTCGGGCTCTATGATGTGCTGGCCCCATTGATTTAAATGTCAGAGATAGGAGGGTTCGCTTTCAGTGCTCGAATGAGAAAAGCTGGAGCGAAGTTTAGCCAAGCTGCCTTCCTGCAAAGCCCTCACCGATTTCAGCTTGCGCTTGAGTCTCCACACCGGGGGAAAGGCCGCAATGCGGTGGAGGAGCATTAATCTGACACCTCTTCTGCTCCTGTAGGCATAAACCGAAAATCTGTAAGCATGTATTCCCCTCAAGGCCAATCGGAATCAGTTTCACTCTTCCCCGTTTCCCGGAGTCCCTGTTCCTGACACCTCAGCCTCCAGAGGTGTACGAATGGGATCTGGGAAATGGGCGAGCTTTCCCGGTGCTAACTGCAGCCTGGATTGATGTACCTTCACCGCGAGGCCACCTTTACCTGGAGCGGAGGCAAAAACTATTACGGAAGTGTCGTTTGTAATTCGCAGTTTCGCTGCGCGGAGGCGGCCTGTATGAGATATTATGGCTTTGAGTGAGAATCTTTAATTTTTCCTATCGCCAGGGACAAAGGCGGTTTTATTATGCTATTTAGTATTACAGTATAATCCATCCACTCATTCCTTTTCAATAACCGCTGAATCCGGTAGAGGTGTGTAGTGAGCCAGAATCAGGCCCAGCAGGCATGTGGAATTGCGGGACTACAACCTGGAATTTAATGAAACCTCAATCAATTAGTAATAAAATCAATCAATAAGTAATGAAAGTACAGATTTCAGGCACCCCTACGTGTCTGTGTAAAAGATACTACTGTACACATTAAAATAAGACATTCCGATCTATAATTTACATACTTGCAAAGAATAAACATAAATCACTAAGGAACTTTTGGGGGTGTGTCAGCCCTTAGGCCCCACAATCAATTGGCAAAATATATCAGCAGACCATGGCTGACAAGCCTGACAAGCTTCATCATAATTATTATCATATTTCTCATATCATTTTTTATTGAAATTGTGCCGTTGTTCATTTTGTCTATTCGTTACCCACTCAGGCAATTTACCAATAGTTAGTGAGAACCTTTGTTGCTGAGTGGAAAACCTACCCTTTCCCCCACCTTCACCATCTTACTGGCTCTCTTGATTGCCAATGGTTGACCGCAACTGCAAACTTCCACTGAGCAGGTGTGCTACTTAGCATGACCAGTTTGTTTCCCTGGGGATCGGGGGAAAGGTTACACTACTAAGTAGAACCATAACATCCACATGAAATAAATGCATTTTGAATAAAGTTTTACGATTGATATACTGTTTCCCACAAGCGATCGCCCTGCGGCTTTGAAGCCTAATAAAGAAATGGACACATAGTTTCTTCGTGGCAGAGGTCCGTGCACAAAATGTCTTCCCTTCCCACTTTCTACTTAGTTTCCTGAGCAACCGGAGTACTCAACCATGATTGAAGGAGGAGGGACGAGGAACGGGGGGGGCGGGGGGGGGGGGATGTCGAGGGGGGGGGGGGGGGCTGGGTGGGTGGAGTGAGGAAAAAAGGCTAATGAGTGTTTAAGCCGGGAGCCGGTGCGTGAGGGGTTAATGACAATACAAATTACGGTGGAAGTGGGCTGCGCTCCTTCAGGGCTGCTCTGCCAGACAGAGCCTGCAGCAGCTGCGCGGAGAGCTAGCTCGCGCGCGGCCCTCAAGCTGCACAAACAGGGCAGGTTGTCTGCCGCAGCGGTCCCCGGCGCGGTTAATCACGAGGCTCCCCCCCTCTCCGCGCTGATTTGCAAGAGCAGATTAATCAGGGAGCGGGGCTTGATGAAATTTTGCTGTTATTGTGGCCAATTTTAGCAACATCTTTTATTATCTTCATTATTCATTTACGGGGGACTGGCGTCAATTATGCAAATGACGTTTCGCACTTCGCAGATTACTTCATTTGCCGCTATTGTTTGTGGAAATTTAATTATTAAATATTATTAAGCTCACATTTTCTTCAATTTTCCAAGGCTTAGTTTCAATTTGATTTTTTTCTCCAGCTGCTCTTCCTTCCGTTTGGTGCCAAAAAGCGCTCATCAAAGCAGCTCTGGCATGTGAAGGCCAAATAAACTCCCCTCAATTTAATAATTTTGAAGTTAGTCCCTTGTTCTCCTATGCGAGCTCAAAGCAATGATGGGAGAAAGGCAGAGCACATTCAATTTAATGAGCAGAAATTGAATTCAAGTTTGTTCAGAATTGACTTCAATTAAGCGGTGCCTTAATGATAAATTAATCTCTTTTTCTTTTATTCCCAGGAATTTGTTTTTCAAAGGCTGTGTCTGGCAGCAACAGAGAGACCTAATAAAGAATACCAATTTGAGCTAGATCCGTCAACTGATAGCGGAATTAAAGCTTTTATAGTTAAGGCATTCAGAAGAAAGAGGATGTACCCTAAGTAGACAGTCTAATTTCCATTCATTATAACCACCACTACTTTTTTTTTTCCAGACACGTATAAACCAGCAATTTAAATATTGTCATGCATTTGAGATTGAGTATTAATCCTTCTTACAAACCCTTAATTGAACGTACATTCTGAGGTTTAGAAGTGTGTGAAATCCTGTGATGTGTAAGGGAGGGGTTCTTTAGCCCGCCAACTGTTCTGAGGCTGAAATGTACCTTACTCATATTCTCTGCTCCTAAAAAACAATTTTCAAAGGCTTCTTTAAAAAAGAGATAAAACATACTGCACCCCGACATAATGCATGACTCTGTAGACAGTAAGTGAATATGGCTATCTGTGTCTACGGCACGGTCGCTCTCATGTGCCGCCAGAAGCAAACAAAGACTCTTTTGTGCTCATGGAAACCTCCAATGCTAATTTGGCACCACCCAGGGATGCCAGCACAATCGGTGGTTCTCTTTGCCCTTTGCTCTGATGCAAGTTCTAACAACCAAACGCTTCAGTTTTTTTCAAAATATTTTTTAGATGTCATCTGCCCAATGATGTCATCCATTTCAGAGAGAGCTGGTGAGGCAGTAAATGCTCTCATGCTCACCCAGCTCACCAAGTTCTTCCGAGATGGATTCAACTGTGATTTTATCTTGGGAGGGGGGGGTGGGGGGGGGGGGGTTGGTGGTGGTTATGGAGGACCTGCAGATGATGGTCCTGGAGTTGTGGAACCTGACCAGTCGTGCAGGTAAGGAGACACTGAAGCCGGCTCCTATTGCAGAACTGGGCAAGGTGGGTGCCTGTAGATCCATAGATCAGGGCAAAGCATCACAGGGCCCATAATGGCCCATTTCCCCTTCCCTAAGTCACACCACTAATTCTAGCAGGCTCTTCACCAACTGGACCCCATTCCGGCAGGGGCAGTAGCAGTAGCAGCCTGTCCGGGCGCCCCCTCCAGATCGAGGGCTCTGGCTGGAAGGAACAGCTGTTTTTGTTAACGAGAGCGTTTGGCAGAGCGGCAAGATGAGGTCGCAGACCAGAGCCAAGCCCAAGACATGCTTCCTCCACAAGGCCCCGGGATACATAAACAATGACTTAATGAGAAGGCATGCCATTACAGTAATTAACACGACTCATGTGAAAAACTGTCAGCTTCAGAGAGCTTTCAGGAAGGTTTCACATTACACTGAAAAAGCAGCGGGTAATGACTGGGGCCCTTCCAGAACATTCTGCCCTTCAGAGCTCTCCCCCATCTCTGGTGTCCCAACGGTTTCATGGTGAAAGGAAAGTGGATATTTTCCCATGAAAAATTTATTTATTTGGTCTTTGAGTATCATACACTCTTAATTATGTTGCATAAATTGAACACTGAGTTGGGGGCGTCTATATTTATTCTTGTTGGGAATAATGACCATGAATCATACTTTAAATATATATGTGTGTGTAACAGATGCTAGAAAAACAAACTGTCATACTAATATTATTTCTAATGCTCTTGTAATATTGTTCTGTGATGGCAAGGGTTAGTTCAACAAATGAGTCAAATTGGTTTCGGTAGCTCAATAGTCAGGTCAGCCTGCAGCCACACACTGAGATTTTTCTGTCCTTGTCAAACTGTCCCCCGTCCAGGGGACTCAAGGCTGGGAGGGTTGCTGAATGGAGAAGAGGCCCATCTGGCCACCCCCGTCCCCTTCCCCACCCCCCTCCTCATCCAATCTGCATAAGGCAGAACTGAATACAGTACGCTTCTGGGATTGATGGCGCCAGTCCACTCAAAGCAGTTGTGTATTTTGGGGTATTTTTAATTAGCACTGACTTATTGCTGGTTAGCAGTTGGCAAAGGGGAGAGACTGAAAGAGGAGTGGCCTGGATTTTCTCCATTTCCAGTCTTTGGGTGACTTCCTGCGGTTTCCCACATTTGTCCCATTTTTTCCCCCCTTGGAGCCTTCATGCATCATGGGTGTGATTTGTGGGGGTCCCGTTCCTTGGGGGTTAAGTTAGCAGTTCATTAAATGGGGGTTGGGGGGAAGGGGGGGTTAAGTTCATTCAATGCCGTTCCAGGCTCTGCTTAGAGCAACCAGAGCTTCGGGAAAACACTGTGCTCTGCACGTGTCAGGAAGAGGATGATGAAGAAAGACAGAGGGAAGACGAGGTGGAGCGGGGTCGCTGTTGACATTTTTAATCGGGCACATTTGGAGTTTGGAGCAAGTCTGCGGGTAACGGGTGCACGTCTGTGTGTGCGCAACTGTGTTGGTAGTCTAGGTTCAAGGGGTAATAATGTAGCTGTTGTGTCCAGAACTGTTTTTTCCCCCCCTCTCTCTCTCCTTGAGACGAGGTTGACAAAAGGCTGCATTAATGAGTCAATGCAGAGCAGTATTATGTTTAATTAGGTACAGTTTATATAATGAGGTGTTCATTTCTAATGGAGGGACATGCTGTGAGCAGCACATCTGCAAGAATAACTCACACAATCAGCGGTGTGAGGACCCATGGAACTGCAAATTAGACTTACTTATACTGAAATGAATTACATCTCAGTGCCCGTCCTAAAGCTCATTAATTAAATCCACTGGCATAAAGGTCCTTTTCTTAATTTCATGTACCATTAGCATAATAAACACAATTTGTGTTACCACAATGTGATCAGTTTAATGGATGCTATTTATTTTACTTTATTATTTAAAGCTCCAGTAATAGAGGCGAAACATAAATATACTGTATGGCCCCCTTATTAGAAATTCCCATCAGCCCCCCCCCCAGTGCCCCCCAGACGCAGATGTTCACTCCCGCTCCATACATCGGCGACGTCCCTCGAGTTCATTAATTTGCCATATGGAAAGGTGTTGCGTGGCTTTCATTTCATAAAATATCTGTGAATCTGGTCTAACGCTGCTAACTTTCACAAACGCAATTAATTAGAAACGGGGCCTCAGTCAGGAGTATTAAATGCACATAATGCACGACACTCGGCCGTAAGTATGTTTATTCGGCTCGCGTTTATGGGTATGCCAGGCGGGCGGGGGGGGAGGGGGGGGGGGGGTAATGGGGGTGTCTCCTGCAAGGCATCGCACTCTTCGCACTAGCTGGACGTTAAACCGTCATTAAACCAATGCTGGGTTGTAAACGCGCGCCGACGAATTTGTTCTGACCCCATAAACCAATGGCCCCAAGGTGAGATATGATTAGCGTTATTGCTGAGGACAGGTACATCATTATCTTGCTCTTCCTTCACCACCTCCTGGTTACACAATGATACTCTGGATCCAGTTCGGGCGATGGTAAGCAACTTAGTCCCCTCTTAATACAAGAAATGTATATAATCATCAGTATTCAAGTAGCAGTAGCTGCCCTCAAGTACTCCTCGGCTATTAAAACTACAGGAACTGCCCCAGAGTGATCTTCACTTATTTGTAAGTTCCTAATTTAGCTGCCTAATGTGGATAAGCGGATATTGAGGCTCCTGTCTTGAAGAGAAGGTCCTTCAGTTGAAGCAAATGGAATAAATTAGACTGGGAGAGGGCGAGGTGGAATTCATATTTATATTTTGAAAGCCGCACTACATTTATTGGTGACTAAAACTGGAACCTTCTACTGCCCAGCCACCATTTGTGGTTCATTAGACAGCTAAGCACTGTGCATAGGCTGGCAAGGCCAGTGATTCTTTCAGTGGGAAAGGAGGCCAGTGGGATTTACACACACACACACACACACACACTGAAACACACACATGCACGCACACCTATACACAATCTTGCACTAATGCACATGCACACACACACACACACACACACACACACATACAAATAGTTTCTCTCTTTTTTTTCTGGCCTGTAGTTCCTGGAATGCAGCCGCCCCCGCAAAGCCATCACCACCATTATAATCTTTAATTTTTCATTGTGGAAGTTGTCAGAAATGCATCAAGGTTAATTTACTACCCCTCTGCCTTCCAGTCAAAGGTTGAGTGCGAGGACCACAGAGGCCCCTACATACCTTCGCCTCCAACCTCTTCTCATTATTGGTGGAACAAAATCCAAGCTCTTGCCCCTGATGAGGTTGTTTCTCTCATTTCTAATCACTTGAGGCTATTACTCTAACATCTCTTTGGAGCAGTATACTACCTGGTATAGAATTTGTGACTTCTACTCATATTTATTTTATATTCAATATTCTACATTTTCTATTCTGTTAAACTTTCACACTGTTTATACTTAGTTTATACTTTCCAGAGTTCCATGAATTTATATGTTTACAAAAGTGGCACAAGAAAAATGCAGGGAGAGAGGTTGGACTACTGCTGAAACTCTCACGGACTAAAGTGTACAGGGTTAATTTAACTCTAATAGAGTTCATTTGAGTCCAAATGTCCAATATTATATTTGGTTTGACACTACTTTCCCTGTGAGGTGAGCGCATGCATCTTCTGGCTGGCACAGCTCTACTGAATGAATGGCTCGAGCAAAGAGAAGCGGAACATTCCAGGCTGTAACTGCCTCTTGCCACTCTGTTTATAGAGGTAAGCCTTGGCACAGTAGCTCCAAAATGATTGGAAATGTCTCCACAGCATGAACACACTGCAGGAAACAACTCCTCGAAGTCCAAACAAAGAAAAACAACCCTTCCTGGTCCTTGAGTCTGCTATCTGAGGTCTCAATTATGAACCATCACCCGGAAGTGCTTATGTTTTGTGCTCCTGGAGGATGAGTGTCTTCACTTTTAACGACGGACTGTTGGACCGATGAGTTCCCTCAGCTGTCAGGACAGCATTGACTATTTTAAGCCAGAGGTGAGGGACCACTTATGCAGGGGTAGAAAGACATGCTCATGTGTTGGGCAACTTGAAACCTTAAGAAATAAGAATGAATGATTCATATCAATCTCCTTTTTATAGTATCTGATTAATTATGACATTAAAAGAGAGAAAATCCATGGTACAGAGTTTTGTGCTTTCTGGATAGAACCATGGTAGCTCACCCAAAGTTTTTTAACACTCACTCACTGTCAACTCAGCCATCAGAAGTGCTGGTCTTTTCCAAACTTTGGTTACTTTTTTCCACTTGCATTAGAAGCTGGGGAAATAAACTAAAACTGGAAGTATTATGGCAAATGGTGAGAGCTCTTAAAGAATGAGCCAGAGAGGGTCAATCAAAGAAGCCCATTAAGTGCCTCTGCAAAAGTCCCTATAGTGCCTCAAAAATCAAATAAAATTGGAGTATAGAGGCATATAATCTGTATGGCTGAACTACGGAAGGCTCTTTTTTCCCCTTGTCATAATGCACAAAGAAAATGGGGTGAGTAAAGTGGAGTGAATGCACGTGTCATGAACTAAGTGAAAGAGTCTGACACAGGAACCATTAGTGTCCGCTGGAGAAAGACAATGCAGTGAATTCTCCCACCAGAGGATCTGTGGGACTTTATGCAGAAAGTGTTCTATTAATATGACAGCTGAAAAGCGCAGCTATTAGTCCAAGGGTCAGATTGCACTCCCCGCATTTGCCTTATGGAAAACACAATGGCGAATGATGTCAAATGCTGGCCTATTAAAAGAGAAGGGCCGGACAATACCTCTGAGAGAGGAGGTGGCATGTTACAATTCTACCTGTCTCATTAGAAAATCATAAAATTTTGGGCTTGAAATTTTATTGAACACCATAATGCTCATTTCACTCAGGTAAAGAGTTGTCTAAGGAAGGAAAGCTTCAAATAATATAAATGAAAATGTGACAGCATTATGTTAATATCTATCTACTGTTTTTTTTTTTTTTTTTTAAGAAAGCAGCATATGACATCAATTTTATCAGAACACAAAATGTTAGATCTTCTGACAATATGAGACATGTGGTCCCTGGCTGATCTTTGAGATGATAAATGTGTAATTTTGGAGGAGCACTCCAGAAAATGTGTTTCTGGCATTTGGGAGAGCAAATTTTAAAAGTGTTAGATTTAAAACGCTGCACTGAAAGTGTCAAGTTAACCCCTCGTGGGGTAGATACTTAAACTGTCCATGTCTTATTTTGAAGGTCGGCTTATACAGTAACAGCTAGTCACATTAATAATCCCTTATTATGAGTGGCAGATGACTGCAAAGGCTTTTTCTGCATATACAGCAAGCAACAGTTCATACATTTACTGTTTGGCTCTTTGAATGACACATTGGTTATGCAATGACTCTTTACTTTATTTGCTAAATATTAATTAAAAACAATACACCTAGACACATCACCAGAACATTAGAAAATAAGATATGTATCCAACGTGTATCATGCTACATTGGGACTAAAGATGATCCTCTTATTAAATGTTTTTTTAGCATTTGGCATTATAAATGCTGCATAAACAAATAAGATCAAAAATCATGGCATCAGAAGATCTTGATTATGCCTATAACTCTCTGTCTGCATTTGATTTAAAATCAGAGATAAATGAGCTGTCCGGTAAACTAAAGTATTTGTTCAGCTGCTAAACAGCCTTGATTAATTCTTTCCTAAAGAAAAAGCTGCTATATCAGACTGAACAAGCACACACACACAATGGAGATTTAGTGGTCTCATTTATTCTCATTACAAAATTGGTATAGTATTATAAAGCGTTATTACATATAACGATAGACACTTTATTAACCCCCACAGTGAAATTAGATTGTCATCACTGGCACAACACAAATTAACCAGAGACCAAAAAAAAAAAAAAAAATCACATTGTCTAATCTGATGATAAACTGGCAATGGGAAACAAGGTCCAACGAAAAAGGAAATACTTGAAAATAGTTCATTTCTGTGGCATCAGGAATTCAATAAAATGGAATTAAATTATATGTTATAAAACAGGTTATTATGTTAGCGTTCAGAGACCCCCCGGAGACAGGGAAGGACTGCTTAGTGTGAATCCAAGCTGTGAAAATCACTCTGGATGAGAACATATGCTTAATACGTAAAAATGTAAATGTAAAATGTAGTGTATACGTTTGTTGATAAGGTTATCTGAAACTGCAGGCATACGTCCTATTTTAACCCTGTAACCCTTAACCCTTAAGTTATCATCTGAAAAGTAAGAAAGATGTAACACTGCTGCCATTATACAGTGTACTGAAATACTTACCCATACATATTAAATGAATCACATGAATAAAAAGTAGCTCCTGTTTTTGTCTGATTCAACAAAATATTTTCAGACCCAGCTGGGTAATGAATAAGAACTCAATACACTAAGAAACAAATTTACACGCACATGCACGCACACGCATACACACACACACACACACCTAGCCTTTCCAGAGACTTGAGATTATATTGCATCGATGAGAGAAACTGTTTATAAGTGCACAGTGTGCGTCCAGTAAATATCTAACATGGGAACAGGCTGTGGAAGCTGCATATAGCCATAATATAGTCAATGTAGATCTCCCTTAAGTGAGTCGAAAATAGGAGTTCAGTAGAAGCCTCCACCTGAGGCAAACTGAAATAATAGCAATAATAATCTAGGGTTTGCGGTATGTTCCTTTTTGCCTTGAGTAGGGGAGCGGTTCACAGGAGCTGCATTCATCATAGAAGTGCTGGCACAGAGCAGCCATTCTCCACTAGTAACCTCCAAGATCATCAAACTTGGTGGATAATGTAGACAGTGCTGAGCCACAGAGAGTTTGATTAAGGCAAGTTTGCAGGCCAAACAATCGCTCCTCTTCTACAAGGATCATGTGGGGACTACTATTCTAGCAGAAAAGAGATATTTTCAAGGCACAGTAATTTGTTAAATGTTTGTGTGAAGTTACCGAAGTTGTTCTTTTAAAGAAAATTCTGGAAATGAAATCAGTGGGAGGCTTTGCAAGTCTGTTTAAAGGGCAAATTGTCATCTTGAAGCATGTATTATTCTGACTTTCTCATTATACAGTGGGATGCCAGGACAGGCAAACTATACATGCTTTTATATTCTGGATTCGGTTATAGCCTTTTCAACTAATAGCTGTAAAAAAAAGCTCTGTTTCTGGGAAACAATTATTGTTGTATACACGACAACACGAAGATGCTATGATCAAGTAGCACAGAATCAATCGCCTGCAAAGTCATTGGGTGCCGTCTCATTAAGCTCCGGTTACACTACACAGTAAGCCCCCGTGACAGAGTGGCACAACACTCATTCCTAATGACTGGAGATCAATAACCAGTAACCTGATTGTTGGCCGTTTCACTGTTATGTTTGCTGTACTCACGTTGGCTCAGGCACTGCGGTAGACAAAGTTATGTGCATGATTAATTCAGAGCTTGCACTTGACAGAAATTCAAGACACAAAATCTGGAGAGTGCCAGCAGATATTCTGTAGATTCGTCAGTGCAGCATCATTACAAGTAGGGTTTATACGTCATGATTATATACGTAACAGGAAGTTTACAAATAATGTAATACCAAAGAGAGTTCCAGAATCACACTAATATTAAGAGACCAGAAAACTCTCAGTTCGAGGACCAGGCCTAGAATTTTGTCAGGCTGTCAGCAACTTGGTTGATTTTAATGGAAGAAAACGGTGGTGGTCCAGAGAATCGCAAGGGGAGCCAATGTGCTGCCTCCCATATGATTCCATGTGCTCTAAAATACATACTAATTCAATTATGATCAGCTAAGTATGCACAGGGAAATTTGAAAATCGTATTTTGACTGGGGGCATGTGAAAATGCAGGAGAAAATATGACTGTGACCCCTTTGGAGCCATTTTGTTTGCAGCGTGTCGCTGGTTTTCCTTAAATGAAGGATTACAGCTCCAGTAAGGCATGGCGCACGTCCCTACGCGGCTGTACGCACATTAAGCTTAATGATCTGTTCAAGTGCAGACTTACACCAGCAACTGCCTCGGTCTGGAGCCTGAAACCCGAAGCTGTCCTCAGGTTCTCAGGTCAGTCCCGCACAGGTAACTGGAGTGCAACCAACAGGGTAAATGCACACCTGCTGACGCTGACCTGTAACTCCGATCACCAAACCACTTGGGTGTGTTGGGTTTGCCTACCCCCCTTGTTGCAGTGTTGCTAATGGAACTATGGCATTGTCCTCTCTGTAAAAAACGACTTTTTTCCCCTACCCACATAAAGCAGAAGACATATAGTATTCAAAAACAGCACAAGAGCAGTCTTTGGGATTCTCTTAGGCATTCCCTGAGTGGCAATGTGCCACAGACGGATCTGCTATTTTGACTGCTGGTTCTTTTAATAGTTTACACTGTTCAAAAATCACTTCTTTACGCTCTCATGTAGCAAAGTGTTGATAATGATGCCACATAATGGAATGGAGAAATCTTTAGAAAGCATTTGCCCCCAGAGCAAGCTCCCCTTCATTTAATATTGTATCTGTTAATTAGTAGCCGAAATTAGAAAATTCCTTGTTGGTTTCCATCTACTTAATACTCAGAGCTCATCCTCTTGGCAGATTTGAAGGAAATCATACTGTTCTTTTTCTATTAAAACTAAGATAGGAAATTGTTTGCCAAGTGCCACAGGAATTCTTCCCATTTTCTCACTGCTCCCTGGCCGGATTTTCTCTCCCTCTTTTTGTGTGGAAATCACATTGTCTGTATGTCTCACACCCTGGTGCTTGAATGGAACTGTGGGAGTCTCTCCAGATTCCCCATCTGCTGGGACTCAATGGGCTCAATGCGAGCACCAATCAGGCGGTACCGTGGAGGAATGAAGAGCTTAATGTCATTTCATCCCGCAGCTAACTTACTCAATCACCCTTGAGCACAGGAGAGATGGTGCCATTCAAAGAGATCATGAATAAAGAGGCACCTTAAAACACATCCGCGATAGTTATGTAGGTATTGCATATTTTGCATACTGTGGGAAGCAGGTGCTAACATTAACCAGGAATGAGAACTATACTAGAATGCAACTGGCTGTATCCGTGTTCCATTTCTCCCCTCCCCTTCCTTACCCCCAGACACTAAACGTGTGCAGAAACCAAAGGTGCACTCACACTGTGAATGTGTAGCTGGTGGTACTGTTAAAGTACCCGGGGTCTGTACTGTGCTTGATCTGTTCATCTTCGGCAGCAGCAAAGATGTAATGAGGAATAGGTCTATGACGGTGGCTGATGGTTTAAAGGATAGGTTTTGTATTTTGGACCCTAGGCCCTATTTTCAGATATTCTGGGATGGTCATGAAAAGTACAGACCATTATTTCATTGATCGCTTCAGTATTGACCTTGCTACCCCTTTGATTCATCCTCAGACACAGCTCCAACAGAAATACATTTTTTGCAGCCTTCAAAAACCATGATAAATGCATTGAACATCACATACAAGTATATGCGTTTTACTATGTTATAATGAAATATGGCCACAAACAGAGAATTTGTGTCAAAAGTTATGGGCTTGGGCAGTTGAATTCATCTGGGCCTTATCCTGATGAAGGTAAAAATGACTGAAATTTTGTATCATTTTGGTATCAAGGTCTTTCCTTAGTGAGACATTATGTGCCAGTCCAATTATATTTAATATACTTTTCCTCATCCAAAGCACCTGTTGCTTTAGATATGGCAAAGTATTTTTTTAATAAAATATTTTTGCTAAAATGGTCCTAGCCTAGATGAAGGACGGCACAGGGAGGTTCTGTGTCGACTGCCACCTCCTGAACACAATCACCCACAAGAAGGTGTACCAGCTCTCTGGACCATGGAGTCTCTCACCTGCTTTCAAAAGGATAAGTGATAGCCCATGCTCAATCTGGCAGGTGGTTTAGACTGCGTTTGGCTCCCCCTTGGCCTGTTCCCAGTTTGAGCACATTACGTTTGGTCTACATAATGCACCTGCTACATTCCAGCACCTAGTGCAGAGGTGTCAAGGGGACAGGAAATGTCTCACTGTCAATTTACTTGGACAATGACCTTTTCCCCAGATTTTCAGATGCCGCTACAAAATGGCTGAATGGTCTAAAGCTGCAACCACAGAAGTGCCACCAGTTCCATGAGAGTGTGCTACCTGGGGCATGTCATTAGCCAATCAGGGGTGGCCACAGACCAAGAGAAGACAGCTGCAGTCCAGGATTGGCTGGATCTCAAACACATAGTGTGTATATAAATATACAGTATATATACTTAAAATACAAAAATTACATCTAAGGTTCATTCTTACATTATTTCAATCATCCATCCTAGCAGTCACTCTTTATTTAAGTGAGCAGTCACCAATTCTAACGACAAATGACATTTAAAAAAAAAAGTATTTAAACCATTTTCTAGTGTATAGGTTATGTGGGTGGAAGCCATCATTGGACTAAAAGCTCTTTGGTTGCTGTAAAGGCAGCAAGCCACAGTTTACACTGTCTTTCATTCAGCAGCATTTTAAGCTGTTTTTACACCTAATTCATTGGCTAAAGTCTGCACCAGAGTTTAGTTAACTGTTACATTGTATATTTTTCAATTAGTCCGGTTGATTTCACATTGCAACGATTCAAGCATACCAATGTGTAAATAAAGTAATTTATGTGTACACATGGGTATTTGTAGATTGGTCAGAAATTTGGTGGGGATTCAAGTTCGCAGTCATACATTTGGTACAGAAAACATGATGGAGTATCGAATGCACTGTGTCATTATTTTATTGATTTTATTCTAGCATCATTACCAGCAGCTCATATGGGGAGAACACCAACAACATGAGCGTCTGTCCAGACTTTGGGATTTGAACAGTCATATTCGCCAGCGTGCTGCTATAAATACATTGCTAAGAGGATGGCAGGCTCTCATGTTGCCTTTGTTCAGAACTGTGACTCAGAATTGTTGATTTGTTCCAAAGATGATCAGTCCGGGAAAGGTCCTCTGTTTATCAGTCATGATATGCGTCAAAATCCAAGAAGGGGCAGGCACAATTGTAATTCTGATGTGCTAATCAATCAAAGTTTTAATGCAGCATTGTTCACTAGTTCTGTTGAACCCCCTCTCGCTCAGCTTCTGACTAAATATCACAAATGAAACTGCATATTTATGGGTTTTATCCAACTGCTCTCTTATGTGATATTCAGAAAATATTTCTAGAAGGCATTCTTTGCTCCTAATACACCCATGAGCATGGATCGTTGCTCCAGGTTGTCACAGATAAAATTGAGCTTTTGTATGTTTTCCTTCCTTTTACAATATTCACCTTACCCACAATTCACATCCTACATTTCCCGTAATTGGTCTGGATAACGTTTTTTTTCTGGTCCATCATAGCACTGTGCACTAGGGTTGACTTGGAAGAGGACAGAGACCCCTGTTTTTTTTCAGCAAACCATGGTTCACTTGATTGGTGTGCACCAAAGTGTGGATGGAACTTTCACACCTGTCAAAATAAACCAAACTTAGAAAAAAATTTGATTGATCCCCACCAAACAAGGTAGGTGTGGAAGCACCCTTATTGTCATTGTTAAGTAAAAGCAAATCACAGTGCAGGGGTATAGACTTACCTATCATTTCAGAGTAAATGTATGTCACTCGTGGACTCCTCGAGGAGTAGTCCCATATCATATCTTTACCAACACATTCAGTGGGCAGAAATCACAGTTTAGGTTTATTGATTGTTTCATTTATAATGCACTCTATGACAAATCATATAATACGCTGGTGACAGGGATTCTTGGAAGAGTGAAAATTATCCAGATATTATCCCATGGTGTATCTTCTTCCTCCACAGCTAAATAGACCAGGTTTCAGACACTTTGAGGACCTTTTTGCCGCAAAGCCTGCACTTTTTTGAACAAATCATTGGAACAAATCCTCGAGAAGGGAGTGTGTCAATCCAGCTCACAATTTGGTAAGCCTGCGCCCCATGAGGCTCCTCAGGTTTTGAGTACTGATCTTATTTGCAAATACAAAAAAAATGAAGTCTGTGACAGATTAAGAAGGTGGCACAACTGCTGAAAGCTGAGAATGCCATCGTCATTGTAAACGTCCCCATGTTTATCCCCTTGGGGGCCCATGTCTGGATTCAAATGGCCTGTTTCCTGACAATAGATTTCTGTTTTACCATAATGGCGTGTTACAATTTCCAGTTCCCACCAATACTTTTTTTAACGTGAAATTCAGAAGGACGATGGCAATAATAGGGCAAAATTACAACATACATTGACTTTTTATTAATGCCAGGAAATGAAATCTTCCGACCTGAAAAAAGAGAAGAAACACAATCAACAACATGGTGGTGGTGTAGCGTAGTGACAGGGAAATCCTGAACCAGAATCCTGAGTGCTCTTCCGGAGAACTTGTTTCCCTACACGTAAGGGATTTGAGTTGGCATGGGTTGCCGTGGATGCGGGTGTCTGATAATGGGGTGATTGTGGGCTGACAGCGGTGAGCTTCCCTCCACCAGAGTTTGGAGTGGAAGATTCGGAGTTGGAGTGTAGGTGGAGTGGTAGTGGAGATCACAGGAACGGATGGGTTTTATTTTTATTTGAGATGCAGATGTAGAAAAAAACTGTGTAAGAACTAAAAGGGGAACTGCCTTCTCAAAATGGTGCTTTTTTCATCGTTCCATAGGCCCATAGTTTTTTCTGTGATTAGTCAACATATGAACGTGGTCATTTTGTCCCTTTTAGCACAGTGTAATGGCTGTCAGTGTGACTCTTGGCTAGAGACAATTGTGGGGACGTATTATATATCACTGCTTCAATAGAAGGTGCTGATAATGCCATTCCTTTCTCCAACATCTGCCTATGCCAAATTTCACCGGCTCAGCTTGTATTAATGTATTGCTGTAGGTCCCAACCGCTGTCTTTCTGTCAGAAACTTTCTGTGAACAGGCCGTGCATGGCTAGCAGGCCTAAATATAATGAAAAATTGTGATGGAAATGACCATGTTTACTCACGGAACAAGTACAGAAGCTTCTTAGCATCATAAAACTAGAGTGACTAAATAGTAAACTGTTTAGGTCCAAGATCACATTTGATTCTGGTTTAAAATGTTTTTTTTTTGTACCAGTCTGGCAGTATTTCGGTTTACCTACTGCCTCATAACTTTGTCTACAGCATGCACTGTCATTGGCCATCATGCTTTGTATTCCCAGAAAGATTGAAACTGACACACAGGGCACCAACATCGCACTGAGGTTTCAGGCTCACTGTCCACATTGACAAGGGAGCATATAAAATTCACTTTTATAAATAGAGTTACTGGTACCTGCCTCCTGTAAATTGCTCCTGAAGAGGAGAGAGAGGCAGCGGTTGTACACTATTACTCAGTGGCGGCTCGGATATCATTTGCAATTGCAGTGCATGGCGACTGGGGATCGATGGACCCCTTCGCGACCGCATTTGTATATGTACAGTGCGATCGGTTTACTTGAAAATCAAGCGCTGCTCCTCCGCGTCTCTGCCTGCCTTTACTGGAAACACTGATGCATTGTTGCAGTGAAACGAATCCGCAGAATTCATTAGCTGAATCAGATACTCAATAAAATGCGACCAAAAATAATTATGCCGAGGCTAACAAATGACAAACATGACTGGGCTGGACTTGCTCTCCAAAGCTCCCGTCAAACACAGGCAAGTCTGTCTTCTTTCAAAACGGAAAACGTGGTCCTGGCAGCTTTAATCTAATTTACTTCTAATTTTGATATCCGTTATCGTCTCCTCTTTCCAGTCTCTTTTGGTGAAATGGAATGTGGAAGGTGTCAGTTATGTATTTAGAAAACACGACTGTCTGTATAGTTCGTGTGTCCTTCATCAAGTCACACAATATTGACCTAAAAAACAGCAGTTTTTTTCTGATCTTTAAAGCCTTGATTTTTTTTTTTCCTCCACATTTTGAAACTTAATGAAAATATCCTCCTACAAATGTTTACTATGCTGCTGCTTTATGATTGGCAAAATAATGTATTGCTTACTCTCCAAACATGACTGACGTGGTTAAATTGATGTCTCTCTGGTAGCAAAATATGATCCAGACATAGAGGACAAATTGCCAGCAATTAGTTACATGGTTGTATAGAGTCAGTGTGAAGCAGACACACAGGCTATTCACGCTGGCTGAATAAAGTACGACCCAAATACATCTAATTAATAGGCTTTTCATGAACCTTTTCCAAAAACACCTCTTTAAAATCTGCATTATTTAGACAGCATAAATGGAGGAATAGTGAACAAAACTATATTCATTAAATTTTGGTGTACAGTGGAAAATATTTTAATATCCCTCTGAAAAACAAATGTATGTAAATAACCTGTTCAGGGATTTGACACATACTGCAAACCATATGTTGAATCTTTAGATCCAACACCTTGAATTACAAAATAGATGCTATGTTGTCTGCATGATTGCTAAACGGTATGATACAGGTTGAAGGGTGAGTGATATACAATACAGACATACATACTACTTAAATAGTCTCTCTCTCTCTCTCCCACAGACACACATATTGTGCAACATATGGAAAATCACACCAAACCTCAAAACCTGGATATAAAAATCTGTAGTAACAGGTTCAAAATCATCAGTGCACACACTATTAATTGGAAAATTATAGAAAATTAATCATTTAACTTCATGAATAATGATGTTTTTGCATCTGCATCGACACTAACAAATAAAAAGTAATAAAAAATAAAATAAAAAATAAGGATTCAATGACAGACACAATAGACCTTGATCACATGTGTTTTTCTCAAATGGAGCTATTTATTGCCACTTCTACTTCACTGTGCTGGGCGCATAATTCACTAGGCTATTGCACAGCTGTTGTTAGCAATTTCACGCCTTTTTGCAAATCACATGCGGTCACTGATAATGACCTATTTTAGCAACATTTTTAACCCTGTGAAACAATGTGTGACTTTCGGAGATCGGGGGATGATAGTAAATTGTTTAAATATGCAAATACGAGAAAAAGCCATTTTACTTCTATTTTTTCATATTTCATTGTTTTGTCGTTTCATTTTCATTGAATGGTTTTTATCATTTCCGTGAATGACCTTTAACCCCTGCACCCATGAAGATATTTTCAAGATATGCAGAGGTCATTCGTGTAAACAGCGATGGTCAATCAAATGAGTGAGTCTTTGTTTTTCACCATCACATAGCATTACATGCTAGGATGTGTTTATTAAACAAAGACTTCATTTCAAATATGTTGTGGATGAACACTGGACATTTTTATAATGCAATTTCAACAGTGGTATTTTTTTAATTCAAGAAAATATCCGAAAAGAATTTCACCGAAATTAACAGCAAGTGATGAAAAATTTAATTTTATTCCATTTCATTCATATTATCATAATATGTTCTATAACTCTTTCATTAATCCACCAATATTATTGACAATATAAATCAAGTGGTACAAAATTGTGCATTCTTTTCAATACAGTACATTACAATTATCATTAACATTTGCTGGCATTTATATTTAGAGGATGAAGTTAATTAAATGATCAGTGTACAGACAATCTTTTGAAAATGAACATTAATGGGTAGTGTTCTGTTAGAGCCATGAAGAACACACCAAAAAAGGCGGATGTGTATACTTTTGGCCACAAGGCTTGGCCACACAGCTTTATTTTTATCACAGAAAGATCTACTTAAAGTCCAACTCAATTCAATACAAAAAAATATATTTTTTTATAATATTTTGAGGCTCCCCAACAACGCAGTCTGGAATCAAATCATGAGCACCCCAGTGCTCACTGTGCACATGGTATCAATGAGGAAAAGAGGGAGGGAGGGTCTAAGCTAGCTTGCTATGCCTGTCTCATGATGCCCAGACAACCAATATGGTTGAACGGACCTACAAACATGAGTGCCCTTTCCAAACTGGAAAAAAGAAAAAAACAGGACGTGCAAATACAAAACAAAATAAAAAAATAAAAAATGTGTTTAATTGTTGCAGTTGGTAATTGTAGGTTTCCAAACAGTGTGAACTGATCAATAATTGTACGTATATGACTCAGTTCCATTTAGAATTCTTGCGTTACATCACAGCGCGTATTATGTACAGGTAATACAGTCACCATTTTGTTTGTAATAAATGCATTCTAAACCGCAAACATGCTATAATCCCCTGATGTATTTTTCCATTTTGACGAGACCCCGAAGCTTGAGTTTGTGTCACTGCATATTGTTCTTCATTCTCAAGAGATCACTGTGCTAAACATAGGGCCGTCATTTACCTCAGTAACCTGTCAGTAACCCTAGCAAGTATACATATCGGATGATAGACAGAGGCTTCCTTCAATACCAACAGTGATTTGTACCTGCCTTCGGAGAGCACCTGACTCACAGTTGCTCATTTGTTTCCAGATGTTGTGGCAGTAACAGTCTGTGTGGAAGGGACAGGCCAACCCCTGAGTAGACGAATCGCTAATATCATCTGCATATGTGAGCCTCCTTGTGAATCCTCTTCCCATGAACCGATTTCTTCCGTCCAGCCCAACGCCAAAAAGGCACTGAGACTGGAAATGCGTTTACATCATGCTAACTGACAGAGCATGCTGGAGCCGGAGTGCCAAGGAATTATCTCATATTTATTCCTACTGCGGTTCTATGAGCTGGCAGTGAGGCGTGTCATAACTCGGGCTATTTTTAAAATGTTGATTGTTCATGTCGAATTACGCATCCGGAGGCACGTCGCGTTAATTGCGTGCCTCCGGCGCGGTGTTCGGTTCCCGCTGAATGAAAGGCCTCTTTGGTGACAAACGCATTTCTGACTCGCACGGCAACTGCAAAGGCACAAGTTGTGGAGCTTTCCCGCTGGTTCGGAGGGTACCCAAAGGGCTGGTGGAATGAACACGTTGCAGGCATAACGCGCAATTGAGAGACGTTTGTCTGATGCGTTTAGCTGCACCCAGGTTCTTGCTGCTAGGTAGCTATTCACTTTTGAGATCGAATCACTCTCCTGCTTTGTTATTGGGTCTTGGTTGCTAATTGGTGGGTGCTGTGTTTTTGAACTGAACAGTATTTCTCCCAAACCTCATCCCTGTGGGCCACAGTGCAGCCATAAGACACCGAGCCTGTTAAGGGCCTGCTCTGTGGGGTCTCTTTGGGGAATACAGTCACTGGGTTTTTGATCCTCTGTGACACTTTCTTTAAAGGTCACTTTGATTATTATCATATTATCTTACACAGATATTTCTGACTAAAGGTCACATCACATTTCTCAGATTGTAGTGATAATTCTTTTCATGCTTATTATTAACAGACCTCATTTATGGAATCTTAACTCCAATTTTAGGTTGAACCCTAACCTTTGTAATGTGGAAAATAATATTTGTAACCCTGAAATTTGTGAACTGGCTTTTATTTCCAGGGGAAAAATATCCACTAACATTAAAACCTACTAAATAATTAGTTATATAAACTGTTCATATAATGTTCAATGCTCTGCCAACTAAGGCCATTATATTGAATGTGTGAATGGTTATTGATTTCTTGACTTTTTTTCAGTTTCTTCTTAATTTTTCTGTCCTAATTGGTTGAAGTATGGCTACATAAATGTCAGGAAAGCAGTTGAGGAAAGCAGTTGAGGAAAATGGTTATTGTAATCTTTAACATTTAATCTGCTCAAATCAATTGAGAGATTAATTCACAATGTATGTTTTCATTTTCTTGGCTGAGAATGAGACGGGCTGTATTAAAATGCCCCTAGATTTGCCCTATAGAACGTAATGTATTCATGAGTCAGAGCAGTGGTTCCAAGCATCTCATCCATACAGGCTGTCAAAGCCCCCCTGTCTACCCTGTACTCCTCGTGCTGTTTTTTAAGGGGACACTCCCACTGGGTTTGGCGGGGACAGTGAGGTCATACATTAATAAAAAAGCACGCGGTTGGGCAGAGGAAAGCTGAGGGCCCCAGGTCAAGACAGAGCGGTCCGACATGTGGTCTGGCGACAGTCGAAACGCCAGACGACGCCTCCTGCACTGACGCACTCATCCCTCGTCTCTGTTGTCCACCTGTTCTTTCCATTTCACTCACTCCACTTTCTAAATTAAGCCCGTCATAACATTGGATTAAAAAAAAAAAAAAAAAAAAACTTATAACTCAAGGTGCTGTTCCCCATCTTGGCAGATGTCATTGAGAGTTTTTAATTTCCTGAGTTCTCCGTAGATGTCTGCTCGACATCATTGCGTGGCGCTATCTTTCTCCTCGGGCAAGCGCGTGTGGTTAGCGTTGGCTGGAGTGAGCCCTCCAGTCAGGTGTCGACAGCTGCAGACCTGTGGGATGGGAAGAGATGGACATCTGTGCTCGCACAGTCGAGGCTGGGGAAATCAGGTTTGGTGGATGTGCGGCGTGGAGTCATGGCAACCACCACGGAGAGGGCACCTGTGAAGCCAGGTGGAGGGATGCTGGTGAGCCAACCCTGCTCTCCTTCAGCTCAGCAGAGAACCTGCGTTTGATGTCTGCGGTCAGTCTCTGGAGCAAGTGGCTGCTCAGATTGACATTTCAATGCTGTAGTTATTATGCACTTTGTAAACTTTGCGTATGCTAACATCTGAATTATTTGGTTTGGATAGAGTGACAATTAAAAAGACCAACGTACATCATCGCATGGAAACGTTTGCAAAAATTTTTATAGAACACACTCTTCTCTATCTCCATTTTCATCTGGCAGGATTACAAAAAACAAAAAATCTAACAGCTAGATTGTGCCCTTTGCTGGTGTTCTTACTGTTCTCATGCACAAATAACAGCACTGGCTTTAACTGCTTATTGCAACTTCTGGAAGAATGGAAACGTCTTACCTTTCAACACATAATTCCATATTCAACCAGCTTCTGATGACATCTAAATAAATTCTAGAACAGTACAGCATACCCAATGAAAATACTTGAAGTCAGCTATACGCATACCTCAGCTTAGTGTAGCATCTGCTCCTTTTTTCTGTTCCTCTCCTCCACCCCCTTCCACGGCGGTTTATTCAGCCATGCCCAATGCCAATGCCAAAGACGACCAGTCGACCATTTCACTCATTCGTAATTCCGCGCATTAATCATTTCAGAATCCTTGTTTATATGCAAACATATATCTTCTATAAATCATCAACGTTTTACACCTTGAATCTGAGGTTCCACATGCACGATAAAAATGTTTGCAATAAAAAAAAAAAAAATAATAATAAAAAAAACTGATGCTACTCAGCTTATACTGTCCAGCTGGGCATTTAGAGATTGAATACTAAAAATAAAACGTGCGTTCACGTGGCCGATGAATGTTACCCAACGTGAAGTCACATTTATGGTGAAGTTCCATAAATATTTCAGAGGAGTTGCGTCAGCTAAGTGATACGGCACACAGAGACGCAGTCCAGGGCCTGAATTAAAGATGTGTTTTCTACAAACACTGGAGCCACATTAGATTTACCACAAACAGTAATCTGTCACTGGGCTGTTGTACGCCTTGTTGTTTGAACTAATGTAAACTGTTGCAACCTCGGTGCTGGGCCCAGAGTGTAATGGGGATTCATTGATCCACAGGACTTTCACTGATTGAGTTAGATAATTAAAAAGCCTCCCCTATCTGTTCCATTAAGGATTGTTTCTATTGTTTGTTTGTTTTTTTCTTTTTTTCTTTTTGCGAACTAGTAAAGGACCCGAATTTCAGAAAGCCATTTATTTTTCCTTTCATAAATAAATCTATCCCATTTGGCCAAGAACTATTGCGGGAGCCTATTCTGAAACATAATATTCCAAAACAAAAACAACGATAGCCAATCAAATTTGTCCGTTCACCTATAATTCTGTTTGGTCTGAAAAACAAGGCAGTTGCCATTGTTAGTCTTCAGGACTTCAGAACCACAACTGCAATAATGGCATTTCCAAATATATTCATATAGTGTACATGTGGAAAAAAAAAAAAAACAGACTTGATGTGATTTCTGCAACACAAAACAACTGAAGAGACCAATTTGATGGAGGCTTTCGGATTTGGCCCTACATTGCTGGTCATGAGCATGACCTGGAGGGCTGTATCTTTGTACAGAAATCCGGTGTGTGCTTGCTCAGGGATGATTTGTACTCGCTGCACCAGCCTGTCCTCTGCTGTCACTGTGAGCTGTGCCTGGCTTCCTCGGTCGTCTGCAGCAATGCTGAAAATAACTAGCTGAGCTCATTAGCAGATTAGGTGTTGCAATGAATCCATGTGGTTAGCATGGGCTCTCATTCTGTAGTCTGATATTGTTCCTCCAGGAGGGCAATTACTGCTGATTGACACATTTTCGTGGGGCCTCCAGCCTGCATCTGTGAATCAGGCCTACATCAAGGACAAACACTCTTCCTCTGTATCAGGGCCTACACATCTACAGCCGTACACATTCTCGCCAATGTCCCTACTGCAGTTTTCAATAGAATCGCATAGCTAAATGCTCTGTGTATGCCCCCTGGTATATAAATAATTCTTCCCAACCCCTAATAAATAACCACTATGAAACAATATCAGCAAAACTGAATAACATCAAAAATGCCGTCAGAAATTGTCAGAAATCTGTCCAAAAAAAAATTCCAGTTCACCAGTGTTCCCCATTTTTTTAAAGACAGACTTATCTGGTGCAAGATAGTAAACTTGAATGAAAATCGCATTGTTTCAAATGTCAAAAATGAGACAAAGCTACAGCAGAACAAACACACTGTGGTGCCTTTGTGCTCTTCCTTAAAATTATACTGATGCAGTCGTCTTGTCCCTGGAATCCAACATCTATGTCTTTAGGCCGTAAAAGGTGAACCTATACACTTTAAAATAGAGAAATTATGTCCTGGGCACAATGCATATTTACCTATGAAATGTTCGGACAGAAATCTAATGAGTTTTAATAAGCGTAAAAAATTTTTTCCCCTCTACTTCTAGGTATCCACAAATATTTTGTGTGTTTGTACACACACTCACACATACCCACACACACAGACCACACAGAGGTATTGAGGCTCTCACATCTCTGTCATACTTTATTTCACAGGTTAGACACGATTCTGCTCTTTGCACTTATCATGGACAGTCAGAGGTCTAAACATTACATTACACCATCTGTGTTTACCATGTTCAAAAGGGCCCCCTCTCCAGAAGCCTCTGAGGCTTGACACAAAAGCACAATCTCCCCTCGCACATGCTAACGCCTGTGCAAAAGCCCACGTTTCCCGCTCCGGTGAGAACCCTGAGCAAGAGGAGAGTTCGTCCGGGCTTTGTGTCGCTGTCTTTCAGCCACAGAGATTACGGAAGTGCGGAGTTTTATCTCACCTCATGCAGAAGGGTTTCTCCTTTCCAAAGTCGACACAGGCTGGGGATCAAGGTGTGGAGCGTTTGGCTGCAAAAAAAAAAAAAAAAAAAAAAAAAAACCTGCCGAAATCCCGTTTCTCAGCCAGGGCGTCTCCGTTCCGGAAAAACGGGGCCCCCTCTCGTCCGACGGGGGCAGCCGTTTGCCCCGCCTCGCCAGCTCGGGGCCTAGCGAATTAACATTCGTTTTGCAGAACCAGAGAGGAAGATTTCGGCGTTTAATTAGCGCCTCGGCCTTTCTACTCCTGCAGCCGATCCGGGCGGCACCTGTGCGAAGGCCTTGGCGCCGTAATTACATCCCGGTCTTCCCCCTTTTGATCAGGACGCCTCGTTCCTCTCGGGCTTAGCGCCGTGGCCGCTAATCAAATAAATAGGGTTTTAATGGGTGTTGTGTGTGGCTTCTGCCCAGGCTTTTTGAAAGGCAAACATTGTCAGGTCCCAGCGCTTGTCCGACTTCTCGTCTTTCAAAGCTGGATCTTTGATGTTGCCCAGTTTTTTTTCATACTTTGCGCTTTGTAGCTCTTTTTTATCGCTGCTTAATTCCACAACATCAAAAAAACACCATCAGAAGCAAGAGAATGTTTTATTTATTTAATTTTTTCTTCTAGAGAATTTTCCTCTGGATCGGAAATATACTTTGACCAAGCTGTGGTGTGATCAGAGAATATTCTGAGGGGCAGAACCCACAAAAAGGGAGGATATGCTTCAGAGCATATGATTATATACAGATTTCAGACACTCGCTAATGGTAAATATTATCAATCTGGACTCTTAGGTTTTGCTACATATTGAGTTTTTAAAGGAACCTACCACCACCGAAACACTTCAGATGTCCTAACACCTTCAATTTAAGCCACAATTCTAAACGTTACTGTATCGAGCGCGTATGTGACTGAAGTCATGTTCAGCGAAAGCGAATATCACAAAGGAAGTCTTAGGCGATCACAGAGTGTTTTGCCCCTTTTAAACGTGGTCCTTGAGTGCTGCCCAGACCACATGGCTCACGGTGTTCTCCTTTAGATATAGGGAATTGTACTGCTCCTGGGAAGGTTTTGCACTTAAGTAAGTATGAAATGGTAGAGTCGCAGTGTGCACCATAACACTGTCAGGGACGTTTTGAATGGCGAGTATGTCAATAGTTATCAGAGGCAGGAGAAGTGTCTAATCCATTATGCCACAGTGAGCACAAACAGAAAGCGCCCACTTCCTTCCCACAAAGCATTGCTTTTACTGATGATTTAAAGGCTTTCCCTTGAAGCCGACTGATTTTGACACCCATGGCTGAGACCTTTAATCCCCCGAGTGACCTTTTTTCCCCTCACTGTGCTCCAGTGTGTATCCTTTAAGAGCACTGTGCAGGACTGCGGCTTGTGACCTTTCCATTGAAAAGGCCCGTCCCATTTGAAAAAGTAATAGTTATTTCCCTTGTGCCAATTACTGGGTATTTTGCTGAAGTTTCAAGGTCAGATGATCTCCACAGAATTCATGTCTAGGAGCATGAGGCAGAGGGCGAAAGAAAGGAGACAGAGGTAGAGAAAGCAAAGAAGCAGATACCTCAGTTTGTCTGGCAAATTATGCTTTTCACAACTGTACAAAAGCCTATAGAAACTTAATCCTTTTTTTGAGCGGGGGTGGATTGGTAAGTCTAATATTAAGGGCACTTATTTTGTTCCACTGCCCCAGTCATTAACAGGCACCAGCCCTGTAGGTGAAGATGAAGCATCAACATCTGAAAGGGCCATTGGTTCCTCTGGGTTTATGGTTGTGCTTCCTGGAGTACTAAGCAAATCTGATTTAATATTAGAGTCTTCCTGGAATAAATTATGTCAGGAATCTAACTGTTACATTCCAGATCAGAGCCTGACTTAGACACTAATGAGGCCATATGAGCATTACCTTTGGCGAACCTCTGCCTAAAACCTATACCCCGTCAGAGTCATAAGCAGTGAGGTTAAATGTGAGACTGTGGGTAAAAATATTTTTCATTTCCAGATTGAGAAATCTTCTCACCAGCTGAAGAATATCCACACAATGTTTGAGTGGCACTATTGCAACGTGTGCGCATTGTAGTAAAAAATTGATAGTAAAACACAGCTGCTTAATTGTGGCCACTCCACGTATATATTTCTCCGATTGGAGGATTCTCTCAAGTAGTACAGCACATTGACGTTAAACAGAGCTGCTTTTAATTTAAATTTTAAAAATATGATCTTCTTATTACTATGATTAAGATTTTGTTTTTATGTTCTCATGCCATGACAAGCATGATCCTCAAACAAGCATGGAGGACTCGGGAGACCCAGAACTGGATCAGATTTCTTCTCAATGCTAAATAACACTGTGACATAGAGGGCACAATGAATCCAACACGTTTCTTTGTGTCATGTTACCAGCAATGAATGACAACTATAAATGGCACTGATGCTATGTAAAATCTAACTGGATATTTGCAAGCTACGTACGCAATAAGACCAGTGTGCATGGGGGTATGTGTAATTATAACAGGCTAGTGATATTTTTTTTTTTAATCTGTTGCTGAACTGCATTGGACTTCTGCACCCAGCAAACATCTGGAATTGTGCCTATGTAACAAAAACATCTCAAGTGCACAAGCATGTATTCATAGCATTCATGTGACATCACACCCTAAACTGATTTTTTTACATTTTCAGCTGGAAGTTCAATGGTTGTGGTGTAATTGTGTCCTCTTTGATCCCTGATATATATATATATATATATATATATATATATATATATATATATATATCCAGACTGGAGTAGAGTGGCCACAAGTAACTGCCATCACTTGTGCGTGAAGTTTGAGCTTTCTGGGGGCCATCTTTGTGGAGCCATTGCCCCCACGCCATCAAGACTGGCAGACATTAACGTGACCTACACTGCCAATCACCAATGACGACCAACCGTGGTGCCTGTGGTGCCGGATACAGCCTCTGTGAAATGCATTACGCTACTATATGTACCTGGACTCTAATTTGCACACGGTTCACATAATGTGTCATGCAGTCATTACATAAGCCCTAGGAATCCCTTAGGGAAAGGTGAGATGAGGGTGGGCAGATGGATGTGTGCTGGAGTACCCTCTCTGAAATTCCAAAGGCCCAGCCAAAGTAAATCATGTCCTGCTTTCTAATTAGGAAAATGATGGACACCAGCTCTTAAGACGTCATTTCGTATTCATTCCTTCACTGTGGCAATCCAAAACCACTTAAGTTTAGCAATGGCTGCGTTCGGCTTCAGGGAAGTTTTATTTATATATAAGATTACGTTTACATTTATATATAAGATTACGTTGGACAGCAGTTGTTGTGAGAGCTTACTAAAGACTCATATACAGACATTTATCTCCTAAATAAATTTATTAAAATGACTTTATGAAAGCCACGTACATGATTTAAGCCCCTCTTTTAATAATTCATAAATCTGGCACTCGTTACGGGAGTCATACCAAGAGATTTCCAGGCCTTGGATTGAGGTAATACTCTTTGTATTCCAGCAGGTGGCACTTACTGCTGTTTTTAAAGACCTGTCATTGACTTCGTTCTCCTTTGAGTTAAAAAAAAAAACATCCGCTACAACTGGGGAGGGAATTGTGCAGAAAGAACAATAGCATTTTAACATGTGCCATTTCTTTGCATATTCTCCTCCTGCTAGATAACTGCTACAGTATGTTTTTAGTGCTCGCAGATCAGATAATTTCCTTTATTATATCATGTAATTGCATAGGTCCACCTTTAACAATAACGGAGTGCTAGGTGTGTATTTGTCCTATGGTATACTCCATCAAAAATCTATGTGAACGGCAATCATTGATTTGCTGTGTCAGGATATCAGCCAAAACTCTGTGTCATTTACATACTTGATGTCTGTTGGGCAATTTTTGGCAGCTGTAAGAACTATTCAGAAAAAACAAATGCTTTGACTAATTCTTCTTCTTCTCCTTCTTCTTCTTCTTTTTCTTCTTCTTAATACCTTTAATAAATTATTGTGACATAACTTACCTGGAATTAAGAACAGTGTATTTACTTTCATATAGCATATGGACAGATTGTTAACCAATTCAGCACAGAAATAAAAAAAAAGGTGTGGTCTTCAAGAGATGGTTCCTGTTCCCAGTGGATGCAAACATCATGAAAAGACTGAATAAAATGTTTACCTGAGTTACCAGTTCTGACTTTTCTGGAGAAAAGTACGCTGTCTACACTGTTTCGCATGAAAGAAATGCCCTTTCCTGAACATTTAAATGATCAATGCTATAAATATTGTAGACAAGATCAAACAGAAGAAGAATAAGAAAAAGAAAAAATTCTGTTTTAAACAAATTCATTGTTTGTGTGAAGTTGTGTGAATGAAAATTAAAAATGAAAAAATACCTGTATGTACTGAATTGCCTGTTTTCATAATTGTTTTATACATTTATGGCTTAGCTGAATTATTCACCAAATTAACTGTTTAATTATAACACAAACATTTGTGACCCCAAAAGCTTCCTGAAAAAAAAAAAAACTGAAAATATAGCATGGTCTGAGTGAGCTCCTAGTTTGAGTTTCCTTTAGCTAGAGCTCTCTCCCCATTGCCTACTCCATTTTGTGTCCTTCACTATCCTGTGCTCCCCACACAGTCTGTCATGCATTAGAAATACCACAGAGTAAAGCTGAATATGTTTAGAGTCTGTTTATGTATGGCAGTGCCCATCAGCATACAGGCAAAACATTGAATCAGACAGTTTTGATGACTGTCATTACATTTCTTTCAGCCTGAGGGAAAAGGTGACAGCCTGTGAGTTGTAGTAGTATTCTGAAACTCTAGAACTCTGTGACTGACACACCAGCTCTGAACATTAAGCAAAGGAGAGAAGAGAGAGAGAGAGAGAAAAATGAAATATGAAGAGCGACCGTGTGCCAACGTTGTACGAAGAGACACGCAGGTGACTCATGTCACAACTGCACTTGTTTTCTGCTTGTTTCGTGCATCTAAGGAAAAAAAAAAAAATTCTGACAGGCCTGATACACTAAATCTTGCGCCATTTTCAGTATGAATACTAACTGAGAAATACATTTTATATTGACGGTGTTCATCAGCAGTTTTATCTGTTTGTGTTACAGTAAACTACCATCTTTAAATTATATACATCAGCTGTTCTCAGACTCCGGGGGTGCCACTGTACATGCTGGTTTTTGTTCCAACCACAATTGCAATCCCAGAATTATAACAAGCTGTTTCTTTTATTTAAGGTACTTTTATTGTTTAGAGGGATTATTTACACTCCATTCACACATTTGCAGGTATGTAAGCCTCATTATTATCATGTATACACATTTAACGTGTCGGCTACATAGGTACTGCATAACAACAAAAAAAAAAATCACAACTACACAACATTTTGTCCCTTTAACTTTCAGGGATGGTGAAATTGTCCTGAATTACATAATTTACTTTTTTATTTAGTGAGTAATAAATGTATTATTTACTTACTGTGTATGTTGTTAATCGCTCTGATGACCGTCAGAACACTGAACTGAAGTGCAATGAAACAGAGAATAGAGTGCACATAAAATGCAACGTCCAGCAAGGACATCCACGCATGTCCGTTTCACCTCTGGTGGGCCACACTGACGTCCTCGAGCCTCCAAGGCCCACATAAAGCCCACTGTATAATTCTGCTAAAAGCTTTTAGGTGTATATAATTACCTTCATTACCAACTATATTTGCAATTAACGCACGCCTCTCAAAAGCCCCTGCTAGCTTTCTCTTGGGTAACCCTGCACTATCCCTGATGAACAATGGGTATCCGTAACATTTCTGACTCAGAGGGTTACAGGAGCTGAGTAATAAGATAACGAGGGGATTGAAGAATTGCAGCCTTATCAATAGTGAATTACCACATTATAAATCTGGAACATTAGCAGGGTAAGGAAATTACAGGCTGACTAGCGTAAATGGACGAGGATGTCTGGATGTGTTACGCGGACAAAAGACAACGCCACGCATTATATCACTGCACTCTCAGTGCCAGCCTTAAGACTTTCACAAGAGGAAATGACATCACCGCTCAGACTCTGCGCACAATCATATCTGAAAAGGACTCACTGTGAGAGTCTTGTGTCTCCATTCAGAATTGTCCAGATGTTTGCAACTTTGAACACGCACCCGCTTTTCATCGCTGCCGCCGAGACGAATTTAGCTCGGATGTTTGCGCCACATTTCACGGCATTTGTTCGATTCATCCGCGAGAAACGACGGCGCTGAGAATCTGGAGAGGGCCGCGAAAGAAATACAGCCGCTTTTGTGCTCTGCTCATGAGCCATCATCTCCGGCGAGCGCGTTTTCCCCCCGTAGCTAAAGAGAAGCGTCCTTCCGGCATCCATTTTTAATGCTAAGCAAATAAAGCGGTCGCACGCCGGAGTCGCTAATAAATAACAAACACGCGAAAGGCGGCGAGGAGGACGCATTATTTATGCCGCGTTTAGCATCAAAACTTTCATTAGGTGAAGTCCCGCTGAGGAGCCTACGCTGAGGGAAAGAGACAGTGTCATTTTAAATAATTGCGGCCTCCCTCCCTTCCCCTCAGGCTGCCGCGCCTCCGTTATTTATCTTAGGAGCGCTCGGCCGGGCGTCTCCCAGGTTGGCCGGGAAGGGGGGGGGCGGGGGCGAAGGACAGGGCCTTTCCGACGCAGGACCTGAGAAGACCGAGGCACGCCGCAACGTGGGCTCTCTCCAGAGAGGTGGGGATGACGTGTGGGCAGTGGGCAGTGGGCTGGTGCCGTGCAAATCCAGTCACGCCGCGGGACGCTAACACGGACGGACTGAGAGGCTGGCCTGGAGAAAGGGCGGTTTTTCCAGTCGGCCCCGGCACGCTGAGAGCCGACATTACGAGAGCTCCAGATCTGAAGGGAAGTGCGCCGCCGACACGATAAAGTAGATTTCACACCAGTCCGAAGTTGCAGTCTTAATCCTCCTTGTCCGCTCTTGTCTCAAAGTTTCAAGCCACGAAAGCAGGGAGGCCCTACTGACAGCAGTTCAGAGGGGCTCTGCTTCCTCAGTGTGCGGAGGGCGTATTCACATGTGCTCTGTACTTAAGAGTCATGTGCCACGGGAGTGACACACATGAGCATCTGTGGAGATGGGGATGACATTAATGAGGCTGAGCCATAGAGCACGGTGATGCAGAGCTCTAAGCTGGAGAATTATGCGCTAGTGCTACGGACCGCTCGAAGCGGTGGAGCTCCCCAGTGAAAGAGTAATGTATGATAATCTCTGTTGAGATACAGAGTCGAACACATAATGAACGTGTTTGCGAAATGTCTGTTTGCCGTAGCGAATGTGTCACCGTCATCACTGCACATAGGCGGGCGACATAAACATGAAAAAGTAGCAGTGAGTACACTGCACAACATCGGAGATTTAAAACCTCTGTTGTAAAAGCTTTTGTTGCTGTCTTTCTTCGAAAAGCTTTTAAATGAGCTATTAAGCTGTAAACCTCCTCGCAGCTGGTGAACATTTCTATGCAGAGCTACATAACTGCTTCGTAAGAGGTACATAGTACTTTCAGAAGCACTGCTTAATCATGCATAAATGCTTATGTGGCCAGTAACCACATAAACAAGTGGCATTGCCACAATATACAAACTATCAAGGTCAACAGATAGGAAAAAGTTGCCATACTGTATGTCTACTGGCAATTACTGACATTAACATTTATGGATGTCTATGTAGAGTTTATGGATGTGATATGTATAGCTTATGAAGGAGATACGCTTGTGAGAGACCATTTGATGGATGGATTTATAGATTTTTTAAAGTATTGCTAAATTTCTCCCTTTTTCTCCCTGTTTGGTAGACCTTGTGGAATAATATAAAATTGCCAAAAAATAGTATAACAGGGGACCTTGTCCAAACCTTGACTGTACAGAGCTATCGGTGAGGCCAACAAGACCTCATGACCATACCACTGAAACACCTCATCCTTCAGCAGATGCCAAAGTGACTTTCAGCCAAACAGACCCCTTCTCATTGTGCTACTTCAGGTACAGCATCGTCCTCTGGAGAAACTGGATCTTGTTGCGAGATATACCTCCTGACTCCGACATGGGATGGACCGGTAATATGGGTAAAATCTGGCGACGGCTGCATCCGAGGGGGAATTACAGTAGGCCTCTGCACTCTTCTCGGGTCTGACAAGCTTATCGCCGCGGAAACGGAAAGCCAGGCCACAGGATGACGCCTCCTCTCACCGCGCCCTAATAGGACTATGCCCTGATCCGCCGCAGACTCCTCTCTGTGGAGACGTGACCCTCGCGGCAGCTCAGGCACCTCGCCGCCAAGGTGCTGAAAGCCTATTGTGATATAGGGAAACTAGATATTTCTGTATCGTCCTTCCTGAAGTCAAGAGGACAGAAACAGCACAAAAGGCCCACTGTGCAATTGCAAGGCAAAGTGCAGATCTATCACCTGAATTTTCCACTCCTCACTGTACACACACTAAGAAACTATTTGTTTATAATAGTTATGCCAGAGAATTTTGTCAACAATAACAAAATAAAGTTATTGTATAACTAAAATAAAGTATATTTATAGTTGAGGAAGTGTAAATGAGCAAGATTAAATTTAAAGAGTTACAATTCTTCTTTTTGGCACCAGCAAAAGAAGATGACATCTTGTTATGACTTCAAAGGTTCTCATTAATTTAGGTTTCACAGTTTGATAGATAATGGGGTATCACCTAATTGAACAAATTATTTTTGTCCCAACTTATAGCTGAAATGCCCTTCTCCTGAAATTACCTTTACAGAAACTCGTCAAGGAATTCATCTGATGGTTTTAAGAGATTAGGATGTTTAGAGATGCAGATGTTTGATGTTAGAATCACTGTGTTCTTAAATTTGTGCTGTAATTCATGATAGTTGTGGATATCTGTACCACAGAAAATCATCCACATTCCTTCAACACTAAATGTAAACATCAGACACATAGCCTTTTAGCTCTTGCAGTAGTTTAATGTAACACCATTTTCTGTCTGTAGGAAACCTGGATCTACGTAGGTACTCACCAGGAAAAGGAGGTATTTTTTCTTGTTCTGTTGTTACCCTACAGAAAAAATAAATAAATGTGTCTCTCCTGAGGAAAAAAAAAAGCAATTTATGAGATATTTATTCACTTAATACTATGGCCTCTCCTCTTTCGCTTGCAAAAAATTCAGGCTCAGGCCTTGTCATCTCCAGCCAGGCCCAACTGTGCATTCTGTTCCCCTCGGTCCCTTCTTCCATCAAATTTAAAGTGGCCTGCCATTATAAATGTCCACACTGTCACATTTTGAAAGGACTTGGTAATAACTGGGATTACTGGCACTCTCCACCGCGGTAAAAAGGACAGATTTTGTTTCTATATTAAGGGCGGTTCAGCAAACCTTTACATCCCTGCAGCAGCGAGGGGTCGAACGATGCCCTTCGAAAAAAAAATGCATTGTGGCATTGTCTCTCTTTAATGTTTTGACTTCTTTCTGATATGGTTTGGTGAATTGAAAAGGAGGGAAAAGCCAAGAAAAGTTTACGAAGAGTTGAAAAGGTATTGCCAACCAAACTGTTCTCATTGGGTTCATCAGCGATGAGTAATTGGAACAACAAACAAGCAATGTCACTATGGTCTGAGTTCATACATGATAGTTTAATAGTTCACGAGTTTGTAGGATAGCTTTGATTCTTTGTTATCTTGGAAAGAAGCACTTAAATGTAATAGCATAAGGAAAACAAAACAAACATAAAGAATGATAACAACCAGTAAGCACAGGAGTGAATCTATTATGCTTTGGGGTTGTGTGGCTGGAAGGAAGAATTGATTCAACTAAATATCAACACAAATCCTCGAAGCTAATGTCCCAAAGTCAGCGAAGGTCTGATATTTCAATAAGACAATTATCCAAAACATACCTCAAAATAAACCATGAATTACTTAAAGGAATTAAAGATTAAGATTTTGGAATGGCCTTCAAGGTCCCCAGATATTACTGTGGGGAGATCTCAAGTATGCAGTGCATACAAGAAGACCTTCAAATATTTCTCAACTAGAAGGGTTCTGAAAGGAAGGGTGGGGAAAGGAATTAGTAAAGGCTACAAGAAATGTTTGGAAGTTGTGATTTCTGCTAAAGGTGTTAATAAATGCTGACTGACGGGGTGTCCAAACTTTTTCAAATGACACATTTTTTTCAATACGTGAAAATCAGCTAATAATGAGTAATTTTGCATTAAAATTCAATTTGACCATGGGTGCCCAAACCTTTGCATTCCACTGTGTGCACAATGGTCTATGATGGGTCTGAAGGCATAATTCTTGGACCTGACTGACTACCATCCTCTAGGCACTTCACTCCATTAAACTCTACTTTCACACATTCAAAATAGAAAGTAATGCATTTGACTCAAGTGTACAAAATGAAATGGCTTTTAATCATATATTTTTTCAAAAAAAAAAAAAAAATTAATTTCCACTTATGCAGAAATACTTGATGACAAGTACTACTTGGAATGCTGAGGGATGGAAGAGCTCGACAGGCAGTAGTGGAAGAATATGGACACTGGAGTACTCAGACATTTAAAAGACGGCTGGTTTCCTTCCAGTTTTGTTAACATTTAAGTAAGCAAATAAAAAATAAAATATCCACAGGCTTGAGTCAGCTTGATGAGGGCATGCTTTTTGTGAGCATTACTAACACGTGGGCTTTTATGCTCTGCATTTGCATGTAAATCATTGTCATGGCATCTAAAGTCTTGGACTGGGTCTAGTAATACCGGGGCCTACTGAACTACTGTAGGGTCTCTGTTTCTTAAACTTACACTTTGCAGACCCACTTGGATGGTACCGATCCATCGTGTCCAGCAAGCCAGTAATTTATACCCATCCAATACCGTATGCTAAACGTACCTGCCTTGCTGGTCTATTGAAGAAAGCAACAGAACAGATTTTTGTGAAGAATTGATTTGTAGCGAGGTGCGCATTCAGTTGAGTGCAAATACTTCAATGGAAACCAATTTAGCCTTTTCACTGCAAAGTGCAAAAAAATTGATAAAAAGTACTTCTATGAAAATGAGTAACTGTTAAAACCACACTCTCTGGCCTAAGTCATTTCTGTCTCAAAAAGTGCGACTTTACTGCAGACAATATGAGCATCACGTATTTCGTGTTCCCCCATTTGTTTGTGTTGGCGTAGGCTTGAAATGACATCTTTCTCATTAATACATTACTGAATCTCACAGTCTGTATGTTCCTGGGCCTTTATCATTAATAAATGTTTCTCCGCTGCGCCTTTTCCTAATCTTGTGACAGGGACTTCACGGTTCTTACCCCAAGCCATCTTTTCGAGATGTAATTTAATCCTAGACAAAACAACCACAGACATTTTTTTTTGGTGTTGGGGAATGAGTACAATGAGGTGGAAAACATTCAGATCTCTCTCAATGAAATGAGACTGAAACAAACACTTCTAACAGTTTAATTTCAATTCTTTTTTTTTCAAAAAGGAAACTCTGGAAGGACTCTGGATTAGTAGCTAATGACCCATGCGCAATAAGCAACTGTTTAAGTAAATGTACTCGTGGAAAAAGCTTTTACTGAACAGCATTTTAATATTTTAAATAGATTTTCTATTGCCGTCTCGTTCTAAGTGGATTAGTCCTCTGATGTGTTCTGACAGTACTGTTGTTAGAGAGACTCCATTAGCTTTGTCTGTCATCTTATTTCCTCCTGTATCCATTGGAACAGCCTTATATTTCATAATTTGTTGTGCTATCAGGGCTGATTTGTAAACGTGCAAATTCTAATTAACAGCAGCTACTGTTTCTAATCTATTAAATATTAAATGATTCCTGTGGCGGAGGTTTTTCCCATTCCCAGATGGAGGCACGCGTTATGCAAATCCATCTGCCTTAAGTTGTCAGCACTTTTAAACATCCCTTTTCTCCTGAAATATATTTTCCCTAGCTGTTTGTTTTCTGTCTGCCGTCCTCTTCAAGTTAATATTTATTTACCTCGGATCCCCAGTTTTCCAATAAGAGCTTCACAGTCTGTTGGGTTTCAATAGCCGCGCTTTGTTTAACTTCATTAAAGCTGCCTTAATCTTAGCAGTAGCCGGTTAGTGCAGAGATGTTTTATATTTGTTTTGATGTCACTTTGTAGTGTAGCGCATTAAGGTTTGTTTTGTTTCACTCAGCCTAGAATGGAAACCCTCCCTATATTCAGAGAGTGGAGAGCATCGACTAAGTAAATCCACAATGAATGAAAACCAGCAAAGACTTGCATGCTTTCAGAATCGTTAAACATTTTGATTTAGTGGGGTGATTGAATTCACCCATCTGATGAGCCTTTTGTGCCAGTTTTATTAAACCCAGCTCCGGATATTACAGTACAAAAATGGGATTGACCAAAGGACTGCAGAGCTGCATCAGAACCTGAAAAACAACCCCCCATCTCATGGATTAGGAGTCCTTCCAGCTCCAAAATGGCTCCGCACTCCAACGGCCAAAGCCTGAGAACCGATCTCCAACCAAGCACACCACAACTAGCCCTATGCCAACATAGCCAAACCCCCAACACATTCAGCAAAAACCCAAAGTTTATTTGAACTCCCAGTAAGAAATGATACATCTCAAAACTGAATCAGAAATTGAATATATCTGCGAAGGGCACCAAGAGCTGCATGGCTCAGTTTAAACATAGGCTATATAAAGACCCAAATCTTTATTGCCAGTTACTTACGGTATAGCCTACAAACATTTGTTATCCTTAGGGTGGCAGCATTTGTCTAGCAACACAAAGTAATGGCTAATGGTCTTATAGGCATGGTGTTTTGGCATTTTATCTTACCTCCACGTAAAATGGTCAAATCAAGCGTTCAATAATGGCAAGAAAAAGAATTACGTGAACCTAGGTGTATCATTAAGCTCCCGTTTAATGAAATTGTTTGCATGTCGCAGGGTATCACAATAACGCAAGGAGCCCTGATAGAGGACACAGAGAAACGCGTCCTGATCTATCAGTTGTTTGATTACCCCATGACATTCTCGATGCTTGCAACATGACTCTGCAGAAAGGTCCTGATGTAAGGTCAATTTCGGTTTTGGCAAACAACCTGGTAGGCTGTTGCCTCTCAACATGAGGACCAAAGATGTGCATGTAAAGCAGGCCATCATTAGGTTGAAAAATCAATAAATAAATACAAGTAAATCAATCAATCATAGACATAGCCAAACTACGGTTATGTCAAAATGAATGTTTTATACATTGTTAGGAAGCAAGAATGCACTGGTGAGCTCAGCAATGGCAAACAACCTGGCAGACCATAGACAACCACCGTAGTGGATGACTGAAGAATACTTTCAATTGTGAAGAAAGCCCACTTTTCAACTGTTGAAAAGATGAAGAACAGGAGATTTAGGAATAGATCAAAAATAGTGTTAAAAGCTAAAATAAAGAGAAATTACACCAGGATAACCTTCAGGATTCACTTCAAACTCCTCGGATGGAACTACACCGTGCAGCAGGAGAATCACCCCAAGCATATTGCTAAAGCAATATAGGACTTGGAATTGAATAAAATTGCAATGTTCTTGGTTGGCCAAGTCAATCACCCATCCTGAATGCAATTGAACTTGTGCTTCACTTGTTGAAGGCAAGACCGAAGGCAAAATGCCCGAGAAATTAACAGGAACTGGAGGTTGCTGCAATACAGGCCTGACAGAGCATCACTAGGGAAAATATCCAGCATCTCATATGGTACTAAATATGACAACTTTATTTGAGATTATGTTAATTTGTTCAATTACTTTTGCTTTCCTAAAATGGGGGGGACTATGTGTAAAAAGGGCTGTAATTCCTATGTGGATCACTCAATATGGATGTTAAAGTAAAGCTGACAGTCTGCACTTTAACCAAAAACAAAACAACAGAAATTGTGCCAATACCTGTGCATTTAGCTGTACATGCACCCATCGATCTCTTCTACATTGATCTCTCTCTTACTAGATACCTGGATTTTAATGTTTTTTTTCTTTTTTCCTTTTTTTGTATCTGAGTGTCTCTTCTACATAAAATATCCCAGATAATTTGTCATGAGCTCCCTCATTTGCTGTATCCTCAAAAAGCAGATTATGCTTATTTTTCATTTGGACAGTGGAAGATCAAGCCAGGTGTTTGGCAGCAGCAGAGTGTTCAGGTGTAACTGTGCCAATGACGGGACATTACGAGCGCTGAGGATGAAGGATGAGGCATGGAGAATTCAGGGAGAGGGGCACCTCCGGGCTGTTCCCTGAAGCGCGCCTCCTCCATGATCCGAAAACTTTTATCTCTTTTTCCAATTTTATTTTCTTACCTTTATTTTAGCTTAATTTAATATGATTTTCACTAAAGGGATCACATTATAGTCCAGTTATTAAGTTCATTCCTGGTTTGTATCAATCTCGGAATGATTTCCTAGTTATATGCAAGTATCTCTTGAATATACGGTAGCTCTAAAGTATATTCAAGAATTCTCAAGTCATAAATATATATTCACATAAAATAAGATTATTTTGGTTTAAACTGCCAATTCAGTTCTTAATGATTTAAATTTAAATAACTTGCACGTGTCTCTAGAGATCAGTATAATAATTACCTTATACGTTTTCACTATGATATCTATGGCCATAACATTATCTTTACTCATAGTCCATTTCCTTCTGATACCTAAACCCCATAGTTACCATTTGAGCTGGTACTGAAATTTCTCCGTCATTGTCAGATCTAGACGTCCATATCCTTGCACCAAGCACTTCTATTAAAGATATTGCCTTCCACTGTATATCCTCAGCTATGAAAAAATAGCAAGTATGTTATCAATTTAGCATCTTTATGTATTTCCTAATTTATGGAGAAAGCATTAACTCAATATAAGCTAATGTAATGTGATTACCTAGGTGGATAAAATTCTGTCCCTACCCCCTTACCGCTACAATAAAAGCAACTATAAATATCATTGTCTCTAGCTATTCTATTCAAGATGGCTGTTCATTCATGATTTATACCTGACATGTGTTTGTGTTTTTTTACGTGCTTACTCGCAATTCTTCTGAAGTAACAAAAAAATATATTTCTTAATATAATTTATTGTTGAATAGTTAGTTATATGCAAAATATACCTTGTGTAATATCTTAGATACCATTGTTAGAGATCAATAGGATTTTCTGCCTTGCAAAACAGGCCAATATATTGTGTCATTTTAAATAAATTATTTTATGTGTTTCAACTACATTGTGTCCAGAAAATCACCACTGTTAAATTTAAAAAAAGAAACACCAAAATACATGCATTTAGTAGGTTGAATGAAACATACTTACCATAGACATATTTTCATGGGTATTCAAAATTATGAAATTATCATAACTATATTCCTATAGTTGTTCAGCTGAAATCAAGATACTTTGTTTAAATGTAATCCTTTAGCATTCCTTTGAATAACTACCCCAGTGGGTCAATTTAGGATTTATTTCAATATTGTGTGGCTGATTCTGCTGTCGGTTCTTCAGTAGCTTGCTTGTTTGCATTTTTATTCTAGAATCAGGGCATGTTCTAATTATAAGTGTAGTTATTCAATGTCATACCTCTTAGCATGATTAAATTGTATACGAAAATAGTGAAATGGTCGCATTATGATCATAAATATGCGTTTTATAGACCATTTCATAAACAATTTTGGCCCCCGTTTTTGTCTCCTGATATAGTATGCACAATCATATTTGTAGGCCCATTTCATTGCTGCAACGTCCTCCATCAATTTCAGAGAGTGCAGACTTGCACGTGTGTGCTCTGAAGCATGTGCTAGCAGCTGCTGCATTTTTCTCTCCAGAAGTCGAGCTGTGCAGTTTCCGCATCGGGGAATACATACACTTTTTACATAGCTGCCACAGAAAGTCAGTGGGCCCACGACTGACCAGTAGGGGCCTTGCGTAAGGTGAAGGAAACCCCGCTTGCTGAAACTTCACTTCCTTAGTGACACGACTGCCATTTGGTTGTTGCATCTTGGAATCTCAGTCACAGTCGAACCTGGACCAGGTTGGATTAGTAGTGTTTGTTTTTTTTAACATGCAGACAACTTCTTATATTAGGCAGCATCTCCACATGCCCTTTTGCAAAACAAAAAGAACAAAAAACACAACAGAGACTACAGGCCAAAGAACTGAACAATGTTTAACCCCAGAGCTCTAATTAATGTGATTACAACAGAGGCAGCAGATGGGACTGATGCTGCTGTCCTTTGAATATTACACACCCCGGAAAATGCAAGCGGTGTGTGCGCGATGTCTTTGTAGGACACTGCTTAAAGGCAGGCCCTGATGCTGAAGACAGGTGTCAGAGGTACTAGGTATTTGAAAGGACGCTACTGTTAATTTGAGATACATTTTAATACAGTATATAATTTGCATGATATTATCCCCGAAACACTGATTTGTTGAAATATTATGTAAATGACAGCCAGAAACAGACAAAGAAACAAATATTTTAGCTCTTCTACTTTGTTGTACAATTTTTTGAAACTTTGAAACAATTTTCAATTCTAATTATTTTTGTCTCTGAAAGATGAACGCACATGCCAAATACCACAGCCGTCTTCTCCCAGACAGCGCAGTTACACAGGGCCAACATAAGCGCTCTGTCGTGCTCCATCTGAGGGAAATTGTTCCTACGTAGCGTGGAGGTAGTTTGTCCATTGGGAAGATGTCTCAGCTATGTTGCTTACTGCTGCTCTGCAACAGAATATGATTTGTGTCAGGAGCATCAAACAAAACATCATATTTTTGGCATAGATTAGTGTCAAAAATATCAAGCAAAACATTTTTGATTGAGAGCAAAGAAAAAATATTACAAAGAAAAATTTTGATTTCAAGAGTAAAACTTAACACTTCTGGTTCTGGAACAAAAAAAGAAAAAATATTGTAAGTATTTGTTTTTCTATGCCTGTCTATATTTGTCTTAAAGTAATAATCTCAAAGATTTTCATTAAAATAAATGTCTTTTAAGTCACTATCTATCGCTGCATTGGGTAACACAATGGTGATTGAGCCTATTCTTATATTAATTTTTACTATTATTATCATAATTCATGATTTAAAAAATTGGTGTCTGTGGCGACATTCCCGGGAAAAAAATCACAAGCGACGCGTTTTTCATCACCCATCAGTGGTTGGTCCGCCAGAGAGGGTAGGCGGAACTAACGCAACAGGCTCGCTCTTCAACTCACTTGTGTGTGAGCAGAGTGCTGTTTTTTCCGGTGTCTGCATGCGTTACAATAACAGAGAAAAGGGGGTTGGGGGAGTTATGGAACCCTAAAAAGTTTTTGTGTAACATGAGAGATCATATTATTTGTTGATGTAGATTTCGTATTACATTTAATGACAATGTAACTTTACTAAATTACATAGCTATTTGCACAGCTAATGCTAGCTACCGGACCATGTCAAGAAAGACAACATTAGTTTAGACAACGTTGCACACAGTATCCATCTCTCATATCAGGTAACGTTGCGTTAGCTAGCTAGCTAATGTAATTAACACAATCTAATGTCAGCTAACAATTAGAAAAAAACGCTAGCTCACGCTACCGCCCGGTACCGACCTCGCAAACCGTCTCTCGAATGCAATGCTACCTTGTTGCAACGTTGCAATGTAGCTAACTTAAGGCCAGTTCAGATCAATGATTCGCAACAAGACTGGGTGCAACTTGCAAAATTCCAAGACGTCCGATTGTAAACGTTCTAAAACTGCACTTGGCGATTTGACAAGGACGGTCTTTTAAAACCTCAGGGCAGGAAACGGCTCTGCTACTAGCCAGTTCACACCGCTGCAATTTTCTCTGCAATTCTAAAACCGTTTCGCCTCGTTGCGAATCATTGATCTGAACTGGCCTTAACCGTTATTTGCATTGCCATCGAGTTCATCAATATATTATAATGATCGGAATAAAGCCTGGGTATGTGGAGCAGTGCCGGGTTTAGCATTGTTATTATTTTATTATGCTTCCTCATATGTTACTTCAGCCTTTATGCCCTTTTTGATGAAATCTCCTTTGTTTTTGTTTTATTCTTCTTGTTCTGATCGCTAATTTAACACCCAGCTCAGCTTTATTCTCGAACAGTTTAGCTAGCAAAACCAGAAACACCAGGGGTAACATTTTGCAAGGCAGTTGTTTCAAAAATACCACACAACAATCATTCACGAAAAAGACTGCTTATTGTGCACGAGATACATAATTGCACGAGCCACAGCGAATCCCGCAAATTCTTCTCTGCAGTGTAAAGATGTTCATACCGGGCAAAAGGTGGATAAAGAACGTTTGCAGAAATTGATCATCACTAATTCTACCCCAGGTTTGCTACGGCATTTTAACCGGCTCGGCAGTGTAAAGACATCTTGAGTTACCCTAATGTTAGACAACGAATGAGTATGTACATAACGTTACTTTTATAACAACCGTTTTTTATTCAGTAAATAGTAAGTGTTATAGTTGGCGTGCCAACTGACTGACGTCACACAGGCGACACTGGTTGGATCTATGGGAAGTGAGGTCCAAAAACACACCTGCAATTACCGCTTCTCGCCATTGGCACCGCCATAGAGAACGAAACTGAAATCTTCGAGATTGTCACTTTAACCTGTTAAGGGAGTTTAAGGGGACTCTTAAATACCGTACTACTAGCTTTCATTCTTCCTGTTTTACTTCCTGTTTTAAAACTCAAACTAGAATTATTGAACATGATGTACTTTTCTCAGCAGTTCTATGATAATGCCACAGACCAGCAATTTAGTCCAATTACAAAGATTAATAGAGCAAACCTTAAAGGGAAATTCCACCCTGGATTTTTCTTTCATTTGTAGAAGAGCATCTCTCCTCCTGATTAAAATGAGCTGCAGTTTCAGACAACTCTGTATCTGTTGTGAGTGCAGAGATACAGACCCAAACAACTGTGCATGCTCTAGGTACCTGCTTTACTATGGACTACAACGGGTGAGCGCTTTATGGAGTTGCGATTTATGGAGTTGACCTGTGGCAAGCTATTTCAGACATGGTCACGACTTGTGAAATATTTGGTTGTTATAACATATCCAACAAGAACAGATGTTTTCATAGAATACCAGTGGTGAGGGAGAATTTGTGAGAGGAGTTGAAGGCGTTAAGCCCGGGTAGGAGAAATATATGGTTTACATCGTTGAATTTCCCTCATAGGAGAGTTGACATGGATATTCTCCACATCTATATGAATACGTTTCAGTA